>NW_026606600.1:1800000-2175000 GCF_029890125.1 Rhinichthys klamathensis goyatoka
TCTCTTGTGTGTATGTTTGTGTGGGTGACTGCAACCCATTCGTTGCTGTATAGTTATAATTAGGCAGCGTGAATATATACGTATATGTTAAATTTGAAGGAGAAAATGCATTCTCATGGAAAAGATTAAATGGGAGACTTTTGGAAAGTCCCCAGCTCGCTAAGTCTTTAAATGGGCTCTAGCTGCGCTCAGTAAAGTACTACAAAACGCCTATAATTAATCCTCTATTCTGAGCTCCGTTTCTCAACTGCTAATAATGACGTACGAGAACAAAATGGTTCAAACCAAGAACTACTTGCAGGAAAACAAGTTTGCATCCAAACGCAAACATGTCTGAAAGCAACGGAGAGGAGAGGAAAGACTAGAATGAAATACATGAAAGGCAGTGTGTTAAAAAATCAAGCAGCAAAGCCAGGGAGACAAAGGAGTGCAAAATATGCCACAGAAAAAGGTCAGATGTAGCAAGATCCTCCTGTCTAATCGGTTATCATCTTCTTTCATTCCAGATGTTCGACTCCTGACGTGCTTTAATGAATGGCTGAGCTCTTTTAGTCCTGTATCACCAGCACTGGTCAGTTACAATCAATCACACCTGCAGAGAGAGGAAAATCTATTGACCTTTCCCTGTCACATTTTTCAGATGCATGCAGTTTTTTTTCAGCCAAAATATTTTAGCCTGTAGTCATGAGCTGGGTGGGTTTTATTGATTAAACATTAAAGGGCAAGAGAGGCTCTTGGCCTCCTCTCCATGTGGGGCAGCAGAGGGACTGACCTAAAATCCACTGATGTTTTTTCTGGATACCTCCAAAGCTCTGGTCCACGATCAAGTGCTTGCAGCCCTATAACTGACTCTTTTCAGTGAGATCATGTGGGATACAGTTGTGCTGTGGGCCATCTCTCTGCTCAAACACACAGTGCATGTCTGCAAATTAACACATTTAAGCCGTGCAGCTGGGAGCAAACACAAACGCTACTCGTTTTTTGTTGTTGTTGCTGCTTATAGGTCAAATTGCCGTGTTGGATGGTTTCATAGTCCTCTGCAGTTTGAAATAGGGCCAATTTTAGCAAAAGCGATGAAATACATTGTTTTTTTGTGTGTGGAAAATAACGCTTTAGCAAACTGTCTTTTGCAACCTTTCAGTGCTTTCAAAATCGGTTTTGGCCACACATTTGACAGCAATCTCATACCTGAAGAGTCTGCACTGGAAATGAACAAATAGCTTATGTGATGGACATGCAAAACCACAATCAATACTTTTCAACGTAGGATAGTGTGCATTTGCCACACTTTTGGAAGAAATAGAGGTGCTAACCTCTGCTGTCTATCAGACTGCAGCCTTATTTTTGGCTGTCACTTGGTAGATGCAATCAGCCAACAGTTTTTCATCTAGTCACCTCCTCTATTTCTGTCAAATCACAGTAGAGAATGGGAGCATGGGTAAAGGTCAGAGATCATTGTCTCTCATTATTTTTTTCTTTCGCAAGAGTGCTGAACTAATTTGAAAACTTTGAAGTCTTTAAGGGGAAACTCTTACTGTTCTCTCTGTGTTATTATTGAAATGACCTACAGATGCACACCGGGGGGCTGAGTTTGTTGTGCAGTTTAACACACTAAATCGTCTGTGCTGTCACTCGGCATCTGTTCAATCGGAGGGAATCTGGTGCAGTGCGAATTCGAGTTTTAAACGTCTGCTTAAAGCGGTTGTCTGAAGTGAAGTGGGCGTTCTGCAGTACGTCGCTATGGCTGCCGTCTCATCATCTGGGTGGATGCGGGACATGCTGGTGATGGTTAAAGAGATTTTCCCCAATCTCTCTGTAAAGCATGCTAAAAAATTTTTTTTTCAAACTTGACACTTTACACTAAGGTACCTATGTTTGTCTTCACAAGTAGGAGATAAAATAAAGTCTCCATTTCAAGGTTTTTAACATCACAGTACAATGTTGTGAAGCAGTCATTTTCCATTGTTTTCCCCTTGGTATAATAACACTTGGAAATGTCCTGGTCACACAAATTCAGAGCAGTAAGTAGTGTAACATGTACACAAAGTCTACACATTGAAACATACGTAACTAAGATTACTCAATAAACTCTTTTTATTATCATCACTTCGTCTCCTGCTTCTGCTCTTTCCTGGTCCAATTCTCACTGCTAACTAACTATTAACTACGACTTTTGCCTTAATAAACTCCTAATTACTGCTTATTAATAGTTAGTAAGGAATTGTTAAGTATTGGTATGCATTGATATGTTCTTCATAAGTACTAATAAACAGCCAATATCCTAGTATGCCAATAAGCAACTATTTAATAGTGAGAAATGGAACCTAAACTAATGTGTTACATAAGACTTATATCTTCTGGCAGGGATTCAGCTTCCGGGGTCGAATCTAATATATTTTATATTTCTGAAGTGGAGATCCATCTGATCTAACATTTTGGCACAAAATAACAGATCTCAGCTAACATTAACTAAAAATAAACAGTTGTATTTCTATTTTATTTTATTTGACTTACATTAGCAATGTAGATAAGATAAATAAATACTGTAACAAATGTCTTGCTCATTGTTAGGTAATGTTAGTTAATGCATTAACTAATGCTAACTAATGGGACCTTGTTGTAAAGTGTTACCAAAAATAAATAAATAAATATCAAATTAGGTTTGAGGATGGCCATTTAATGTCAGTGCAAAAGTGGCAAAGGCAGAGTTTTAACAAGGCAAAACAAGAGAAAACACCACGTTCTGCCTGAATCAGTCTCTGTATGTGGTGATATCACACACTTTAATTTTAACGCGTGCAAAAGCGAGGAGTCTGTCGCATCAAATTGCATTTTGTACCGTTCCCCCTTTGATCATGTTAAACAGAGAGGTCCCTGGAGGAGCATTGCATGTGTTTACAGGGTACAGTGGTGTCGGAGAAGCATTGCTGCAGCTTAGTAACAGCAGAAATGACAGCCATACGCTCCCACTGTACTGCTATAAATGTATGACATGCCTGCGCCAGACTGTCCCCCCACCTCATCCTCCCATCTCCTCTGATTAAAAAAAGTACATCTGAGACATGCACACAAGCATGAAGAATGGTGCAGCACACATGAGATGTAGAAATTATAGTATGCATTTGTTATTAGGCATTGCAGCAATTTACGCTGGGTGGGAAAGGAGAGAACAGTTTCTGTGGTAACCTGCAGAATACAATTTAGTGGTCATTGAGTGCTCTGGGTCAACTAATAGTTTCGCCATGCAGTAATGAGCTCCAGGCTAACAGAGATAAATAAATATATAACTCGAATTCTACTCATTTTGCAGTGATCAAAACAGATGACCTATTTTCTTTTCTGGCCGGCAATAGTTTGACGAAGAACCCTGCGGCAGGGGATTGTTTTTTTTTCCAGGTAAGCACAAGTAGACTAGCAGCTATAAATTTTGAGAACAGACAAGTCAGCAACAAACCAAAAATAAAAGAGCAAAAAAGAACAACAATCTCTGCTAAGTCATTTTGACTGAACTCATTAAAAATTGACTATATAGATGGATGCAATGGCATGACTGCAGTGTTTAGAGAATACAAGTGATGAAGAGACCGCAAATTCATTTGACAAGTGTAAATATTCACAGTTAAACAAACCAACTGCAGAATACCAAAACAAGGACAGTGGCTCTGCCATATTGAACTAGTTATCTGCACATTTTAACTTCAAAATAAGACACTTTCGAAGGATTATTGGTGACCTAGAGGCTATGGAGTGATAAAAAGGGATTTTTCTGATTTAGTCATTTGTGGTTGTGAATGAAGACCAGAGTGAGTTTTATTGTACTTGGGCAGATTTGAGCAGATTTGTAATTTCCATAGAAAAGAATGTGATATTACCTTGTTCTAATGACTCTTAAAAGGTCAAAGAGAGCAAAGCTTCATTTCCAGCTGCCTCGCCTACTGTGATATCCGACCGTCAAGAGGAAACCGAGACTAAAAACTGAGAGAGCTCTGACACACATACAGTCGTTTCGACATCAATTCAGCATAGAGGTAAAAGACAGACTAAATGAAGATGTTAAACACTTTGACCCCTTGTTAATAAGTGTTCATTACACAAGGAAAATGGCCCATCTGTTCAAGGTTCTTGCGGAAGATAAGACGTAACGAATCCTCGAATAGCACATTTAACCTTCATAAATTCTAATACCGTACATAAATGTCTCATATAGGCACATCCCTCAGAATCATGGCGGCACTCAGCCACTTTCATAACCTCACTATGCTAAACAGAATCACTCAAAGGTGAAGAAAAACGTCAGTTTGAGGTGATGAGGTTGCAGTGAAAGGTTGTGATGACAGAGCAGGTATATTACTATTCATGTGACTGTAAAATTCCTCTTTTAGTACTGAAAAAGCTCCTATTTGTAATCCAACTCTGGTCCACCTTCACTATCGCCTGCATATATCTATGTTGATGAGTCGCTCCATAGGGTCTTAAACTGTTTGAGATCTGCCAAGCTGACTTTGTGATCTCCATCCAGCCTCCTCGGGCGCTCCCCTCTCCCAATGGCAGTGATTAACGAATACGCGATCATCTCCATCATTAGTCCTACCCCCCTCTGAGAATAAGCCACAAGCAAACCAACCAGAACCTGAATGACCTGCTCTCTCCTCCCACTCCTCTGCCCTGGCTCCCAGTCAGACTCCTCCAGTTCATCTAAGACCAAGACATCACCATCAGGGTAGTGACAGCAGACGGCCCGGCCCAGAGCCCATGATCCCAGCTGCACTGGGGCTGAAGAAAAGTAAAAAAGAAAAGAAAAAAGGACACTATGCAGAGTGACACAATAAAGTAACTAAGCTTAGTCACTAAAGACAGGCTGAACATTTATAGACAGTGAAACAAAACGATATAACTATATCCCTCTGATATCCTTTGTTTTTAATAGGTATGCATCATATATTTGTACCATTTCGGTTATCGGCTGATTTTATTATTATTATTATTGTTGACAATAATTATCATTATTATTTTGTATTAATATTATTTATTATATTTATCATAATAATAATAATAGTTTAATTTACAGCCAATATTGTATCATCAATATGCTTATTTCTCCTGTTTTTACATTTAGATTAACTGTGCCATCATCTAACGCTCACTTAAAGGTATGAATAAAACAGGAATCATTTTATCATTTTACTTAATATATTTTATATTGATTTATCAAAAAACACTGCAATCTTTTGCAAATTTGAATGAATATCCATTTGTTACTAAATTCACTTGTAGCATTTACAATGTTTTAATGTTTGTGTTTTAGTTTTTATTATTTATGTATTTAAAAAAAAAAACATAGAGAATTTAATATTGGACATTTATCGGTTATTTAAAAACTATCGCCTTGTTGGCCACTATTTTTTATCTTCGTGCATCCCTAGATTTTGAATGCCGCTAAAACTTTGTCTACTACCCTAAAAGACTAGACCCTGTTATTATTTTGTCTCACTTTTGCTGTAAATTGTTGTTTATCTGATGCAAGCCAGCATAAAACATCCACGTGATAGCATACTTCAGTGTGGACTGAGGTTATAACAGTTCGCCTTCTTTTGCCATCTATAGCCATGTCTGAAAGCAATCCACTTGCGTCAGCCATGAGAAAACATACCGTCACCCCTCGCTGGCCAAATAATTACGGACTTTGATTATTCCCGTTTTTGTCTGGAGAGCATGTGGCCATTGCTAACAGGCGCACACACATAAAGACTGGTGCCACTGATGCTCTCGGTTTCAGCTGTAATTGAACCAAATGGGAATCAGCAGTGCCATAGTTCATACACCGTCAGTGTTTACATGCTGATACACAAGAGACCGTCTCATTAGCGCCTCCTTCAAACGGCCCTACCAAAAAAACCACACTATGCCCGGGATGTTGAGATGTGTTGGACTTGGCTAAGGGGTGTTCTTGTGGGATGAAAGCACATGTGGAATGCCAACAGCACTGGGGCAGCATTCTTTGGATTTATAGTCGTCAATTGTGAGGAACCGATTGGTCATGAGGAAAAAAAGGGAGAGTCTGTAAATTGGACACTGAGCTTCAATAGACCATCTGTGAAAGGATTACAAACTGTTCCTGCATAAATAATGCTTGACAAACAAATTAGGACAGATATTGTAGCCAGCCAGTTTGTTGATTGAGTTCTTTTATAATACGTTTCCAGTTTTTTTTTTGCAAGAAATGGTGATCTTGACATATCAACTCTAAATATTAAAGAAGGGTTGCTGCATATTGCTAAATAAATTAGTTTCATAAATTTGAATGGAATGTCATATAAAAGTTTCCATTCATCTTAGGTTTCTCTCGTTTAGTATAACACTTAATGTACGTTACAACAAACTTCGATCCTGATTCTGCAAGTGCGTTTTAATGTGAAAGAGCAGGCTGTTCAACACATAAGACTGTCTGTTTGCTAAAAGTTTAGTTTTTGTGCTGTGGCCCCCGCAGTGTTTCTTTCAAGGCCAATGTTCATATTGATGTGGTCTAATTGTAGAGCACAATTGATCCTGATCTTTAAGAATCCCCGCAGGGGGAGTAAGCAAGGCTATTTATTTCAGTGGAGCTTCCCTCTTACAGGTCCAACCCCATGGAGGAACCAGACATGGTATTCAGAGATGTTAAAGGATGGGGGTGTGTGTTGTTGTGGAATAAAAATAGCAGAGATGGTAATGAATGGTTTATGATTGTAGCTCTCCCTCTCCCTCTCTCTCTCCCTCTCTCTCTCCCTCTCTCTCTCCCTCTCTCTCTCTCTCTCTCTCTCTCTCTCTCTCTCTCTCTCTCTCTCTCTCTCTCTCTCTCTCTCTCTCTCTCTCTCTCTCTCTCTACATGAAGACTATCTATAGATGATGGTAGATGCAATAATCCCTTATTGGCACAACCCTTAGCAGGCTTATTGTGTTTATTTAGCCTTCTCTTTGTCAGAGAGTTATCTGCCACAATGAAGTGTAATTCCTTCATGGCTTACAAACATCTCAGTGACATGACTTTTGTTTCTGTAAGCTCTGTAATGCTTTCCTTGCAGCTAAATATTTGGAGATAAATGGGTAAATGGGTAATGCAAATGTAAATGTTTCTAAATAATTAAAGATTCTGAATGAGTGCAGTATAACATACATTAATTGAATTGTATTTGCACGCCAGGCTTGCGTATATATATGTATGTATATATATATATATATATATATATATATATATATATATATATATATATATATATATATATATATATGTATGTATATACACTCACCGGCCACTTTATTAGGTACACCTGTCCAACTGCTCGTTAACACTTAATTTCTAAGCAGCCAATCACATGGCGGCAACTCAGTGCATTTAGGCATGTAGACATGGTCAAGACAATCTCCTGCAGTTCAAACCGAGCATCAGTATGGGGAAGAAAGTTGATTTGAGTGACTTTGAACGTGGCATGATTGTTGGTGCCAGAAGGGCTGGTCTGAGTATTTCAGAAACTGCTAATCTACTGGGATTTTCACGCACAACCATCTCTAGGGTTTACAGAGAATGGTCCGAAAAAGAAAAAACATCCAGTGAGCGGCAGTTCTGTGGGTGGAAATACCTTGTTGATGCCAGAGGTCAGAGGAGAATGGCCAGACTGGTTCGAGCTGATAGAAGGGCAACAGTGACTGAAATAACCACTCGTTACAACCGAGGTATGCAGCAAAGCATTTGTGAAGCCACAACACGCACAACCTTGAGGCGGATGGGCTACAACAGCAGAAGACTCCACCGGGTACCACTCATCTCCACTACAAATAGGAAAAAGAGGCTACAATTTGCAAGAGCTCACCAAAATTGAACAGTTGAAGACTGGAAAAATGTTGCCTGGTCTGATGAGTCTCGATTTCTGTTGAGACATTCAGATGTTAGAGTCAGAATTTGGCGTAAACAGAATGAGAACATGGAACCATCATGCCTTGTTACCACTGTGCAGGCTGGTGGTGGTGGTGTAATGGTGTGGGGGATGTTTTCCTGGCACACTTTAGGCCCCTTAGTGCCAATTGGGCATCGTTTAAATGCCACGGCCTACCTGAGCATTGTTTCTGACCATGTCCATCCCTTTATGGCCACCATGTACCCAGTGTACTGATGGCTACTTCCACCATGTCACAAAGCTCTAATCATTTCAAATTGGTTTCTTGAACATGACAATGAGTTCACTGTACTAAAATGGCCTCCACAGTCACCAGATCTCAACCCAATAGAGCATCTTTGGGATGTGGTGGAACGGGAGATTCGCATCATGGATGTGCAGCCGACAAATCTGCGGCAACTGTGTGATGCCATCATGTCAATATGGACCAAACTCCCTGAGGAATGCTTCCAGCACCTTGTTGAATCTATGCCACGAAGAATTGAGGCAGTTCTGAAGGCAAAAGGGGGTCCAACCCGTTACTAGCATGGGGTACCTAATAAAGTGGCCAGTGAGTGTATATATATATATATATATATTTGTATTTATTGCTGTTGTAAACATTAGTTGTTATTTTTGTTAGTATTATCATTACTATTGCAACACAAACAGCAAGTTTATACTTCATTATGTACCATTATTATGCCACTGTAATTATAGTAATAAGACAATCACGTGTGTGTCTGTGTGTGTGTGTGTGTGTGTGTGTGTGTATGTATATCTGGTGTAGGGTCTGGACCCATCAGACACACACTAATTATTCATTATATACAAAGGTTTATAAAACTCTAAAACTAACATCCCAAATGAAACGAACACAAGGGCAGAAACAGTGTCATATTACAGGGCTGATAAGGAGATTTTACGACCTCCAAAGGAATGTGGCCACATGCGCAAGAGAGAGACAATGGGAAGACAGAAACCCTCTTTAAAACAGACTTTGCTGCATTAATCATAGACTAACTGATCTATAAATGAACATGCATCATAGCATTGTGTAAATGATTTACTGTCTTGTGTACGATTATGTATATATTATGGTATGTATTTTATTATACAACCAGCTAACGGTCAATGTAACCTCACCTGTATCATGCCTCCTACCTAATTAATCCTCATTTAATGACTCACACTTTGATGTACATCACCTTCTCTTAGAATGCAATGTGGATTTGTTATATCTATCTGAGCATGAATGAACAGTCTAAGCAGTCTGGGGACAAAGACCATAAATCAACTAAGAGCCACTTTCCCTCTCAGACATGTCACCTTTCTTATTGGTCAGTCAACCCTTAGGGGTTGGATCTTTTTCAGGCTTTATTAGAGACAGTCCACATGTGACCTACCTCACTCTAAAAACTAATTCAGAGGACCTTTAGTCATTACTTATATATATTGGTGTGAAATACAAAATCAAGTTCGGAAATGCTGTTAGACTTTTTACTTGTAATTGTTATTTTATTGAGCTTGGATGACACACAAATTATGCCTATTGATTAAATGTACTATCATGACTTGTCAGAGTTGAACATTTTCAGTTAATCAAAAAATAATTTAATTTTAAGTTCTGTTAATGTAAGATACTATTTGATGACGTGTAAACGGCCCACAGTTTCCCTCTTCGCATTTGCGCGCATTTTCAAAACTAGACGAGTGACCACACGGCCACAGCTGAAACTCATTGAAGCGTAATATGGTGAATGGTAAGTCATTTTATGCTTAATTAGGCCTACGTATTTGCATTCATTTAGGATTCTGTTGGTGATAGCCTACTGTAACCGAATAGCTACAGAAATCTGGAAGTCTTTACTCTGAAATTTGATCAGTGTTGATAATAGCTAACAGTCTGTGTGCCGAGGTAAAGTTAGCTGTTGCCTTTCACTGATTGAATAGCTACACTATTTGTTCAGATACTTTGCTCAAAACCAGTCGGAGTTATAGGCTAACTTAGGGCCCTATGAATTCCGTTTTATTTTTTCCTAATTTTTATTTATTTATTTATTTTTTCTTTCGTTTTTTTCCGTTGGCGGTTCAAAACCGGAGTACAGATAGTTTGAGGTTTAATATTCAAATTTCGTTTCGCTGTGGTCCCGCTGTGCGGTGTCGTAGACATGCAAATAATATCTCATGTCGTTTTTCATGATTTGTGAATTCGTGTAACGGGTTACTCCAGTCCGAAATAAGTGTTTTTTCACCCCTGAATTTTAAATACATAGCTCCAAAAGTCGGTCACTTAGAAGTCTGAACCCAGTGTCATCTTGACATGCTAGATTTGTGAATTTTTTCACAGCAAAGCTCTTGTCTGTAAACCGGTCGCTAAGTCCGTTTTTCATGTTTAACAATGTAAGTTATAATAACAATTTATAATAAACACACACACCGCTGGATTACAGACTGACTGTAAAAACTAGACTGAGCTTGATTTGTGAAAACTTTCACAATGCAGTTTGGGTCCGTTAACCCTTCCCTGAGTGTTTAACTTAACAATTCTGATTTGTGAAAACCTTCACAGGTCGTTTTGGGTCAGTTAACCCTTCCCTGACTATTTAACTTAACCATTCTGATTTGTGAAAACTTTCACATGTCAGTTTGGGTCAGTTAACCCTTCCCTGAGAGTTTAACTTAACCATTCTGATTTGTGAACACTTTCACAATGCAGTTTGGGTCAGTTAACCCTTCCCTGAGTTTAGTTTTGTGCTACTCATGACATTTTTTCACGTGCCTTTTCAAGTTCTGTCGGTATTCTGTGTTGGATTACTGTAGTACTCACCAGTGTTTTGGTTCCTGTCTGAATTTAGTCTCAAAGCTGACAGTTAATAAATCAAGAAAGAGGTATCAAACCAGAGTAGTGAAGTTAAACTCTCAGGCAGGGCCGGCGCTCCGCACACGCACATCACGCGCTGCGCGTAGGGCACCAAGTGCTTGGGGGGGCACCAAAAAATCTGGGTCGTGAAAAATCATCACAATAGGCTACTAGTATAAATAACAAATAAAATATGTCTAAAGCATGTTAATATACAAAAGCAATACAAAAGTAATATAGGCCTAGACCAAATTAGTCGAGAAAAAGGTGAATCTCATTTTTCGTCTCCCTCTGGTGCCCCCCCCCCCCCCCCCCCCCCCCCTTCCCCACCTCCCAGTGGTCTGTTCGATTATGCCTCAATCAATGTCAAATTTGGCAGACACCGACCTCAGACATGGCCTCGGAAAGGCACCAAGAGTCGGGGGCGAACAAAGGAAAAAGAATAGACAGCGGGATGATACTCGCGCGTCGCTTTGCAGGTAAGACAATGTTTTAAATAAAAATGTTAGTTTTGTAGCGCGGGCGCCCTTGCGTCGTGTATGCATGTCCAGGGGGCGTCGCTAGTAGTGCAAATGATCCGGGGCTTTTTTAGCCCTGCATGTTGAATCTTTTATTTTAACGGGGGTCCGGGGCTTTCTCCCCCGGAAATTTTTTAAACTTGGGCTGTTTAAGATGCAGTTAGTTTGTTTGAGAAGAAAAGGAAGACCGCTTAGATACGTTTTTCCGTTGTTGTTTTATGCGGATAATGCGTTCATTTTCAAGAGGCCAAGGCCCAAGGGCGACATCTGTTGGTGAAACTGCAATTAGAAAAAAAAAAAAAACCACAATCTCAGTGTTTGTATATTTTCATATTCACAGAGTTGTCAAATTATTAGGGCTGGGAAAAGATTAATCGCATCCAAAATAAAAGTTTGTGTCTACATGATATATGTGTGTGTACTGTGTATAATTATTTTGTATATATAAATACACACACATATGCACGTATATATTTAAGAAATATTTGCATGTATATACTGTATATATTTATATATAATTTATATTATATATAAATTTAAATATTTTATATATAAATAACAAATATTTCTTAAATACATACATGCAAATGTGTATTTATATACACTACCGTTCAAAAGTTTGGGGTCAGTGAGAATTTTATTTTTATTTTTTGGAGGAAAGAAATCAATACTTTTATTTATCAAGGAATAGTTAATTTGATTGAAAGTGACAGTAAAGACATTTATAATGTTACAAAAGTCTTTTGAACTTCCTATTCATCAAAGAATCCTAAAAAAAAAAAAAACTGTACAACTGACAGACCAACAACTGTTTCAACATTGATAATAATAATAAATGTTTCTTGAGCATCAAATCCTCATATTATACTGATTTGTGAAGGATTATTTGACACTGAAGACACTGACACTGGTGATGCTGAAAATTCAGCTTTGATCACAGGAATAAATTACACTTTACTATATATTCACACAGAAAACAGCTGATTTACACTGGAATAATATTTAATACTATAACTGATTTTTGTTGTATTTTTAATCAAATAAGGTTAAAGAAGAGGTATAAACCAAATAAGGTTTAATCTGCTAATAAGGTTAGCAGAAGAGAATTCTTTTTAAAGTATTTAAAATCGTACCGACCCCAAACTTTTGAACGGTAGTGTATATACAAAATAATTATACACAGTACACACACATATATCATTCATGTAGACACAAACTTTTATTTTGGATGCGATTAATCGCGATTAATCTTTTCCCAGCCCTACAAATTATGTACAGAATTATTATATTGTGCTTCATCAGACTAAGAAATTCTGAATGGTTGTTATTCCTTGGGTGGGTGAGGGGGTGAGTGGGGTGAGGGGGCACCACCAAGCATTTGTGCTTAGGGCACCCAAATGGCTAGCGCCGGCCCTGCTCTCAGGGAAGGGTTAACTGACCCAAACTGACCTATGAAAGTTTTCACAAAACAGAATGGTTAATTTAAACACTCAGGGAAGGGTTATCTGACCCAAACTGCATTGTGAAGGTTTTCCTCAAATCAGAATGGTTAAGTTAAACACTCAGGGAAAGGTTAACTGACCCAAACTGCATTGTGAACGTTTTCTCAAATCAGAAAGGTTAACTGACCCAAAATGACCTGTGAAAGTTTTCACAAATCAGAATGGTTAAAGGAAGGGGGGGGGGGGGGGGGGGCTGGGGGGTGCAACCACGGAAAACCGAAATTTCTCGGGATAGCAGCATGTGTCCAAATTTCAATCTTAACCATTCTATTTCATCAGAAATTATCTTAAAACAGGGCTTTAAAGGGTTAGTTCACCCCAAAATGAAAATTCTGTCACTCACTCATGTTGTTCCAACCCCGTAAGACTTTCGTTCATCTTTGGAACACAAATTAAGATATTTTTGATTAAATCTGAGAGCTGGATCACTCCTCCATAGGCTTCTTAAGGGATCGGAACTGGCCGGCCCAAAAGTTATGAACGACATCGTTAAAATAGTCCGAGTGACTACAGTGGCTCAATCTTAAGTTTATCAAGTGACGAGAATATGTTTTGTGCGCAAAAAACAAACAAAAATAACGACTTTTTAAAACTATTAATTTCCTTATCTGTGGGTCGTGATATTTCACGTAGTGATACTACGCAAAGCTTCTAGGTCACTAGAAGTTAGGTCACTACGCAAAGCTTCTAGGTTCACGTCACACGCAGGCTCACTATTGGCCGACGCTGGTCATGTGTGTGATGCGTGTGACTTACAACCTAGAATCTTTGCGTAGTTTCACTACGTGAAATATCACGGCCGTACAGAGAAGGAAATTAATAGTTGAATAAAGTCGTTATTTTTGTTTGTTTTTGGGCACAGAAAGTATTCTCGTCGCTTGATAAACTTAAGGTTGAGCCACTAGTCACTCGGACTATTTTAACAATGTCTTTCATAACTTTTGGGCCGGCCAGTTCCGATCCCTTAAGTAGCCTATGGAGGAGTGATCCAGCTCTCAGATTTAATCAAAAATATCTTAATTTGTGTTCCGAAGATGAACGAAAGTCTTACGGGGTTGGAACAACATGAGGGAGAGTAATTACCGGTACTGACAGTTTTTTCATTTTTGGGTGAACTAACCCTTTAAGTGTAAAATACCAAACTTGTCCTTTAAGTTAATCACGCAGGGAAGGGTTAACAGACCCAAACTGACATGTGAAAGTTTTCACAAATCAAGCTCAGTCTAGCGTTTTTGTAATCCAACGGTGTGTGTGTTTATTATAAATTGTTATTATAACTTACATTGTTAAACATGAAAGACGGACTTAGCGACCGGTTTACAGACAAGAGCTTTGCTGTGAAAAAAATCACAAATCTAGCATGTCAAGATGACACTGGGTTCAGACTTCTAAGTGACCGACTTTTGGAGCTATGCCGAATTTAAAATTAAAATTCAGGGGAAAAAAACACTGATTTCGGACCGGAGTAACCCGTTACACAAATTCACAAATCATAACGACATGAGATATTAATTGCATGTCTACGACACCGCACCTTTTGCTCGTATTTTAACACAAAAGAGTGTGTTTTTAATGTTTATAAATAAAATATAACGTTACACAAATTAAATAAAAATGACCAGCGTCTATCTCCTGTATGCTATTAGCGAGCAGCTGCTCTCTCCCCGGGTCTCAGTGCTTGTTTTCAACAGAAACACTCTGACAGCCTGCTCTCATTGTCTGTTGAGAATTTAATTTGAAGAACCATATTTCATTTATAAGGGTTAATAAGTTAATATTCATGTTAAGACAGTTAATGTGATAAATAATTAGTTCAAAACATGGATTCAAGTTCTCTGTCGCTACCACGGATTTCCGTCATTCAAACTTCACACAGGGAATTTATGAGATCAATGTATCGGAGAACAAAAAAGTGTTGGCTGATTTTTATTGACAGATTGTCACACTCTACAGCAGGGATGGATGGGCAACTCCGGTCCTCGAGGGCCACTGTCCTGCAAAGTTTAGCTCCAACCCTGACAAAAATTAGTTTTTAGTAATCCTGAAAAAATTGATTAGCTTGTTCAGGTGTGTTTAATTAGGGTTGGAGCTAAACTATGCAGGACAGCGTGTGCACGCCTGACCAATGACAGTGTAGTGACCACCATACATTTCAATTGAATGTTTGATTTGAAGGGATAATTACACTGGTTAATTTCTAAGAAAATTGATGCTTTACGTTGTAGAAAGGACAGTAATTGTAATAGTTCATTTAAATGTTTTGAAAGGGAAATATATTAAAATATGAATGTTACATGTATGTTTAAAAGAGAAATATATTACAATTTAAAAATGGTGTTAAAAGATAGTGATTGGAAAGCTGTTTAAAAATATAAATAATTCCTTATAAAAGTCAGTAATTTCATTTGTGTTATTTAATATACAGATTGTGAATTCATGATGAATAATTGTTTTGTTTGCACTAAAATATCACTTGCATTCATGTTGAAAATTATTAAGTTCATGCTACTTAGAAATGTGTTTTAATGTGGCCTAAAAGCTTCTTCACCTTACTTAAAACATTATGTTGGATCAACTTAAATACTTGCATTTATGTTGAAAATGATTAAGTTCATGTTACTTAGAAATGTGTTTTATTGTGGCCTAAAAGCTTCTTCACCTTACTTAAAACATTATGTTGGATCAACTTAAATACTTGCATTCATGTTACTTAGAAATGCGTTTTATTGTGGCCTAAAACATCGCTTTGAATTAATGTAATTCTGCCAGCAGTCTTAACCTAAAAATTCTAGTGGAAAACGTTAACATATATTTTTTTGTTGACCTAATGTTTTATTTTTAGAGTGCTCTCTTGGGTTTTCTCATCCAGCCGCAACACTGTTTCTGGTGATACTGGGAAACCCCTTCCCCCTCAACAGGGCCCAGGGCCCCGCAGGCCTTGATCCAACCAGATATGGGCTCAGGCAGGAGAGAGAAGACTTTCTCACAAAGAACCAAGGACAATCTCAGGAGTTTGGAACCACGGCTCCAACCAACAACGACTCCAATCACCCACTCTTCCGACTTCCTCACTTCTCCTGGGTGCTCGGCGTGGCCTCAACAGGGCCCAGGGCCCCAGGCCTTGACCAAACCAGCCATGTGCTCATGGAGAAAGATAACTTTCAAACAACTTCCACTTGCCACTGCCGGAACCATCAACGACTAAATTCTCCCCAACTTCAAGAATTGTTCCCACTACAAATGCAAGTATTCAATTCAATGAAATGTGGAAATGAAATGCTGTTGGTTCTTTTTAGAGTTTACATGGATCTTCTCATAGTTCCTTTCCCTGTTTCCCATTTCATCCTGTCACTCACCTATTTATGTATTTATGTAGGTATGTATGTATGTATGTATATAGGTTTGTTTAGTTTATTCATGTTTATGATTTAGTTAATAAAACTTGTGCACTTTATGTATTTGGTTCTGATTCACTGTCTCTTTTACGATCTTGATCTTGCTACATGCTCAAAGCGCTGTACATGCTAAGAAATAATTATTCTTCTGTGGCCATGGAAGATACCCTTTTCTTAGAATAAATTAATAATTAAAAGAGTTCGTTGGACAAACTGATTAATTGATTGAAATATTAATTTAGCCATGTCAAGTTAATCCAATTAACTGACCCAAATATTCATAATTAACCATAACAAGTTATTATTGATTATTCATATTTCATAGAGATAAGTTCCTTACACTGGCATGTTTAAAGTAATGTTTATTATTATTATTATTATTATTATGTAAAAATGTAAAACCACTTTTACAAAGAACAAAGAAACAGCAAGGTTATATTGCTCATCAAAAGAAAAAAAACTGCATCCTCGTTGTATGACATGTACAGAGATGTTGAATTATGAACATCAGGCTAACATTTCGGCCATCCTTTTATACCTTTGAGAATCAAAGAGACACTTGTTTGTTTTACTTTGGGAAGCCATCTTGCAAATGTCAAACTAAAACAGGAGGGAGTGCAGGAAAAAAAAATGTTGTTGAGCCTGGTAATTGGAGAGGAACAAGGCACTGCTTCACTGTCAATTCAGCAAGCCAGTCCCCAGACGGTAAAACAACATCCCTGACAAAGAACAATAAACACTTCTTGTGTAACAATTCGTAAACATGTGTCCTGAGGGTCATACTTTATTTTGAGGGCCTTTTTCTGCAGTTGTTGAACTGCTAATATAGACAGCAGGGTTCCTGCTGAAGCCTCAAGCCACAAGAACTAGACAAATCAACTCTTTCTATACACATCCATTGCTCGGTCCATAGCAGTGATCACAGTAAATTTTCATTAATCACAAAGCCTTGTGCCTGCTAGACAAGAAAGATGAGTGAACAGAAAATACTCTCCTTACACTTCCAGGAGTGCTAAATCATCCTTTGATAAACAATACAACTATTTTTCTTTCGCCACTTTCTTTTGCTGCTTTCTTTTTATTATTATTATCAAAACTACAATGTTTTGTTCAATTATTTGAACGATATTAATATGAACAAAACACAAGGTGCATGCATTATTCCAATCCCGCTATTTTTTGTATTCATGCTACAGCCTGCTGTTCTTTCACCTCACTCGAGGGCAAAGGCAAAAAGCGGACATGCCCCTCCACCGATCACCTCCGTCCTTCACATGAAAACGCAGCCCTACAAGTGCTTACCCAGACACTCCTGAATGCTTTCCATCACAAACTCTCTGACTCCAATCCATCAAGCCAACATTAAGACATCACCAAGTGTAGTTGGCAGGGCCGAGTCGGGGAAATTCAATAGGAGATGTCCAACGGCTTGACATTCTCCTTAAAGGACAACACATTCAATCATTTCATGTAAATAGGAGGGGCCATTGACGCTGTATTTCATGTCCTTAGCGTTGTCGGGCATGATGGATGCAGATTGCGCAGTGTGTTTTATCACACCAATATGATTTCCTCCCGTCAAAACGAAGACGTTTTATTCCCCTGACACATATCCCAGCGACAATTCTGGGAAGAGACGCCACTGAAATCCACAATTAAGGTAATAAAACTTCATTGTAACCCCACAGCAAAATTACAAATGTTTCCGATTTGCCACTGCAGCACGTCTGTCTACATTTTTTTTTTTTTCATCATAATTTTCGTTGCTCTTTTTTAAATGTGAAGTGACTTGTTTTTCTGATCCCCTAAATGCAGATAGGGACTCGTTCAGATAACAGCCGGGAAGAGGGCAAGGATTCACTAAATGCAGCCTCTAATTACTCATGAATTCCTTCGCTCAGCAATCCGCAGGCTTAGTTGCAGCAGTTCTCTCTTCACTTTCCGATTATGGCCTCTACTTTCCCTATGGGACCAATAGCAGCTCCAACTCTATTAGGTCCGACAGCACTTACCAATATGAACTACTCAATAACAACAGGAGGAAACACAGCGTGCTCTGTTTGCAAAAAATGAAAGAAAGAAAAAAAGAAGAAAACAACTCCAGTCTTCTTTCTATTACTCATGTTCTTCTCTCTAATATGTCTGTGCTAGTATGAAGGCACCCCAGTGTAACACTTTGGATAATGATATGAGATGAATCAGTGCTTTACGACTCCTTCGGTCAGGTAAATCACACCACCCTTCTATTTTTTTATTTTATTATATTAGTCCTGTACTTCTGTACACACATCAATATTGGCTATGTGATTGGTGAGATGAATAAGTTTAAATGAGCTTCACTGGTCTCCCAGGGAGGGACAGTAACATATGGAAGTCGGTTTGAGCGGGAAAAAGTTGATTGTTGCCATGGAAACCTGCCATAAAGCCAGGGAGACCTTCCTGCAACTTTATAAAACTCAACAAGCGAGAGGCCGCAAGACTTGTGTACACACATGCATAACAAGCTGACAGTACCACTATCTGTGTCCGCCATATTTAATTGATGCCTTGTCTGTGTGATAATAGAAAGCCAGACAGAGTGGACAGGTGCCATCTGAATCCTCTCCTGCCCGCTGTTTGCAAAAGTCTCAGGGCTCAGTTGCTAATTTATGCTGCCACACCACTTCTCACCCTGACTCCACTATCAGAGACCCTAAGGCACTCTATGGGACAATCTCATTTACTGGTGAGAATATATAACATCACTCTCAGTCTCCGCCTGCCAGCGAGGGGAGAACAATGATAAGATTCTGGAATAGCACACGTCACGGCAACAGAATTCATGTCTCTATATAAAAAATTGCCATATAAAATAAGCTATATTGTCTCAGATAAATTATTATATTATAAAAACTTATTTTCAGACAATATAAGTTAGTTTTTCTTATCTCATTGATGAATTGTTTATCTTGTTTTATGCATCAACCACAAAATTGTATTAGATTCATGCTTCAAAAAAACAAAAACAAATTACTAATTGAATATACTGTAATATATTGAATAATGAAATCGAACAACTATTTGATATAGGTTTGAATTAATTAATATATCTTTTGGAATTTGGCTTCTCCTGTAAATTTGTAAGTCTTGTTTCACGAATGTTTAGATGTTTTACTGGAAAACAAAATACTGATTAAATGTGTGTGTCTGTGTGTGTGTGTGTGCGTGTGTGTGTGCGTGTGTGTGCGTGTGTGTGTGTGTGTGTGTGTGTGTGTGTGTGTGCGTGCGTGCGTGCGTGCGTGTGTGTGTGTGCGCATGTGTGTATTTTTTTTTTCAGTGTATGGAGATTTAAAGCAGTAGTCGAAAGTTCAGTCATTATTTACTCGACCTGCATGACTTTCTGTCTTCTGTGGAACATAAATTTAATTAAATAATGATTTAAATTGATGTTTTTACATATGGTAAATGCTTTATCTAGGTATACATTGCAGGTACACATTGATTGCACTCACTGGAAATCGAATCCATGATCTTGGCGATGCCTGCTATGCTCTACTGTTTGAGCTACAGCAACAGAAAATTTCAGTTTGCATATTTTGCACCAGAACCTGTACAGCTTCAGAAAACCTTGAATTTAGAACGGGAGTTAAATGTATAGTTTCATGAGATGTTTATAGTGCCTTTTGAAGCATTTTTAACCATCCACTACCTTTGTATGGGAAAGAGTGCCTGGTACATTAAAAAAAAGTGTCCTTTTGTGTTCTGCATAACATTATAAAGTTATACAGGTTTGGAAGGACATGAGAGTGAGTAAATTATGACTGAATTGACATTTTTGGGTCGTTTGGTTGAATTATTATATATATTTTTTTACAATAATTACTTTGCAACAGTTATTTTTATCTCTAGTTAGAGAATGTGGACAGTGAAGCATGCAGTTTAGGTAAAAACTGGTGCAAGTTAACTTCCAGTGATGGAATATTAAGGTTTGTGGCTGTGGGAGTTACTCTTGAGTTGTTGTTGTTGATGTTGTCTGGATGACAGTTGATAGCACTGTGAGCACTGGGACTCCCATTTATTATTAATGGCCTGTGTGTCATGGCTGTCACTTCACATTGTTTTTGCGTTACCTCGAGGAAGAGCACACAATGATGCATTTACTCACACAAGGACTCAAACACACCTGTTCACCAAACTGACCTCACAGCATTTTCTGGCTTCGTTTTAGTGATGTGTGGGTACTTTCAAGATGTGCGTCTCTGATGTGTGGAGGCAGAGAGACTGAAGGATGCTGGTTCAAAAGCTTTCCACACCATGTGGAAGGCCAGACACTTTGCTCAAAAAGACCACGTTTTCCACAAATGAATCCATCAGCAGCTTGAAAGACAGATAAAAGTAGGGCAGAAAAAGACGGCCTGATATGAAATTACTTTTTAATTCAGATTCACCAGCAAAGGAGAAATTAGGATAGTCTGCAGTTAGATTGTCTCATGTTTGAATAGCACTTTAATCATTATACAGCTTCAAGAACGATTTTGTTTTAACTTTCTCTCATGCTGAGCTTATGAACATGCCGTTGTCACTGAGAGCTAGTCAATCTATAAGGTGAAATTGAGAAATTGCTCTCCAAATACATACATTTTATATAAAACTCACTCTAATATTAGATTTTTTTATCTTCAAAGTTGTGAATGGCCGTTATTGGCTTTTTGTTGCGATGAACGCTGGCCTCGGGTGCACAAATATATCTTGGGAACACACTCAACGTTAGTGTGCGAGACCAAATTAGCCTTACTGCTGAGCGAATCGATAATGCTAGCAGAGGAGATTAACTTATAAAAGTCAAGATGAGCAACCAGTGGCAGCTCTGAATGATTTTTCTATTGAAATATTCCTTTCAGTTCACCAAGTGAGCCATTTTGAGCACTATAGGTGTCCAGGGCGAAAAGCAAATTGACAAAACACTATTACAACAGGCTGTATCAGGTGGTTGCACCAAAGTGATTAGAGGATGGTGGAGTGGTTAGGGGTCCAGATGAATGTCCAATAGATGAAAATGTGCTTTGACTGTCATTTGTGCTTGCTGAAGTCTATTAGCCACTCTTAATCACAACGCAAACAGTAGAACATTACTGTTGATTGCCTGTGAAATTGCATTTATTCACGTTTGTAGCTCTACAATCAATTAGCTTTCACTAGTACGTTGTAATACCGTATGATATTGAGTGACTCGCACGCAAGACGATGAGATGCAAGATGCATTGATCAAATACAACCAAACTTATTTACTACTACTTATTGGTGGCAAGACTACTGACACGTGGGCACATAAATGTTGTAAATATACTGAGGTGACCTTTAATCTTATGTCTGGGTTTTAATATGTGATGTGTTGTTAATTATCAGGTTGGGTGACTACCAATGATATCCCATTGTCCTCATGGCACAGGAAAGTGGACAACCTAGAAAAATGTTCTAAGGTGGAGAGGGAAAAAATTATTTCCTGAAAATGAGCAGTGGCATCTAATTAGATTGAATGCTGCTGGGGTTGAGTTGTTGCCAAATGCACTGATTTTGAATGGGAAAAAATTTGGGGGTTGGCATGGAAGACAAGATAGAGTTTGCGGTCAAGGAGAGACCAGACAAAAGCCCCTCATCAGGTAAATCAGGGCTGACTTTTATTTCTTCAGGTGACAAAGCTGGGTGGCCTTCTCAGGCCAGAGAACAGTAAAGCGTCCTGACAGAATGACTTGCAAGGGCGCACAGGGGGCGGGGGAATGGCCCTCTCTCAGCCTTTGCAATGAAACTTGAGTGTGTGCGTGTGTGTGTGTGTGTTTGAGAGAGAGAGAGAGAGAGAGAGAGAGAGAGAGAGAGAGAGAGAGAGAGAGAGAGAGAGAGAGAGAGAGAGAGAGAGAGAGAGAGAGAGAGAGAGAGAGAGAGAGAGAGAGAGAGAGAGAGAGAGAGAGAGAGAGAATATATATGTTCAGCTCTAACCCGGAGAAATCTTAAAACTGTTTCAAATAAAAAATGTCGTTATTCTAAATCCTATATTTTTTATTGAGTAAAACAACATATTTTTATCAATAACATACAAGAGTGTCCAGACGAAAGATCTTTTACAGTTTTTTTCAATCGCTAACAAGCGCTTACCCATACTTCAGATACTTTTTCTAAACTCTTAACACAGACTCACACCTACAAAACACAATTGGCCAAATGGTTAATTTTCTTCTCAAAAACACATTTTGTTAAATATATACTAACTCTTCATTTCAAAATAGAACACATCTTTCTCTGCACACACTAACTTTACCAAAACACTGAAAATCTGTCACAAAATGAAATTATTCTGTCAAAGAATAACACTTGTTTTCACTTCACATGGTACATGCAGTCAATCAAAGTACACCAGGTTTCAAAATACTGGCTATTGTTGACATTACAAAAACTACATAGACTTTGATGTTTCAGTTTTACAGGTATTTGCATGCAAAACATACAATCCAACCTTTTTACACTAAATTTCTTGGTTGGGAACTGTATGTCCACATGTACAGTAATGTTCACATTCAAAAGCATTCTAGTAAAAAGCAAATCAGTTTTTTCCCTTTACTGTTTACAACAGGAGGTACAGTAGAAACACGGTATGAAAGAACAGAAAAAGTTTTACAGTATTGCTTACAAAAAAAGCACAAAATTACTGTATCTAAACTCTGCGATCTTCAGGGTTAGGCCACATGTTTTCATCAAATATTGCACTTCTGCACCTCTCACTGCACCTCTCACTGCACATCTCACTGCACCTCTCACTGCTCCTGCACCTCTCACTGCACCTCTCACTGCACATCTCACTGCACCTCTCACTGCACCTCTCACTGCATCTCTCACTGCACCTCTCACTACATCTCTCACTGCACCTCTCACTGCATCTCTCACTGCACCTCTCACTGCTCCTGCATCTCTCACTGCATCTCTCACTGCACCTCTCACTGCACATCTCACTGCACCTCTCACTGCATCACTCACTGCACCTCTCACTGCATCACTCACTGCACCTCTCACTGCACCTCTCACTGCACCTCTCACTGCATCTCTCACTGCACCTCTCACTGCACCTCTCACTGCATCTCTCACTGCACCTCTCACTGCACCTCTCACTGCATCACTCACTGCACCTCTCACTGCTCCTGCATCTCTCACTGCATCACTCACTGCACCTCTCACTGCACCTCTCACTGCACCTCTCACTGCACCTCTCACTGCATCTCTCACTGCATCTCTCACTGCACCTCTCACTGCATCTCTCACTGCACATCTCACTGCACCTCTCACTGCTCCTGCATCTCTCACTGCATCACTCACTGCACCTCTCACTGCACCTCTCACTGCACCTCTCACTGCACCTCTCACTGCATCTCTCACTGCATCTCTCACTGCACCTCTCACTGCATCTCTCACTGCACATCTCACTGCACCTCTCACTGCACCTCTCACTGCACCTCTCACTGCACCTCTCACTGCATCTCTCACTGCACATCTCACTGCACCTCTCACTGCATCTCTCACTGCATCTCTCACTGCACCTCTCACTGCATCTCTCACTGCACCTCTCACTGCACCTCTCACTGCATCTCTCACTGCACCTCTCACTGCATCTCTCACTGCACCTCTCACTGCTCCTGCTATTCTCCCTGGGCCCCTTGCTCTTACTCTTCCTCGTCCAGACATAACAGTGTTTGTCTTTTTCTGTTTCTGTTTCCAAAAACATCATTCCTCAAAGTCCTAATTTTACTGTATAAGTGTCAATGTAATAGAAAAAAATTGGGTAATTTTGGGTTGGCCCAATTTACCCAACATAAATCAGCTGTGTGTCAATTATTCAATTGTTTGTTTATTATTTTGCTGAGATATATTGTTTTTGGAACTGATATCATTGCAAAAGCAGAGGTTTTTATACTGTATCTAAGGTTTGGAATATTGTTTTTGCTATTGTGGGATGGTGTGTGTTAACATTCGCAAATACTACAAAAACAATCCATAATTTTGTTGGGAGGTATAACTTGTCTGTTAAGAAAATGTAAGCATTGTGGAAATGTGTTCACTGACTGCATATTGTGTGAAAACGACATGAAATGTGTGAATGGTATGGCCACAATAGACCGATGCTGTGCTAATTGTGTTTAGAGTTTTGAAAATGTGACTACTGGTTGGACAAACGCTTGTTAGCGACTGAAAAAAAACTGTAATCACATGTGCCAAGTTCTTAGAAATGCATTCATTCATTTATTTATATTGATTTCATATACTTTCGGAAGAAATACAAACACAAATAACCTTATATACTAAACTATGATTCATGATTCATTGCTATTTATCGAAGGGCAAAAACTACCAAAACGTCATTATTGTAACTGATATTTTGGATCTGCCCAATTTTTTATGTCACGAGACAACAATTTTTATCATTTTCATTAGTTATCATTATTTTATCATTTTATATGAAGTACTTATTTTATAAGATACACCCAGAAAATTTGATTTGTTTTATTATAGCCTACTTTTGTGTGTTGAATCTGTATCTGGCATTAGATAGATTATGAAGCTGATAGCACCGCTTTTGCAGTGTTAACCCGCATTGCAGTGCCAAACTTGTACATTTTGAAACGCAGCAGTGTTAGAATGTTATGACTAGATGCTTAGCAACAGACAGACCAATCGTGTGCCTCATATTCATGTACGTTGTATGAACATTCGTTTCAGTGTTTGATGAGGAAACATTTCAAATGGTGATGGAAAACACGTCAATTGGAGTGAAGAAGAGACAGTTTCATTCTTACATTTATAGTCCGAAAAGTCCATTCAGGAAAAATGTGAATGGCACAGTCGGCAATATATAATATGAGGACGCACAGTCGCACACTGAGTTTAGCAATATAATGTATGGTGTGAATTGAATACACAGGATTAATTTTTAACCCTAGGTAAATTATGAACAATGTGAAACATGAAGTAAGATAACCCAGGATTCTGTTTACCTGGGGTTTAGAATGAACCAGGGTTAACTATTTCAAGTCTGAAAAGCCCTATGACTCATATAGTTTTATTTATTACCTCCATTTGATAGCTCAAAAGGAGGCAAAAGAGAGATAATCTGTGTCTCCCTTTATAACCAAACAGTGGACCTTTCTTATGGAGTAATATTCTCTATATGCTATTTATATGTCACATGCTGCCCTGACTTCCTCTGGGGCACTGCAGACCCACCAAAGAAACATACACTTTTCTGGTGAAAGCCATGATCTGAAATGTGTAAACAGCTAAATTACATCCAGACTACTATATGATTTGCTTTGTTGGTTTGGTTGTTTGTTTGGAGTCCGGTAACCAAGCATTGCTTCATTAGGTGGTGGAAGCTGTGAGGTTTTGCGTCCCCTGTGCATTCTCCAGATGCCCGCTGATGGGCCACTGCTGGCAGAGGTGTTAGCATCACATTTGCCTCCATCAGGGACACAAATATCACAGTATCAGTCACACGTCACTTCACATTAAGTCTGTCTAATTAAGGCCGAAAAAAGGAGGAGTTGTGGGAGTTAAGGCTCACATGCAGACAGTGCAGCTTTCTTATTACTGCCTGTCAGTGCCATTTTGTAAAACAACCCAGTCAGCAACTGTTTGCAACTGCTTGCAGTTGTCTGCATATCTCTTTTAGGCAGGGATGTACCACATTTACCACAGTAGCACACGTAGTAGTAATGCGATACAGTTAAGCATGTGAGAGAGTTTGTTTGTGTGAAGTGAGAATATGTTTTGTGCTTATGTGAGGTTAATCTAGGGCTGCACAATTGACTAAAATTAAACCAAAATCGCGATTTGGCTGAGTGAAATTATGAAATAATTAAAAAATAAATAAATATATGCACAGGTGAAGCGCAGCAATGTTCCCAGTAAATGCTGCTCTATCCCTTCAAGCGCTGTGAGATTGAGTCATTTACAGTATAATGTGCATTTGAAAAAGGAACTGGTGCCAAACATATTTCCAAACTTGTAATGAGAACCGTTTACAAACCTGTAGTCCAACAAAAGAGACCATTTAATCGAGTGTTTGAAATAACGTTCTTTTGTGATCTGACATGCTTCATATCACAGCATTAAGAAGAAATTATATTATTTTATAATACTCTGGGTAACACTTTACAATAACAGGGCATGAATAATCATGTACTAATACCTGAATTAATAGTTACTTCAACATGAACTCATGACTAGTGAAGATATGAATCATGAACCAATGAATAGCGATCCTTAACTACGACAGAAGTCAGAATGATTCATGCATGAATAACAGCAGCCTTAAACACGTTTGATATAATGCATGCATGAATGAATGAATGAATGAATGAATGAATGAATGAATGAATGGGGCATTTATATAGTGCTTTCATATGTACTACTGTACACATTTTGACTTTGAAATACATTTAAAGGAAGACACCGCCTTTTTGGGACTTTAGCTTATTCACCGTATCCCCCAGACTTAGATAAGTCCATACATACCCTTTTCATCTCCGTGTGTGCTGTAACTTTGTCTGACGCACCCATCGCTAGCCTAGCTTAGAACAAAGCCTGGAAGTAAATGGCTCCAGCTAGCATACTGCTCCCAATAAGTGACAAAATAACGCCAACATTTTCCTATTTACATGTTGTGATTTGTATAGTCACAGTGTGTACAAATAACACGGTCATATGAGACACAAGCATCTTTTAACCGTATACATACTGGGAACTATATTCTCAGAAGGCGAAGCCCTGCTACTTGGGCGGAGTGATTTGCTCGCAGCACCTGAGAAGCCCTGTGGTGAGGAGCAGAGAGTTCGCTTAGAGTGTTATGCTAATCACTTGCCATTAATTATGATGTGCCCCCTCAAGTAAAGTCATGACACAATGATGCACTTACAAATCATTAACTAAAATATGAACAAATATATGCAATAAGAGTGCCATCCTTATTCCTTTACAGCAGGGCTGGAATGGGACAAAAAATCGGCCCGGGCATTTTGGCCCAGACTGGCCCACTATATACCACAACCGAACTTTGCACGCCCTTGAATATGTACCAACTCCTATTAAAACCACTAATGCCATAAGTGAATAGGAGTGAGTAAGAGTTAACCGATGAAAATAACTACTAAGTTGAACTATACTCCACAGTGATGAATCCTAAAGAAAGCTATAAGCTGGGATAGCAATACTGTTTTTTCCCACAAGTTTTTGGGAAATCTGTGGTGAGTGCACCTCTGTCCCTCTAGGGGGGTTGGGGGGCATGCTCCCCCGTAAGAAAATGTTGTGCTTTTTAATGTTAAATTCATCAATCTGGTGCACTTTGAGAGTTAAAAATAAAGAGCTCCAACCCATATTCAGTGTGCAAATTGAACAAAGAAAAACTCAAAACTCTTTTAGTTGTGATATAGTGTCTGTCTACATTACACTACTACATAATAATAGTTATAATATTAATCCCATTGCAGTAATAGCCATATGTTGTAAAACAAATGCACTGAAAAATAAAAGCAACTTTCATAATTAGTTTCGTACTAATTTCTATACAGAGATAAGCACATGATCTTTTATTTTGACGGAAACGGCATCGAGCTTTTATTTTGAAGAAAAATATGGTTTACAAACTCATTACTCATTATTGTCTCATTACAATTCTAATAAAATGCGTAATCGTCAAATATGCAGATGTGTAAATAATGCGTAACTGGGTAGTGGGTTCCTACATAGCCTAATTGTGTGTTCACACCGAACGCGAATTTAATTATTTGGGCGAGTAGATTACATACAAAGTCAATGCAAAGACGCGAATAGACGCATCATTCGCGCCGGGCGTTGCGAATGACGCGAATTGGGCGACGCGTTTGCCGCGAATGTCTTCCGCGCAAGTTGAAAAATTTGAACTCGAGCGAATGTTCAAGCGTCTAACTAAACGCGATAGACGCGTATTTGACGCTCTATTCGCGTTCGGTGTGTGAACACACCATAAGTGTTGTGACAGTAGCCTAGTTCTGCTTACCACAGTTCTCTGCACTCACTCATCTCTCTCCTTATCCTCCTCACTATCCTCATCAGACACTTGAAGGGCCTTTGAAGTTTCTTTTTTCACGCTATTTCTCTGTACATTCCTTGCGTTTCTTCTCCATCGCTCTGACTATTTTGACAGATACACACTGACACTGCTCGCTCACTCAGAGCTCAAAGGGGGAGGAGTTTAAAGATGTGATTGGACCAGCCCAGTGTCAATCAAGAAAATAACCAATGGGCCGCTGATCTACGCGTTTCATCATGCGCCGGTCTGTGAGAAAAAGAAAAACCTACGCTGACTTTTTTGTCCAATGCATTACACCGGCACAAAGATCCCAGAGCCGCCAATTAAACAAAACTAAACGCAATGGGCCGCCGATATACGAGTTTTATGGGCCGTTCAAAAAAAAAATAAAAATTAAGTATGAGATGTATCGGCCCACAAAGCGCGTCGGCCCACCAGGCAAATGCCCGGTATGCCTGATGGCCAGTCCAGCCCTGCTTTACAGCCATGGTTAAAAAAACCGAAGATAACATTTTTGTCGTTCTTTTATTTTTATTTATACAATTAAACATATATGGACTTAAAAGAAAGCCCCAACTTACCTGTAAAGACACACATAAGGCACGTTTACATGTAAAATAGGGCATAAGCTAATACTAATCGAAGCATATACATTTAAACAACAACAAATACAGTTAATTACTGTACTGTACATAACCTCCTGAAAACTCCCAATACAACAAACATGCAAACATGTCTTTAATTATTAATTCTGTTTATCAAAGTAGTCAACATTTATGAGATTAAAATGCCAGCATTACCATAGGAACACAACTAACATGCCTAATGAGTGTCCCACCAGAAACAAACCCTACTGTAGTTCCGGGAAGATTACTAAACATAGGCCTAAATGACCTATACAAATCAGAAAACGGTTTAGATCAAATAAAATGTATTAGTGGTAGTTACTAGTCTAGTTCCCTTTCGAGGGAACTCCACACTGCGTCGAGAATCGACACTTTGGGGACGCTCCCTAAGCGTGCGCCTCTGAAGTATGAATGAAACTAATCCAATCCTGATTGGTGTTGCGTCGTGACGTAACATGTGACGGCATACCCGGAAGTATAAAAGTGACACTGTCACAACACACACTAGCTTTCGCTCTTCAGCAAGCGCTCTGTGTTGAAACTGTCTGTCTTATTTGGTGTTGTTTGTCAATCAGTTGATCAGAATGACCAGCGAACAATTTAAAAGATGTGTGCATCCTTGCCCTCGTTTTATTACGGGTGGGGACAGACATGCTTTGTGTGTGAATTGTTTGGGAGCACAGCATGCACAAGCAGCTCTTGAGGGAGCTGTTTGTGCAGACTGTGAAGCACTTCCTATTAGAGTGCTGCGCTCCCGGCTGGCGTGCTTTGATGAGCACGGTCAGGCTCGCGTTCCCCACGGTTCTGGTCCCGCGTCCGTTGAGGCGGCGCGACGATTGAGATCGCGGGGTTCGCAGCGGGATCTTACAGATGAGAATGAGACTGCTGCGGCACTTTCTCATTCTTCGTCTGAGGATCCCGTAGCCCCTGAGAATGGTACAGGAGCCCGCATCGCGGCTTCTCCTGCCCACGATCAGGTCCCAATGCTTGAGCTCTCTGCTTCCGAGGAAGTGGATGTGCTCAGTATTGATGCGGATGACCGTGATTTGGGCACGCCAGTTCACGGCCAAAGCTATGAGGAGCTGGTAGAGGTTGTGACTCGTGCTGTGGCCAGACTTAACATTAGCTGGCCACATGATGAGCAAGGAACGCAAGTGAAAGCAAGCTTGATGAGCGTTTCCTGCAGCACAGGTCACAACCTCAGCGCCGGGCTAACTGTTTTTCCCCAATCTTACAAATAAAGAGATATGAAAAAAAAAAAAACCCCACTCTTTTTCACCTGTACTCTAAGACGATTTTACAGGCGTATAATGGCACTAAACGTACCATAGCTTATTGTAGCAGTTATGATGGTTGAGAGACATCAGTGGCTTAATTTGTCTGGTATAAAAAAGGGAAGACAAATATTTTCTGCTGAACACTCCGCTATCACCTTCTGGCCTGTTCTCCGACGCTGTAACTTCTATCGTCGACAGGTTTATGAATAATTAAATAAAATAAATATATATATATATATAAAAATAAATATATATATATATATATAAAACTATATGTGTTGTACCGCCGTTTTTGAACGTTTCGGGCTACATCGATTTCCAGCGAACGCACACCGTGGCGTTCACCCCAAGAGCTTGCAACCGGGCACCGACTATGATCACAAAATTTTTCTAGACTTTTTCCTGCCGGTCATCTGCTTCAGGAAGTCGAGAATAGTGCTCGAGAAACACCCGAGGCCGGTCCCAAGGGGCTGGTTCCCTTAGTAGATTTTGTAGAATGGCAACGCCTTCCAATTATCTCTACGGGTCCTGAATATTTTTAAATATGGGTACGGACTGCAGTTCGGTTACCGACCTCCCAGCTTTGTTGGGGTCGTACCGACCGCAGGGGTTCCAGAACAGGCTCGGGTTATGGAACAAGAGGTACAGACTCTACTGGAGTTAAGGGGCCATAGAGAGTGTTCCCCTACCAGATAGAAAGTCCAGATGTTACAGCCGGTACTTTTTAGTTCCAAAGGAGGATGTTGGACTGAGGCCAATTTTAGATCTAAGGCTATTGACTTGTTCTTTGAGGAGATCCAGGTTCAAAAGGCTTACAATTTCCATTATCGGAAACCAAATCAGATCCGAGGACTGGTTTGGCATGGTAGATCTAAATGTTGAGGCTGTCCACTCAGTTGCAGGGCCACCGATGTTGTTCTTGCAGCGGGGCCCGGAAACGATGTGTATTGCCCGCCGTCTATGACGCTTTGGGCCGCATCATTTTCCAGGGAACGCACTCTGCGTCGTCTGTCCTCGAAAAATTAAAGACGAGCATCAGTTATGGTCACGAAAACCGTATCGACTACAGCCTGCCGGTCTTCCGCTTCAGGCAGTCGAGAAGGGTGCTCGGAAACCACCAGAGACCAGTCTCGAGAGGCTGGATTGGATGTGGTTCTTGCAGCGGGGCCCGGAAACGATGTGTATTGCCCGCCATCTATGACGCTTCGGGCCGCATCATTTTCCAGCGAACGCACTATGCGTCGTTTTTCCTCAAAAAAAAAAAAAAAAAAAAAAAAAAAGAGCATCGGTTATGGTTACGAAAACCATATCGACTACAGCCTGCCGGTCTTCCGCTTCAGGCAGTCGAGAAGGGTGCTCGGAAACCACCAGAGACCAGTCTCGAGAGGCTGGATCGGATGTGGTTCTTGCGGCGGGGCCCGGAAACGATGTGTATTGCCCGCCGTCTATGACGCTTCGGGCCGCATCATTTTCCAGCGAACGCACTATGCGTCGTTTTTCCTCAAAAAAAAAAAAAACGAGCATCGGTTATGGTTACGAAAACCGTATCGACTACAGCCTGCCGGTCTTCCGCTTCAGGCAGTCGAGAAGGGTGCTCGGAAACCACCAGAGGCCAGTCTCGAGAGGCTGGTTCTCTTAGATCGGGTTCTTCCGTTCGACCTAGCACTCTCTCCCCGCATGTTTGTAATGATAATCAGATCGGTAGTTGAGCCAGCTCTGGTATGTTGGAGTGAATTAACTAGATTCTAATGTAGTTAAGTTCCCCTTAACTTACATTCGTGAAACAAAGGGGATAGTGTTTTGAATTGATTAAATCATTGACTCTGACTCGCACATGCAGCATCTTTCTCTAATGAATGAACAACGGAATGCTTTGCTTACGAGTTGAGCCAGCTCTGGACATGTGACTCGAGATGAGATCATGAGGCTAGCCGAAGGTTCACGCAGAGAACAGGCCCTTAGGGTCTGTCATGATTTGATCATCTCACAAACAGAGCACTGCCTGAATGCTGACGAACAATTACCCATTCCAACACACACACACACACACACAAATCTTTCTCCAATATCCTCACTGAAAGACATTTAACCAGATGTATTCGATGTGTTTTTATGTGTGTCTGTTTGCCCATGTCACATGGGAATAACTATGACTTTATCGTAGCATAAAGTGAGTTATAAATACCTTCATTATGCATTTTGAATATAACTGTATATCCCTCTTACAATAACGTTCTTACTACCTGTAGAACACTTGTGGCGTGAACAACGCGAATATGCATACAAATATTGAGTAAAGTGTATTTTTGATCAGTTTTACTCTCATTCAAGATCGAAGTGTCTTTAGACTGTAAACCCTCCCCGCTCGCACACAGAGATGAGGAGCGTGCGCTCTCAGACAAAGAGTAATAAAAGCTGAATTCCCGCCTGTGACTTCCAACTCTCCGATTGGCCAAGCCGACAGGGAGAGGCGAGATTTCTCCCAGGTGATATATGTCGGCGCGCTCACTCCAACTCGGTTGCTTCTGAAACCTTCCGGAAAACTCTCTTCCTAAACTCCCTGGCTCTTCCTGCTCTTCGGGGCTTCATCATGTGACTCCTCGTGCATCTGGACCTCGCCTTAGTGTGATGATCCATCGTTTCTCTTTTGTTTTCTTCAAGTTTATTTTATCTTTTTCGAAGTCTCCTCTGTTCATGTCTTCTCGCGAAGAAATGAACATAGCCAGACTGGCAAGCTTCACCTACAAGGACATTCAAACACGCCGCGCTCGCGCGCGCTGGACGAACCCGAACTCGTGACACGAGGACAGAGAGAGACACACACGCTTTCTTCACATCAACCACAAAAGAGCTTTACCTGTGCAAGTAACCGTTTACCATTCTTTCGAGGTTTAAGATCTGTGATTCTTGTTGTCTCAAAAGGTTCTGTCTGTGATGAATTTTGCCAAACCAGAAGATCTCTCATCTTCTTACTCTCTCTCTCTCTCTCCCTCCCACTCTTTCTCTCTCGCAACCTCTCTCTCTCTCACTCCTGTTTGTTATTCGTCTGTCTCGTTAGTGTTACTGTTTAACTGTACATACATGTATCCTGTGTTCCAATGTAGAATTCTGTATCCGTAGTTTCAATTATTAAAACCATATTCTTGATTGATCCTGAAGTGCTCATTTACAAGTCAATGAAATTATGATCTCATAGCTACAAAGCTTTACAAGTTGTTACTATATCAGTAACGTAAATTTTATAAACACGAGAAAATTAATGTTCACGGCCGGAACATTGAGATTTCTTGGAGTTTATAAAAAGGGATAACTTTGTTGAGAAGTTGGTAAGTTAATCTTACGGCTGTTTGCTGGACAAACCGATTGTTTGATAGCTAATTAATTCCCTTAAAGTTATCTCATATAATCGATCTGTAATGAGACCATTGATATATGAATGAGGAATTATAATTCGTTATGATTTACCATTCATACATACGATCGATCTGTTTTCAATTTCGATAATATAACTGTAATATGCAAATATATTAATCATATTTCATGATTAATTATTAAAATTCCCTATAAATAATTTGAGCTAATTAAGGCACATCTCAATGTGGCTACATGTTCATGTGTAGGTTTATGGATGCGACTCTGGCTCCACTGAGGCTTCAGGGCATCCGTACACTGAATTACTTCGACGACTGGCTCTTATTGGCCCAGTCTCGAGGAATGGCAGTTCGGCATTGAGATGTCGTCCTTGGTCAAGATTAGAATCGGGGGTTGAGACTCAACACTATGTGTTGGAACCAGCTCAGAAGACTGCTCTTCTGGGCATGAAATGGAATTCAGTTACAATGCAGGCACGTATGTCTCCCGCTCGTATCGAATCCATCCTTGCCATGGTGTCCGGGATAAAGCTAGGCCAGGCCATCACTGTAAAGCAGTTTCAAAACTGCTGGGCCTCATGATAGCGGCATCCAACATTATACATTTGGGCCTTCTACACATGAGGCCCCCTTCAGTGGTGGCTGAGAGCCAAGGGTTTTTTCCCTCAAGGGGAATCTGTTCCGTATAGTCAGAGTTACGCGCAGATGCCTTCGTTCTCTGGTAATTTGGAAGAAACCTTGGTTCCTATCCCACAGGCCAGTGCTGGGAGCGTCATGTCGCCGGAAAACCGTTTCGACAGTCGCCTCCCTCACTGGTTGGGGCGCGGTCATGGACGGCCGCTTTGCCAGGGGTCTGTGGCAGGACCATCATCATTCTTGGCACATAAACTGTCTAGAGATGATGGCTGTGTTCAGGGCTTTGAGGAGCTTCCTCCCAGACATTAATGGTTACCATGTCTTAGTACGATCAGACAATACGTCTGTGGTAGCTTATCTGAACCAACAAGGGGGACTCAGATCGCGCCCTCTGTGCAGACTGGCGCATCAGATCATTCTTTGGTCCCAGGGGAAAATACTCTCTATCAGAGCAATGTATATTCCGGGGGTTCAGATTCAGGGAGCAGACATCCTGTCGAGGCAGGGGCTGAGGCCCGGGGAATTTAGACTTCATCCTGATGTGGTGAAGTCAGTATGGGAGAGGTTTGGACCATTGGAAGTGGATCTGTTTGCGTCTCGAGAGACGTCCCACTGTCCACTTTGGTTCTCCCTCTCACATCCAGCCCCACTGGGGTTGGATGCCATGGTACAGGCCTGGCCGAGGCTTCGCCTGTACGCATTTCCCCCGATCGCTCTGCTTCCGGGAGTCCTGGAGAGGGTCCGTCAAGAGGGCATCAGTCTACTTCTGGTTGCCCCAATGTGGCCAACCCGAGTATGGTTTTCTGACATAATATCACTCCTGATAGCTCCGCCATGGCAGATTCCTCTGAGGAGGGATCTGTTGTCCCAGGCGGAGGGCACAGTCTTCCACCCTCACCCAGAGCTGTGGAAGCTGTGGGTCTGGCCTCTGAGGGGGTTCAGTACCTAGATGCTGGTCTATCAGCTGGAGTGGTTGAAACCATACTTAGCTCTAGGGCTCCGTCTACTAGGAGATTATATGGCCTCAAGTGGAATGTCTTTTCCACTTGGTGTAGAGAACAGGAGTTAGATCCAGTTAACTGCCCAGTGGCTTCAGTTCTGGAGTTTCTTCAAAATCGTTTCTCTGCGGGTCTCTCCCCTTCCACACTTAAGGTGTATGTGGCTGCCATTGCGGCTTTCCATGCGCCTTTGAGTGATGGGCCTCTGGGGAGGCACCAGTTGGTCATTCGTTTTCTCCGTGGTACTCGGAGGATGAGACCGGCAACCAGGTCCAGGGTTCCTGCCTGGGACCTGGCAATAGTTCTTGAAGGGTTATCCCTGGCCCCCTTCGAACCTTTGCAGTCGGCTTCGCCTAAGGACTTAACGCTAAAAGTGGTATTTCTCTTGGCTATTACCTCACTTAAGAGGGTGGGAGATCTCCAAGCCCTGGTACACCAGCTTGCTTGGAGTTTGCCCCTGGCAGAGTAAAGCTTTTTTGCACCCGAGTCCGGGCTACGTGCCTAAAGTATCGAATACGGCTCGGTCTACAGTTCTTCAGGCATTCCATCCTCCACCTCATGTTTTTGTAATTTGTAATTTGCTCTGCCCCGTCAGAGCTTTGAGCGTGTACCTTGAGAGGTCCTCTTCTTGGAGAAGGTCGGACCAATTATTAGTATGTTTTGGGTCACCTAAGAAGGGGCTCCCGGCATCCAAGCAAACTATTGGTTTTTGGATTGTTCAGGCTATTACTGAGGCTTACAAGGTGCGCGATTTGCCTTCACCTTTAGCCGTGAGGGCTCACTCAACTAGAAGCATGGCTTCTTCTAGGGCCCTTTTTTCGGGAGTTCCTCTACAGGAGATCTGTGAGGCAGCCGGTTGGGCTACTCCACATACTTTTATTAGGTTCCACAGTCTCCACCTTCCTAGTACGCTTGGCACACACGTGCTCAGTCCTTGCTGAGTGCCTAAACAGTTTCACTCCGGGACAGGCCTATTCGGTGCGTGGCCTAGTGGGCACTCGTTCCCCAAAGTGTCGATTCTCGACGCAGTGTAGAGTTCCCTCGAAAGGGAACGTCTCGGGTTATGACTATAACCCTTGTTCCCTGAGAAGGGAACGAGACACTGCGTCGTTCTGCCACGCCCCTTGAGGCCTTGGAGCGTCTTGCTTCATCGCGAGGCTAGTGTGTGTTGTGACAGTGTCACTTTTATACTTCCGGGTATGCCGTCACATGTTACGTCACGACGCAACACCAATCAGGATTGGATTAGTTTCATTCATACTTCAGAGGCGCACGCTTAGGGACCGTCCCCAAAGTGTCGATTCTCGACGCAGTGTCTCGTTCCCTTCTCAGGGAAGAAGGGTTATAGTCATAACCCGAGACGTTTTCCATGTTTGGTTAGACGGATCTGTGTAATTAATGTCTAAATAATCATGTGCCATTCCAATTATTTGTCACAAAGCTGCAGATGGCAGCTTTGATATTACAGAATATTATGATATTACAGTTTAAATTATGGCAGAATTAAATCATATGTTTAATTCAAATTTAGATTACTTCTTATTTATTCTTACGGAGCCTGATTGATTTAATTTACCCCTAAACGTTAATTAATGCACTATATCAAACATGTACTAACATGTTTAATGCTGCTGTTAATCATGCATGAATCATTCTGACTTCTGTCGTTAAGGATCGCTCTTCATTGGTCCATATCTTCACTAATCATGAGTTCATATTGAAGTAACTATTAATTCAGGTATTTGTACAGGATTATTGATGCCCTGTTATTGTAAAGTGTTACCAGACTCTGTACAGTGATAAAGGCTGTCAAATAGCATTGCATTGTAAATATACTTTCATGTTTCATCAGTCAAAATGTCTCTATTTGTCACAGCGATAGCTGGATGCTTTTTTTTTCACACAAGAGATTTCCTGGAACTTCATTAGATTTGTTACTCCTATGAGTCTCACTTTTGGACTTTCTGCTTGAGGGCGCCCTCTGGCTACGAGTATGAAACAGACATTATTGCGTGTGTACTCTAGCCTGACTTCGTCATACTCATATTCTAGTCAGAATGTGAGTCTGATACTGCTCCATAGGGCTTTGATCATGAGGCGTGTCTTAACCGAACCAGGAAAAAAACCAACTCTGCACTCAATTGGATAGACCTACAACCAAAGTATTATTTTTTTTATGAGCTACACAAAGTTGTCAACAGAACAGAACTCAACTACACGCACGCTGGAAGAAGTAGTAAAATAATGAGTGTTGCTTCTTTTACTTGGTCCTCCATGAGTGCGAGTGTGCGACCAAAGGAGAAACCACAACGACCACAGGGTTTTCATTGCGTCCCATCTTCTTAGCGACCATCAGAGCCAGCTGATAAAATAAACTTTTGCCCAATCCCGTAGGAAGGACGGGAAACATCTTTCCGATCGACAAATGCCTTGATTGCAGTTCTCTGTTCGTCTTTTAAAATTAATCCGATGTCAATTTCTTTTACAACAGACGCGATAGCGGAATCTATACATCTCAATTCTCCAGCTGCAGTCATCTTTGAGGGAAACCAGTTCAACCCAAGCGCTATTTGATGATTACGTAACTGCAGATCATCTGTCCATCATCGTATAAAGCCCGCCCTGGCAATTTGATTGGCCCGACTAATTCTGAACCGATCATAATTACTCCTCAATGGATCGAGTCCAGACCGAACTTCCCGACCAAAAAAATGTTGTGTGCGGGGTTCGGGCTGGCATCCAGGCTATGTGTACTCACTAATGCTCTCAACACCTTATTTTGGGTTTAAAAATAGGAAAAGACATTATAATAATTATTATATAATAAATATAATATTAAATAATAGTAAATAAATATAGTAATAATAATAATTGTTATTTTTATATGTATTATTAAATACTTTGTTCTGTACTTTATAGCATTTTTTGTATTTTATACTTGTGGTTGTTTTCAGAAATGGTAACAGGAGTTGTATACACAGCCCATTCTCATCACAAGGCGTCATCTAACTGATGCTTTTGACCATGCGTCAACATGCCGACGCACATGGTACCCCTTAAGCGTCAATATGAGACGCGCCTCCTAGTGGTCTAACCCTAACCCTACCCCAGACCTAAACCTACCCATAACGGAAGCGTCATCTAACTGACGCTAAAGGGTGCCATGTGTGTCGGATTTAGACGCATGGTCAAAAGCGTCAGTTAGATGACAAGCGTCTCATATTGACGCTTAAGGGGTACCATGTGCGTCGGCATGTTGACGCATGGTCAAAAGTGTCAGTTAGATGACGCCTTGGGATGAGAATGTGTTGGTATTCATGTGCTGCAATTGTGTGGCCTGTGCTACACAACTTTCAACCTCTGTAGCAGCAGTGCTATATGCAAAAAAATAAAATACATACAGCCCTGCTTTTAGGCCATTTAAATTTCAGGTTTTTTTTACACTTTGTGCCACCATTTCCTCATTTCTATTCTTCTAATGTTTTAGCGTCATAAAAAAGGCCACTGTGGAGCAGAGACCAACCATGACTTTTCGATTTATGTTTGCGAAAGCCGGCGGACCACTGGGGTTAATTAAAAGCGTTATTGCTGTTATTAAAGTCCTCTTCCCATTTCTCCTGTCTTTCCATTTTCTGACACCGCTTGCAGAACTCACTCTTTTTGGCATCTGGAGCTCCTATTAAAAGATGTGGGCTTGATTCTCCTCCAGATGTTCCAGCTAATCATCTGTCCAAAAAGGAAACACTTTATAAGCATTCCAAATATTTACACACCCGAACACTCGGTGCAGGTTCTAGCCCCTTGGGTCAGGCCCAAGCTCACAGAATCTGTGAAGTCTTAATACAGTCAGCCTTAACCACCTCTCAGAAGCAGATGCTCTTTTGTACAAGTGCGGTTGAAATACAGAAATTTTATTAGGTGTTTAACGCAGCCGTAATCACGGTGCTTCTGAGCTTGCAGACTGCTGTGCCCCTGCCAGAACACGGCATCACCACTCCTCTGCCATCCTCGACAGAGAACACCCGAGGAGCTTAAAGTGATATAAATGTTTTTGAGTGACAGCGTAAATCTGTACGATGACAAATAACCTCCTTTGAAGTCAATGCCGCGTCCAATAGGATACAAGTTTTTGTATTATAAAAATGCCCCAATGGCTGAAAAAAGCACCGTACAATGTCAAAGTGACAATCTCAACTCTGTAGCTATGAGGAGTGAGGGTGTTCGCCACGCTTATCTGAATAAGAACGTCACGCCCGCTTAAATCTGTATTCCGTGGTAACTTGGCACGTCAATGACGGTGGAAAAAATAGAACGTAATAAAGTCAGTGCAAATGAACATTTTTCGTGTCCAATGCATGCCGCAATACATCACAATTCCACAGCCGACCCAGAGTAATATATAAACTTAGGAGGCTGTCTTGTTGCAAAAATGAAAATGTACTTCTAAGAAATGAGCAATTTCCCCATGGAAGAATTGAAAATTCAAAGGGACTGTCTGCGGGTGACCTGTCATCAATCACGGCCGGCATGCTGGGGGCCTGGGAGAATGGCCGGCCATTGACAGGTGCTACCCGGTGCCTAATAGCACACGGCAAACTCAGAGCAGTGCGGAGGGAAGGCAATAGGACCGTTAATTGCTCTGGCTCGGCTCTGGAATACTGAAAGCGGCTGGCTGGAGGCACGGGCCGTCCGCGGTCTCCCCTGCTCTCATTTCCCCGCCGGATCCTGCGGATGCCTTGCAGATTATGTGCCCAAACCAATTGCTTTTGGCCCTTCCAATACTTATTGAAGCAGGAGTCTCTGACATGTGACAATAAGAGATACTGGCAGCCCGAAAGCTGCGGCTCATTCTGTAGGTTAAATAGCCCTTTGGATGATGACCGTGTGAATGAGAAGAAAGAGATAAAGTTTTTTTTTAGAGATGCTTCATTTCAGTCAGCTCAGGGTATTTGACTTTCTAGGTTTATATCTTCATTTTAGCAAAATAAAACAAAAATAAACCGTCAGAGTGGTTCAATGTTTGAATGCAGCGTGGGTGTTTTTTCTTTTATGGTGTATGAGAGAACAGTCTAAATGGTTGAATATCCCTCGCTGCATAAGCATTGCGTACATTTCTCATCAATAACTCTTTCTAAACCACACCATTTAAATCTTATGAACTGCTTTAAAGCCCTCGTATGTGTGCTGCACCCAGATGTGTGCATTTCTCTCCTCATTTGTTTCATGCATTAATAGTGAAAAACCGCATTAATATTCCTGGAAGCCGAGCGCTCTTTTTTTCAGCTGAGGCGTATTTCCATTCCAACTGTCATCTGGTGTGTATGAGCTTTTATTGATGTATGACTGTGTCAGGCTCTTTATTTTTGGAGTCAATAAATACAGATGCTCATAGGTTATAATGGGTCTTTGTTAGTGTGTTGCATGGCCTGTGTGTGTGAGAGCGAAACAGAAAGGAGGAGAAAAATGGAGTGGATGTGAGGTAGCTCTCATTGTGTGTGAACCTCTCCACCATCTGCAGGATGAGCGTGTGGCTCCCTGTCGATGGCTCCTGATGATGGCCAGATGTTCACTCTGGCTGCTGTGTGTTCCATTAGGAGCTTCAAGGCTAAACGTGTTACTCTCTCAAGCCTGTGGGTTTTGTTCAGTGTGGGTTCTTGTATGAGGGTGTGTGCCAGTATTCACACTTAATTCCATGACAGCCTGATATTTGTTGTAGTTTTTTCATTCACTTGATAATCTGCAGGATTCCTCATTGTAATCTCTGTAATCTAGAGTTTGGGGACTGCCAATGCTGAAGTAGTTTTATCATTGTTTGAGAAACCAAATAAAATGCATTATTATTATTATTATTAATGTTGATGTTATTGTTAATAATGATAATAAAATGAATAACAGCCAAGTGTTAATTACGTACACTATTATTTAAATGTTTTGGGACAGTACAATTATTTAAATATCTCTTGTTCTTACCAAGGCTGCATTTATTTAATCAAAAATACAGTAAAAAAGTTATATTGTGAGGTATTATTACAAGTTAAAAGAACTGTTTTTAGAATGTAATTTATTCCTGTGATGCAAAACTGCATTTTTCAGCAGCCATTACTCCAGTCTTCAGTGTCACGTGATCCTTCCGAAATCAGTCTAATATGCTGATTTGCTGCTCACATTTCTTACTATTTCTTCGTATTAATTATTTAAAAGAAAAATGTATATATATATCATACTGACCCCAATCATTTGAGAGGTAGTGTACGTGACATTACCAAAACAGATTACAATTGTACAAGTGACTCTAATAATAATGGAAGTGTTTATGCACCAGACAATTTGGAAAAACCAAAACTCTGCCTGTGTCTGTAATCTTAAGAGGATCTCAGGTTACCCTCACAGGCAATAGAATTTGAAGAGTTGCTGTTTTCATGCATTCAATTCTTCCACTCCACTGGTTGCTGTTGATGACCTACCAGAATTCCCTCGTGTCCTTTTGATGTTTGTTAGTGGGTTGCTTACCAACACTGTGTGGAAATCTTAGCAATGTTCATTGATTAAAATGATGTTTACTGGTAGCTGTAACAAGCTTTGCTTCTTGCTGTGTGTATGCATGGTGGTCTTTATCACTGATAGTGGACCCTGCAGGGTGCTAGTATGAAATTAAGTGGAAGTTTACAAGACCACTGTGTCTATACAGGATTTGAGGAGGAGGGAGGGAGGGGGGGGGGGGGGGGGGGAGGGTTAGGGGAGGGGAGGGGGGGAGGGGAGGGGGGGACCTGTTCTTTGGCATACCAAAACATTAATTTTATTGTCTTCTGAATAAGCAAGCACTTATTGAGCAAAATTCTGTTAAGAAATGTTAATATTTACTGTATATTTTTTTATTGAATATGTATACCTTCCTTGTGATAGCTACAGCTAGTTGCCGATTTCGCTTTTGATTGGAGAATAAAAACCATGAAGACGAATGTAACCCCATGTGCATTTTCTATCAGGTGTGTAACCTGGTTTGGACCGAGGCTGTGAGTAATATCTTTGATGAAAATGGTTTTCTTTGATTTTCTCCAAACCTCTTTCTCCGCGTGACAGAGCGGGTCAACAACAGCTGCAGGGATTCTTCTTAATTATAAAAAAAAACATGCTGTTTGAAGGGAGCGGGGAAAAAAGAAAGAAAAATACTTTAGGTCTTGCCTGCAGTGCATACTGATATCATTTTCATAGTAATGAGTCCTGGATGGTATTCTCCATGGTAAAGGTGAAATTATTAAAGGATAAGTAGGAGAGGGCAGACAGTGCAAGGAGAGGAAGAGTCTTAATTAATCTTGCAGTTTGCTCAGAGGTTGAGGGTCACATCACATACATCTGATAACAGATAAATCTGAATTTTCTCTCGAAGGAAAGAAGAGGCTCATCAGTTTTTAAGATTGCAAGTTGTTCTCCCAACAACAAATAGATACAATTGTTCAACAGCTCTGTGAATCAATAACAATTTTCAGATAAAAGTAAAAATAAAACTCACAGCCACTGTATAGATATAATTACTGTTTACAAACAAACGTTTGGCAGCTGGGTTCATCTGGCACCACGGAAAAGGGCTATTTTAGATTACCACTTCATTCACATTTAATAAAAAGTGCTGTATGTGAGGATGAAACACTCAGTTTATAAAAGATTGTTGAAATGTTGAAATGTCCCTTAGATTTCCATCAGGAATGCTGAATCCGGACAAACTCATGATTTGCCACAAATTATTACTATGATAAATCACAAAACACAAACAAAGTGAGAAATATATGGCCAAATACATTACTATTACTAATATACTAATATAGTTAATGGGAACCAGTCTCATAATGTCAAATAATACTGTGTTGTATGTGGTATATTGTGTATTTAAGCAATAAAGATGCATATTGGGTACTTGTCTAACAGAAGACTGTGTCTTTTCTAGTCCAGTCCTTCTGAGACTTGTAGGCTAGAGTCCTCCTCAGCATTAAACACTACAATGAGACTAGCAAGTGCAGTTGCACCTCATTGCAGTACACGAGATCCAGGGGGCGGAGTTGGACCCAGATCTAAGGTGTGGAGATGGGTAGGATTAGGGGTGGGGTTAGGGATCAGGGGGTGGAGATGGGTAGGATTTGGGGTGGGGTTCGTGATCAGGGGGTGGAGATCTGTAGGATTAGGGGTGGGGTTAGGGATAAGGGGGCGGAGATGGGTAGGTTTAGGTATGTGTAAGGTGGGAGGAGTTGGATCTGGATCCAACTCCTCCCCCTGGATTTCGTGTTCTGCAGTGAGGACCATCTCAGCAAGTGCGCATGGCTACGTCATAAATGCGGTCACCGCACGAAAAAATTATTACAATTATAATTTTAAAAATACTTAGAGACTTAGAGAATACACATATGACCCAGAGGGATGCATATGGAGAACACTGGGGTGTCCAGCCGCAGGTGGGATATTTCAACCCCAGGGGTGGCAAGGTGGCTTGCCGAGGGAAAGACACATGCTCAGAGAGGCTTACAGTGGAAATACACATGTGGGGGTCGCCCAGAGGGGGGACCATGCACACGGAGGCACCTGGCCAATGCACAGGCAATAGACACTGGCGTCGATGTCAGCAGTGCTGGAGGAACTCAGGGCTTGAGGATGAAGCTCACCTGAGGAAAATATCACACGTATCCAGTCCGTGGAGTGGAATGGCGAGCAAGCGAAGACATCTGAGCGGGTCCGGTACTAGCTGGTTGAAGCGAGTACATGAGAGGACACAGGCTCCACTCGAAGAATGTAGAATCTGGAGAATGTGTTGGGTGTCGCCCAGCCTGCAGCTCTGCAGATGTCTGTTAGCGAGGCGCCATGCGCTAGAGCCCAAGCGGATGCCACACTCCGGGTGGAGTGGGCAGTCACACCAAGGGGGCACGGTCGACCTTGCTGCTGGTATGCCAAAGCAATGGCGTCCACTATCCAGTGAGACAGCCTTTGCTTGGAGAGAGCCTTTCCCTTCAGCTTCCCACCATAACAGACAAAGAGCTGGTCTGAGGTCCTGAAACACTGCGTTCTGTCTACATAGGCGCGGAGGGCGCGTACTGGACAGAGCAGTGCCAAGGCTGGGTCTGCCTCCTCCAGGGGCAGCGCTTGCAGGTTCACCACCTGGTCCCGGAAGGGAGTGGTGGGAACCTTGGGCACATATCCAGGCCAGGGTCTCATGAACACGTGAGAGTAAGCTGGCCCAAATTCCAGGCACGCTTCGTCAACGGAGAATGCGTGCAGGTCCCCTACCCTCTTGATGGAGGCCAGTGCAACCAGCAGAGCTGTCTTCATAGACAGGAATCTAATCTCCACTGATTGCAGAGGCTCAAAGGGAGCACTCTGCAGGGCAGTTAAAACCACTGAGAGGTCCCAAGAGGGAACGAGAGGAGGGCGAGGAGGATTCAGTCTCCTCGCTCCTCTCAGGAACCTGACGATCAGGTCGTGCTTCCCTACGGACTTACCTTCCACTGTATTATGGTGTGCGGCAATAACGGTAACGTATACTTTGAGGGTGGAGGGAGACAGCCTTCGCTCCAACCCATTTTGAAGAAAGGAAAGCACGACACCGATCAAACATCTCCGGGGGTCTTCTCGGCGAAAAGAGCACCATTTGACGAAGAGGTTCCACTTCAATGCGTAGGCGTGTCTCGTGGACGACGCTCTAGTGGAAGTGATAGTAGCCACCACCGCTGGTGGTAGGGTACTCAAACCTGCCTCATAGGGTGCCCCGTCCCTGAGAAAGGAGGTCCTTCCTCAGAGGAATTGGCCAGGGAGGTGCTGTCGCGAGGAGTACAAGTTCGGAGAACCAGGTCCAATTGGGCCAGTGCGGCGCAACCAAAATGACCTGCTCCTCGTCCTCCCTGACTTTGCGCAGGGTCTGCACAAGAAGGCTCACTGGGGGAAACGCATATTTGCGGTCCCACGGCCAGCTGTGCGCCAGTGCATCCGTGCCGAGCGTGCCCTCGGTCAGGGAATAATATAGGGCGCAATGGGTCGAGTCGTGAGAGGCAAACAGACCTGTTGAGACAACAACATGCCGAGAAGCTCGTTCCAGGGGCACTCCAGCCTGTAGAAAACTGAGGTTCGACAGTGCTGCCACCTTCGGGTGTGCATATGTCATTTGTCGAGATCTCATCATGCACGTCCGGAAAGAAAGGTATTGGGGTTGGCCACGGATGAGGAAAGCATGGCCGTCATCTCTGGATCAGACTCGACAAATGACATATGCACACCCGAAGGTTGCAGCACTGTCGAATCTTCACTTCCTGAAGATTCTAGCCCACCCTGTGATGCTGCGATGGACATCAGATCCGAATCTGGAGCGTCAAGGGAAACCCGCAGGGCATCCGAAAATAGACCCGGGGGAATCCGCTGAACACTCGCGGGTTGCGTCACTGAAGAGGGGGGCGTGGTCCACGGACAAACAGTCGGCGTTTTGTTCCACACTCTCACCCTCAGGTCACCCTGGCCACCAGCCGAAGTACCACCTCTCGTGGAGGGTGTAGATCGGGGTGTGGATGAGGGGACTCTCTCTCTAACGAGTCTCGACCTAAATTTCGCGATGCTCATGTTCCCGCAGAGAGAACATGAGTCATCCACAAACGCTGCTCTAGCGTGATCAATGCCCAAACACGCAGAGCAGAGAATGTGCCCATCAGAGTCAGAAATGAATCGACCGCAACCAGAAATGCACGGGCGAGCCATCTTTAAAAAGACGTGCCGCGTGCGAGCTCTTTTGTGAGAGGAAACAACTCAGGGAGAAGGGAGAAACACACTCAGGCAGATCACTGCACAGATCAGCAGGCAGTGTGAACTCGCTGGAGATCGCTGTCACACAAACACCGGAGAGTCGCTCGTCTCGTAGAGTGAAGTCAGAAATGGCTGTGGAGTGAAGAGAAACTCTTGGCTCCGAAGCGAAAAACATATCTGCATATTGCCGGCGTCCTCCTTTTATACCCACAAGGTGGGGCGGAGTTGCGCCATGCAAATTCCGCAGACCCATGGCATTTCTTTGCCACTGGCTCGTTTTGTAATACTCGAAGTCGATAGGCTTTCTAAGCGAAACCCCATTCGTCGTCATCCGACGTAACTCGGAGTGACAACGAAAGGGAACACCAATTTTTCCAATTTCAATAATTTCTCTTCATTGGCTCCCAGTCAAATTTAGAATTCAATTTAAAATCCTTGTGATTGTGTTTAGAGCATTGCATGGTCAAGCTCCTGTTTATGTTAAAGAGTTGTTGTGTAGTCATATAGATTCAAATACTCTTATGTATTGTTATTCATATGTGTTATTGATATTATGTATTGTTGGTTAACATTTATTAAGTATAGGTGTCTGTTATCATCACTTAAACCTGTGTATACTGGCGGGTGACACTAGGGGACAGTGGGGAGCCGCGGGGTGGTTTCACTTGTTCACATGAAGAAGTCACACTGCCAACTATTTCAACACTGTGATACAGAAACTAATTTACTGTTGTCTTTGTTGGATTTGCAGGTAATAAAAGTGATGTGACATCATAACTGGTGTATAAGTAAATTCAATGTTTTAGTTTGATGCACTTGTTTCATGGAATTGATAAGAATGACCGCATCGACGCACCCGCGGCTGGTGTGCGGCCTGCTCGACTGCGTTGGCGGATGTGTTCGCCCGCGCTGCTTAGGCGGATGTCCGCGGGCGCGCTGTCGGGTGGGAAATCGCGCCTTTACAATGTTTAAATGAGATTAATTCCGTTTCAGTACACTCCATGTTTTAGTAAAGAGAGTTTACAGTTAAGTTAAATTGCTACTTAAAAGTGCTTGAATAGGTATATTGAGCTTTATAAGCTTGGTCAGACTGATCTCATGAAATGGCGTATGTATGACACGCCAATTCGTATTTCCATTTTTGGCGTGCTATCAACACGCATAATCGCTTTTCAGCGTGTTTATCAACGCCTTGACTTAACGTTACATTACTGTATATATAAATATATGACCTACCCCAACCCCATCCCTAAACCTACCCGTCACTGGGGTTAATACCATTTATGAGTCTTCCCCTACCATCCTAGGAATAAAAATATTGCTCCACAGATCTAAATATACATTTTGCTTCATTTCGCTCGTACATTTAATGGCGTACACATACACGTGGAATCACTCGGACATTTAATGGCGTAGAAATACACGCAAAAGATGACGGTTCGTTTCGGCGTGGACATACACGCGGATAGCTCAAAATGCGTATAGATAACACGCCACTTGACTTGAAAGTGGCGTGTATGTTTACGCAAAGTCACGATGTCATGTTGGCTTGGTACTGAAATGTCAATGTCAGTATATATTTTATTTGGTGGGATACACGGTTTTAATTTCGGTTTTAATTTTCTGTGACCATAATGTATAACAGATAAATGTGTAATGAGTTTATGGAAAGAGAGTGTGGTTTCACTTGTTCACATGAAGAAGTCACACTGCCAACTATTTCAACACTGTGATACAGAAACTAATTTACTGTTGTCTTTGTTGGATTTGCCGATCTTACAGTGTGTGACGGCAATAAAAATTATATGTGCCACCAGAAAACAGCCTCTTCTGTGTGTGCAACATAATCATGGCGAGCCAACCCAAGATGACTGCTGATTGGATGTGATGATTGGATGTGAGAGAGACAGCTCCTCCTTGAGACGAACCTAGAATTAACAGAAATTCATCAATACAGAGAATAAGGTACATCATAGAGACAAAAAAATGGAACAACTTCAAGACTGTGTTAGCTCCAAGTTTCTGATGCTGGAGAAGCCTGAACTGATAAAAGTCTGCCTACGCCTAAAGTGTGGCTGAGAAGACATTGGATGAAATTGAGGAAAGTTTAGAATGGGAAGAGTATGCAGAGATCCTTAATGAACTTCTGTGTTTCATCGAGTCCCTTCAGAAAACAGCCGAGCTCGGACCGCCACCAGTAAATCTGGCTGAGATAGAGAAGCTAAGAAAAGAGTATGCAGAACTACAACAGACACATGCAAATGCTAGTCGCGCATTAGAGGAACAGATCTGGCTACTTGAAGAAAAATGTCAGGGAGGAAAAGTTTAAATAAATGTGAAAGAGAAAACCACAAGACACGATTCGATTCCTGAAGTTACTATGAGGAGGGAATTCCGAATCTTCGGACACATTGGGGAGGCTGGCCAAAAGGAAAAATTGTCCTACACTGGCCTGAACAACCAGATTGAATCAGGAGTGAGAAAGGGGTACGCTGAGGCAGAAATAATTGAAGCAGTTATCAGAGCAGTGAGTCCAGGCCTTCCCCTCAGGGAACTCCTTGAAATAAAGCGAGACCTCAGACTTTCCACATTGAAGACCATCCTCAGAGGACATTATAAAATAGAGTCTTCATCAGATCTGCTGCACAGGCTCATGAACATCTCACAGGAACCCAAGGAGTCTGCTCAAAGTTTTCTCTTCCGAGCCATCGAACTGAGGGATAAACTATTGTGGACATCTGGAAAGGAGCAGGGTGGAGAGCAGTTTAGCCCTGAGCTCATTCAACGAAAGTTTCTTCGCTCTGTGGAGACAGGCCTCCTGAATGATGCAGTTAAGTTTCAAGTCAAACCATACCTCAGTGATCCTAAAGTGGCAGATGAAGTACTGATCGAGAAAATTGGTGAAGCCGCTAATCTGGAATTGGAGAGACAAACAAAGTTAAAGAAAGCAGCGACTCCAAAACCCCTCAGACAAAGTGAAGTTCAAGCAGTAGAACATGCCTGTGACACTGAGCGACATATGAGCAGCGAGATTGAGACTCAAGGCCAGAATGAACGACATTCTCACTGGCAAAGACAAGAAGAAACAGGCACAAAGCAAAGAGAATGACAACAACACTACTAAAGCAATCGAAGACCTCAGAGCAAACGTCATGGAAATTACCAAAGTGTTCAGAGAGACAATGGAAGCGACCAGATCACAGTTTCATCCACCCGTTACTCCACTACGGACTGAAAGGAGGGGCAAATGCTGCCGTTCATGTCAGGAGGCCCAAAAGGGTGAAGAGTGCAGGCACTGTTATCGCTGTGGACAAGATGGACATCTATCACGGGGCTGTCGACAACGGAGGCCAGCATCGGGAAACGGGAGGGGACTGCTGAACTGGACCCCCCAGTAGTCTATTCTGTCTTTGGGTCCCAAGCAAGCTCAGAACTGTTACAGGCATCCAGGTCTGTACGTAGCAAGCAAGGCAGTAAAGAAAATAACACCCAACCTATTATCCACACAGATGAAATCACTCCTGTTGACGAGTCACTGTCACTTACCACGCCTGGACTATTGAACATTATTGGAAAAAGGTGCCTGATCCACTGCTTGCTCAATGATGTCCCAGTTGAAGACTTATGGGACACAGGAGCCCAAGCCAGCATTATCAACGCGGACTGGAGAAAACTACACAATTACCACATACCACCGTCAGACCGATTGAGGAGCTCCTAGGGCCAGGAACACTGACTGGATTGGCTGCCAATCACACAGAGATCCCTTTTGATGGCTGGGCGGAAGTGAGCTTTCGATTGAATGATGATAAAGGCCCAGAAGGGAACCTGCAAGTGCCCATGCTCGTGACAACTGATTCTAGCGTGGCAGAAAACCCTATTATTGGTTACAATATCATTGAGGAGATAATTGGCAGGTGGGAGAAACGGGGACCACAATCCAGTACTGTCGGTAGGGTAAGTAAACCTTTCTCGATATCAATAAATAAGGCAAGATCAATGCTAAGACTGTTGAAGACTGTGAATTCAAATGTGACTGTTGGAACAGTGCGAGTGGGTAGACAAAAGATCAGACTCAACGCAGGGCAAATAACCACTGTCTATGCGCAAGCAAACATTGGGGGGCGATTTCCAGAACAAAGGCTGTTATTTTCTCCAAGTGAACCATCACCACTACCTGAGGGTTTGCTTTACGCAAGAAGGCGTAGTCAAAGTCGGTACAGAAAAGACGGCGAATGTACCAATTGCCATTGCTAATACAGCCAAACGCCCAGTCATACTTGCGCCACAACTCATACTAGGCCACCTGGAAGTGATAAAGACAACTTACCCAGCAACAACAGACTCTTTGATAGAACAGCCAACATCCACGGTCCAGATATGTGGGGTGAGTGTTACACCGCATCAATCAAAGAAACCAAGTCAAGTCTGCTTTTATCCCCCAATAAAACTTGAACACTTAACAGAGTCACAGCAACAGATTGCACGACAACTGTTAAAGGAAGAATGCAATGCTTTTGCTTTTGATGATAATGATGTTGGTTACATCCCTTCACTAAACATGCATTTCACACTCCATGACAAAAATCCTGTGCAAAAGACTTATATCTCTGTGCCCAAGCCACTTTTACAGGAGGTGAAGGAATACCTTCAAGATCTGCTGAATCGAGGGTGGATAAGCAAGTCAAGATCTCCTTACTCCTCCCCAGTGGTATGTGTAAGGAAAAAGGATGGAAGCTTGAGACTCTGCTGCGATTATCTCGAGTTAAATCGTAAGTCTGTACCAGACAGGAACCCCATTACCAGGATCCAGGATATGTTGGACTCCCTGAGTGGCAGTTCTTGGTTTTCAGTTTTGGACCAAGGGAAGGCTTATCACCAAGGATTCCTTGATGCTGAGAGCCGACCCTTAACAGCCTTTATAACACCCTGGGGACTATTTCAGTGGAACAGGATTCCATTTGGCCTTAGCTCAGCTCCAGCCGAGTTCCAGAGGAACATGGGAGCTTGTCTGGATGATCTGCGAGATGTTATCTGTCAGCCTTACCTGGATGATAACCTTGTTCATAGTACCTCTTTCGATGACCATGTGAACCATGTTCGCACATTCCTCCAGAGATACCAGAAACATAGGGTCAAACTCAGCCCACACAAGTGTGAAATGTTTCAACGGAAAGTGCGTTTCTTGGGCCGCATTGTGTCTGAGGATGGATATTCCATGGATCCAGCCGAAATAGCCCAGCTACAGTAGGAGATCTGAGGAAAATTATGGGATTCCTCTCCTATTATAGAACATACATACCCAATTTCTCTCGCCTGGCAAGACCTCTCTATCAGCTGATCACCGCACCACCACAAAGCACATTACCTGCTGAGATGAGGGGAAAGAAAAAAAGAGTCAGTACCAAGTCAAAAGGTCAGGCATCCCCTATCACACCCATCACTTGGACACAGACTTATCAAGATACGTTGAACACACTGATTGACCATTTAACAGAGCCGCCAATTCTTGCTTATCCTGACCTGACTCTACCATCTGTCCTCCATTGTGATGCGTCACAGGACGGTCTGGGGGCAGTCCTTTATCAAAGACAAAAGGGAAAGATGTCAGTGATTGCATATCGGTCAAGGGCACTTACACCACCTGAGAAAAACTATCACATGCATTCAGGAAAACTAGAATTCCTTGCTCTAAAGTGGGGTATTTGTGAGCGCTTTATTTTATTTTTATTTAACCTTTGTTTAACCAGGTAAAATCAGTTGAGAACAAGTTCTCATTTACAACTGCGACCTGGCCAAGACAAAGCGAAACAGTGCGACGAAAACAACAACACAGAGAAACACATAGAAATAAATAAACATACAATCAATAAACCAATCCATATACAAAAGCAGAATATATTATAAACAAGTGCAATGATCAATAAACAGCTTTGACAGCTGATGCTTAAAATTGGTAAGGGAAATAGGAACCTCTAGTTTCAAGGATTTTTGCAATTCATTCCAGTCATAAGCAGCAGAGAACTGGAAGGAATGGCGACCAAAAGAAGTATAAGCTTTGGGGACAGCCAGTAAAATATACCTGCTAGAGCGCATACTACGTGTGGATGTCGCTATGGTTACCAGGGAGCTGAGATAGGGCGGAGATATGCCTAATAAGGACTTATAGATGACTTGGAGCCAATGAATTCGGCGGCGAGTATATAGTGAGGGCCAGCCAATAAGAGAATAAAGATTACAGTGATGAGCAGTGTATGGAGCTTTAGTAACAAAACGGATAGCACTATGATAAATTACATCCAGTTTACTAAGTAGAGTTTTGGAGGCAGTTTTGTAAATAACATCGCCAAAATCAAAGATTGGTAGGATGGTAAGTTTTACAAGGGCATATTTGGCAGCATAGGTGAAGGATGCTTTGTGACGAAAAAGAAAGCCGATTCTAGATTTAATTTTAGATTGGAGATAGTTAATGTGAGTCTGAAAATTAAGTTTACAGTCTAACCACACTCCTAGATATTTGTAAGAGTCCACATATTCTAAATCAACCCCTTCAAGGGTAGTGATGGTAGTTTGGTTAGCAGCTATGGGCAATGTTCGATTAAAAAGCATGCATTTAGTCTTACTAGGATTTAAAAGCAGATGGAGATCACGAAAAGCGTATTGTATGGCGTTGAAACTAGTTTGAAGATTAATTAACACACAATCCAAAGAGGGGCCGGATGTATATAAAATGGTGTCGTCTGCATACAAATGTATCAGCGAATCACCAGCAGCACTAGCAATATCATTAATGTATATAGAAAATAGGGTCGGCCCAAGAATTGATCCCTGGGGCACCCCCATAGAGACTGCAAGAGGACTGGACAGCAGACCCTCCGATTTTACACACTGAACTCTATCTAAGAAATAGTTGGAGAACCAAGCAAGGCAGTCACTTGAAAAACCAAGGCTGTTGAGTCTGCCAATAAGAATACGATGGTTGACAGAGTCAAACGCCTTGGCAAGATCTATGAAGATGGCAGCACAGTAATGTCTCCTATCAATAGAGGTTATGATATCGTTAAGAACCTTAAGCGTAGCTGAAGTGCATCCATGACCAACTCGAAAACCAGATTGCATAGCAGAGAAAATACGATGGGATTCAAAATATTCAGTGATCTGTTTATTAACTTGGAATTCGAAGATTTTAGCAAGACATGGCAGGATAGATATAGGTCTATAACAATTTGGATCTAGAGTGTCTCCCCCTTTGAAGAGGGGGATGATCGCAGCAGCTTTCCAGTCTCTAGGGATCTCACACGATACAAAAGAAAGGTTGAATAGGCTGGTAATCGGAGTTGCAATAATTTTAGCTGATAGTTTTAAAAAGAAAGGGTCCAGATTGTCAAGACCAGCAGATTTGTAAGGATCCAGATTTAACAGCTCTTTCAAAACATCAGCTGTCCGGATTTGTGTAAAGGAAAAATTAGGAAGGCTTGAACAAGTTGCTGCGGGAGGTACAAAGCTCTCCGAAATAGGAGTAGCCAAATGAAAAGCATGACCAGCCACAGCAAAATGCGTATTAAAATTTTGGATTATCATGAATTTATCTGTGGTAACAGTGTCACGGTAGACAATTTCTCTGTTCCTTCTTGTCTCGTGTTTACGTTGTTGTATGAACGCACGTGTGTGAGGGGCATGTCTGTATGGCATTACCTGATCCGCTCCAGCTGTTCATCATCACATCACCAGCTGCAGTTGATCATCACCACTATTTATACTCACCGCTGTTCTCTCATCCTTGTCAGATCTTTGTTTGGTGTGTCCCTGTCTGGTTCCTGTTCCTGATCGTGTCGTGTTCCGTGGAGTGTTTTCGTGCCTAGAGTGTGTTCTTCGTTCACCGTGGATTCTTCGCACCGTCTGTCTTCACTCACCGAGTTGACCATCCAGTCCCTGCGTCACCATTGCTGGCTTTTGCCGTGGACTGAGACAATAAAGATTCATTCACTCGCATTTGCTTCCTGTGATCCATTGCACCATGACAGAAAGATCTGACCACGAAATGGGAGCAGCGAGTGCGTCACCGTCCATAGAAGAATTTGTACATCACAGCATCCAGAGAATGAATTCCCAGGAGAAGGAGATCGGCGACACGGGTCGCGCTGTTCAAGCTTTGGTGACGCAGGTGTCTGAGCTCACCCAGCAGATCCAGCGCCTACGTGTCCCCGCTGCGCCCCCCACACCAGCCGTTCCCCCCGCACCACCAGGAAGCCCCTCCCAGTCGGAGCCTCGACTGCCGGTTCCGGAGGCTTATTCGGGTGAGCCGTCTCATTGCAGAGCATTCTTAACCCGGTGCTCTATGCACTTTGCTTTACAGCCTCGCACCTTTTTCAATGAACAAACGAAAGTGGCATTTGTATTGACGCTGCTGACTGGGAGAGCGGCACTCTGGGGAACGGCGGTGTGGGAGAACCAGAACCCATGCTGTTCCTCGTTCCAGTCCCTCGCGGAGGAGATGAGGAAGGTCTTCGATCGCGCGGTGTCCGGAAGAGAAGCGGCCAGGACGTTGGCTGAACTCCGCCAGGGCGAATCCTCGGTATCCGATTACTCGATCCAGTTCAGGACCCTGGCGGCGGAGTGTGGCTGGAACGAGGAGGCGCAGTGGGACATGTTCCTGCATGGGCTGGCTGACCACGTCCAGAAGGAGATCTATGCCCTGGATCTCCCCACCAGTCTCAATGGCCTAATCGACCTTGCCCTGCGGGTGGACGCTCGACTGTCCAGAGTCGAGCGCAGAACAACTTCCACCCGCTCTCTCGGAGATTTCGACGGCCGGCGGTCCAGCGGCAGGGGCGTGGTCAGCCCTGTCGACGATCACGAGCCCATGCAGGTGGGTCGAGCTCGGCTTTCCCGAGAGGAGAGGGAGAGGCGGAGATCCCAGGGCCTTTGCCTTTACTGTGGAGGGACTGGTCACTTTGCATACAACTGCCCGGTAAAAGGCCAAGCCCGACAGTAAACATGAGGCTACTGTCGGGTGGGATCTCCGCCAGGAAGACCTCACCAGCTACATCTACCTCCACCCTCCTCTCGGTAAGACTGAGATGGTCAACCAACCAGCACGACTGTTCTGCACTGTTGGATTCCGGGGCGGAAGGTAATTTTATGGATTCTAATTTCGCACGCACCTTCCAGATTCCCCTTCGACCCCTCACTCACAGGATTTCTGTTCATGCATTAACTGGTCAAGAACTTCCCATCATTTCACACACCACTGAAGATATCACGCTCATCACTTCTGGCAATCACACCGAGACTATTTCTTTTTTTATTTTGGACTCACCTTTGGCACCTGTTGTTCTCGGACATCCTTGGCTGATCAAACATAACCCCCGTGTGGACTGGATTCATAAAGCTGTGCTGGAGTGGAATAAGGAATGCCATAAGTCTTGTCTTGTGTCTGCTTGTTCGTCTGTACCTGTTTCTGTGTTGCAGGAGGAAACAGGGGATTTGTCTAACGTGCCCGCGGAGTATCTGGATCTGAAGGAAGTGTTCAGTAAGTCTCGTGCTGCTTCTCTCCCTCCGCATCGTCCCTATGACTGTGCTATAGATTTACTGCCAGGTAAGTCTCCGCCTAAAGGCAAGTTATATTCACTTTCGATTCCTGAAAGAGAGGCTATGGAGAAATATATTTCTGATTCTCTAGTAGCCAAATTCATTCGCCCTTCCTCTTCTCCAGCGGGGGCGGGGTTCTTTTTTGTGGGGAAGAAGGATGGATCTATGCGACCTTGCATTGACTACCGAGGGTTGAATAACATCACGGTAAAGAATACGTATCCTTTGCCGTTGATGTCTTCAGCCTTCGAGAGGTTGCAGGGAGCATCTGTCTTCACAAAATTGGACTTACGTAACGCTTATCATTTGGTTCGCATCAGGGAGGGAGATGAATGGAAAACTGCTTTTAACACCCCCAGGGGGCATTTTGAATATTTGGTTATGCCGTTCGGGCTGTCCAACTCCCCAGCAGTTTTCCAGGCACTGGTCAACGATGTGCTGCGAGACATGATCGATCAGTTCATATATGTCTACCTGGATGACATATTGATTTTTTCTTCGTCTCTCCAGGAGCATGTGCAGCACGTCCGACGAGTGCTTCAGAGGCTGCTAGAGAATGGGCTTTTTGTCAAGGCGGAGAAATGCGATTTTCATGCACAGTCTGTTCCTTTTTTAGGTTACATCGTGTCGTCCGAGGGAATGCGGATGGACCCTGAGAAGATCAAGGCTGTGGTGGATTGGCCAAGTCCAGATTCCCGCAAGGCCCTGTTGAGGTTTCTGGGGTTTGCCAATTTTTACCGGCGTTTCATTCGCAATTTCAGCCAGCTAGTCGCGCCTCTGACTGCCTTGACCTCCCCCCGAACTGCGTTCAGGTGGTCCGAAGCAGCCGAGGCTGTGTTCGTTAAACTGAAGAGCCGCTTTGTTTCAGCTCCAATTCTTATAACCCCTGATTCTTCACGTCAGTTTGTGGTGGAGGTCGACGCGTCAGAGGTGGGAGTAGGGGCAGTGTTATCCCAGCGTTCACCTGTGGACGACAAGGTGCATCCTTGCGCGTTTTTTTCACATCGATTATCCCCAGCCGAACGCAATTATGACATTGGTAACAGAGAGTTGTTGGCAGTCAAGTTGGCATTGGAAGAATGGCGACACTGGTTAGAAGGGTCGGGGGTACCTTTTATCGTCTGGACTGATCACAAGAATCTAGAATACATCAGAACTGCCAAAAGATTGAACTCCAGGCAGGCTCGGTGGGCGCTTTTTTTCGGTCGATTTGATTTTACTCTATCTTACCGTCCGGGTTCTAAGAACATCAAGCCGGATTCTTTATCTCGCATATTTGATTTTTCCGAACGCCCGTCTACTCCCGAGTGTATTTTACCTGAGACCAGAATTGTCTCAACACTCACATGGGAGGTCGAAGCGAAGGTCAAGAGAGCCTTAGAAGGGGTAACGCCTCCGCCCGGGTGCCCACCGAATCGTTTGTTTGTGCCGGAGGGATTACGGTCAGACGTTATCCAGTGGGGTCACAATTCCAACGTTGCTTGTCACCCAGGAGTTAATCGCACTGGTTTTTCAGTCAAGCAACGGTTTTGGTGGCCACGTATGGCTCGCGACGTTCACGATTTTGTTTTGGCTTGCTCAGTTTGTGCCATTGGTAAGTCTTCCAATCGACCTCCAGATGGGTTACTTCAGCCGCTGCCGGTGCCTTCGAGACCCTGGTCCCATATCGCTCTAGATTTTATTACCGCCCTCCCACCCTCTCAGGGTAACACAGTGATTTTAACTGTGGTGGACCGATTCTCGAAGGCAGCACATTTCATCCCCTTACCCAAATTACCTTCAGCTAAGGAGACAGCGGTAACTGTCGTAGATCACGTCTTTCGGTTACATGGCCTCCCGATGGACGTGGTTTCTGACAGGGGTCCCCAATTTGTGTCCAAATTTTGGCGAGAATTTTGTAGATTACTGGGGGCGACTGTTAGTTTGTCCTCTGGATTTCATCCCCAGAGCAATGGTCAGACTGAGAGAGCCAACCAAGATGTGGAAAGAATGTTGCGATGTATGGTTTCCAAGAACCCTTCCTCTTGGAGTCAGCAACTGTCTATGGTGGAGTACGCCCACAATACGTTACCAGTGTCATCTACGGGCCTATCTCCGTTTGAGTGTAGTGTAGGTTACCAGCCACCAATGTTTCCTAGTCTGGAATCCGAAGTCGCGGTCCCCTCCGCTCACGCCTTTGTCCAGAGGTGTCAGCGCACTTGGACTAGAGCCCGTGAGACTCTACTCCAAGTGGGAGCTCGCACCAAGGCCAAGGCCGATCGCCACCGGCGGAGGCCTCCCGTATACGTCGTCGGTTCCAAAGTGTGGCTTTCTACCAAGAACATTCCTCTCCGGTCCGTCTCGAATAAACTTGCTCCCAAATTTATTGGCCCGTTTGCTGTCACCAAGATTGTTAGTCCGGTGGCAGTCCGCCTTAAACTTCCTCTTGCGTACAAGAGAATTCATCCCGTGTTCCATGTATCCAAAGTCAAACCCGTGTTTTATGCTCGCATTAATCCGCCAGTCCCGGTTCCCCCACCGCCGCGACTCGTAGATGGGGAACCATCCTATTCGGTCAATCGCATCCTGGACTCTAGACGGAGGGGACGCGGGTTCCAGTACTTGGTGGACTGGGAAGGTTACGGTCCGGAGGAGAGAAGTTGGGTTCCTGCTAGAGACATTCTGGATCACTCTCTTATCGATGATTACAATCGACAGGTAAGGGAGTCTGAGAACGCCAGGAGGCGTTCTTAGGAGGAGGGGTACTGTCACGGTAGACAATTTCTCTGTTCCTTCTTGTCTCGTGTTTACGTTGTTGTATGAACGCACGTGTGTGAGGGGCATGTCTGTATGGCATTACCTGATCCGCTCCAGCTGTTCATCATCACATCACCAGCTGCAGTTGATCATCACCACTACTTATACTCACCGCTGTTCTCTCATCCTTGTCAGATCTTTGTTTGGTGTGTCCCTGTCTGGTTCCTGTTCCTGATCGTGTCGTGTTCCGTGGAGTGTTTTCGTGCCTAGAGTGTGTTCTTCGTTCACCGTGGATTCTTCGCACCGTCTGTCTTCACTCACCGAGTTGACCATCCAGTCCCTGCGTCACCATTGCTGGCTTTTGCCGTGGACTGAGACAATAAAGATTCATTCACTCGCATTTGCTTCCTGTGATCCATTGCACCATGACAAACAGTATTTCCAAGCTTTAATGCAGTGGGCAACTGGGAGGAGATACTCTTATTCTCCATAAGCTTTATAGTGTCCCAGAACTTTTTGGAATTTGTACCACAGGATGAAAGTTTCTGTTTAAAAAAACTAGCCTTTGCTTTTCTAACAGATTGTGTATATTTGTTCCTTGTTTCCCTAAAAAGTTGCATATCGCGGGGACTTTTTGATGCTAATGCAGTGCGCCACAAGATATTTTTATGTTGGTTAAGAGCAGCTAAATCTGGGGTGAACCAAGGGCTAAATCTATTCTTAACTCTCAGTTTTTTAAAAGGAGCATGCTTATTTAATATGGTGAGAAAAGTACTTTTAAAGAAAAACCAGGCATCATCTACTGACGGAATAAGGTCAATATCCTTCCAGGACACCCGAGACAATTCGAATAAAAAAGCCTGTTCACAGAAATATTTTAAGGAACGTTTGACAATAAAAAGGGGTGATCGATTGACCGCAAACCCATTTCGAACACAAGCAATTAAGCAATGATCGCTCAGATCCTGGTCGAAAACAGAGGAGGAATAATTGTGGGGCAAGTTAGTCAGAATTATATCAATGATAGTACCCGCATTTACGGATTTAGGGTTGTACCTGGTAGGTTCATTAATGATTTGTGTAAGATTGAGAGCATCTATCCTAGATTGAAAAGCAGCCGGTGCATTAAGCATATCCCAGTTTAAATCCCCTAACAACACAAACTCTGAAGAAAGATGAGGGGCAATCAATTCACATATAGCATCCAGAGCATGGCTGGGAGCTGAGGGAGGTCTGTAACAGGCAGCGATAGTGAGCGACTTATTTCTTGAAAGATGGATTTTTAAGAGTAGAAGCTCAAACTGTTTGGGCACAGACCTGGACAGTATGACAGAACTCTGTAAGTTATCTCTGCAATAGATTACAACTCCGCCTCCCTTGGTAGCTCTATCTTGGCGAAAAATGTTGTAGTTAGAAATAGAAATTTCGGAATTTTTAATGGCTTTCCTGAGCCACGATTCAGACACTGCTAGGACATCAGGGTTAGTTGAATGTACTAAAGCAGTTAATAAATCAAACTTAGGAAGAAGGCTTCTGATGTTGACATGCAAGAAACCAAGGTTTTTCCGGTTACAAAAGTCAACAAATGAAAGCGGATTTTAGGGATTATTTGTTTCATGCTCCACATTTAGAAGTGTACACAGACAATAAACCCTGAACGTACATTTTGACAACAGCCAAACTCAATGCAACAGGAAACTGTTGGGTTGCAGAGCAGAGAGACACTGTTATCAGCTGTGTCTTGGAGTACAAAAAGAATAACAGTCGTCCATTCGGCCGCACTCTCAAAAAAGAATCTCCGGATGCCAGACTCCTGCTGAAACAGTGGACACGATTGCACTTGGATGATGACGGAGTCCTGTACAGAAAAGCAGGAAAGAGAAACCAACTCATTCTACCAAAAGAACATCATCAATTGGTTTACAAGGAGTTGCATCAGGAGATGGGGCATCTCGGAACTGAGAGGACTCTAAGTTTGATACGTGAGAGATTCTATTGGCCCCATATGCAAAAAGAGACTGAGCACTTTGTGACACGTATCTGTGAGTGTCTGAAAAGAAAAAAACTCACAAGATTACTAAAGCCCCATTGATTACCATTCAAACTACATACCCTTTCCAGCTTGAATCCATCGATTTTCCGCCAAAACACCCGCTTCACTGCTGCTCACGCGACGCTCCTGCGCTGCTCCTGCTCCCGGTGTGAATGCACTCATTGATTAACATGCACGCCGAAAAAAATACGCGCCGCTCACGCATGCGGTGTGAAACGGCCGTTAGATACACGCCATCGTGTACACATAAATCTCTGACCCATCGTCTTCTTCCTCGTCTAATTTCTGTCGCTCTACATACGTCATCTGGTATAATTGAAATGATTGGCTATGAACTACGTACAGGCGCATTTGATAGACATTCTTAGCACCCAATGAACGGCTCTGGGCATTCGTAAACCACGCCTCAAATACAAGAAAATGAACATGTGGTTCCCAGACCCAAGTCTCAATGAGACTTGGGTCTGACGTTAGCCAGGCTATTCTATAAATGCAGTACAGGTAATGTGGTCTCCTAGGGGTTTACATTATGCACGGTTTAGCATTATGGGATTAATTTACAACAAAACAAAAGAAAACAATGCCTTCATCTCTAAAATATTTTCTTTGTCTTGCATTACGTAGTGAAATTGGAGTCAATGCCGATTCATTTTCCAATAATTATTTTTTGTGAATTGGAATGTGTGTAAAGGATTGTGGGTGATTGGAGGATGCGATTGATACACTTGATGCATCCTTAAAAACAGGCCGAATAAAGGATGTGAAACAAAGGCTGCCTTCCAAGTAGAGCTGCACGATTAATTGTTGAAAGATTGTGTTCTCAATTTAAACACCCACACAATATTATTCATAAATGACAACGATTCACCTCTGTCTATGAAACATTTGAAAAGTATGATCACAGCGGAACATTTAAATCTGCTTTCGCGCTGCCGCTGATTCAGAGAGAGCAGTTGTCATGTATGAAGCAGCTTCACAAAAAGTCTTTTCAACCTCAGTATCATGTCTGTTACAATAATATAAATACCACATAAGTACTGGAATAAAAGTTTATTCACGTTCAGGATATAGTTTAGTTTGGATATAAACAATGATGTCCAAGGTAGCGATCAAAATAGAATAAATCACCTTTTGAAAGTAACGTGACACTTCAAATAAAGATTGTATAAATTACATTGTTAGACCAGTAAGGGGGAAGATATAACTGTTAAAAAATGTATTTGTCATTGAATCATTCATTCAAGAGATTCATTCCAAAACCATGTTTCATCTAGTAATGAAACAAGTCGTCTTTATGAGTAAGTCATTGAATCATTCCTTCAAATCAATTTTATTCAAATCAATTAAACATTTTTAAATAGACAGCAGCAGTTAACATTTTGTCAGAAACTCCAGTAAATTATTTTATTTTGTTTAGTTGCCTACTCAGAATTGTGGGAGAATCATGATCTCTGTTTAAAAAAAAGAAAGAAAAAAAAAGAAGTGATTCTCCATTTATCCAGAATCATGCAGTTCTACTTACAAACATCCAGGGGCGTAATTTGTGGGGGGGATATAACCCCCCCAATATTTAAATTATGCATTACAACCCCCCCCCCCCCCCCCCCCCCACCCCCCACCCCCCACCCCCCATTATTTATACCATGATCACAATATCAGGAGGCATACCCAAACTTCAACCCCCCCAATGTTCAAACCAAATCTACGCCCTTGCAAACATCCTTTAAATTGAGATGGTCAAGGCCTTAGGCAGCACTTGATGACATGTCAGCCCTGAATTTATCATTGATCACAGGGTCAAGACAAATATTGGCCGATTAAGATTGTTGTCCGATCGATTGGTGAACCCCTATTACCATGAAACTTGTAATGGGTGTAGTGCTAAAGCAGAAACAGAGGCATAAGAATTACACATGCCATGATTAGTGCTAATATGATGCAGGTTTTGAATCTACTCCAGCTTTTGATCAAAAACTTTGATGTTAAAGTCTTTTCTTCAGAGAGGTTTATGAGCAATTTCACATGAGTTCTATGACTCATTAGCTTACATGCATTCACAAGTGCTAAAGTATTAAGCGCAGTGCTTATACTCTCTGTTTTCAGTCTGATCGCCTTCAGGTCCGAGAACTCCTGCTATGAGAGGAGTATAATGAGGCAGGAGATGTTTGATTGATGGGCTTAGTTTAATGTGAAAATGAAATGGTTTGGGCACTGTAGCTCTTCTTTATATATTGCGTGCTGTGACATGCTGTAAATTGAAGTAGTGTGGCTATTCAGCTAGAGCAAGTATCATATACTGTGAGGATTTAGATGAGCTATATGCCTTCCATGACATGAAACAATAAGTGCCTTACACTGAGAATGGGAATCATATGGGATTCAATAATATGATATTATAGCATATTGTGTTTTTGTGTATTCCATAATCTTTTTTTTTCTGGACTGCATTTCTTGAACATGAAATATGACATGATTTATAAATTGCATGTTTGCAATACAATACAGAGAAACCTTGGTGTCACATCTTACATGATAAAACTCAAAGTACCAAATGCTTTGTGGAAGTTTGCTATACAATAAAATTATAGTTTCAATATAAAGTTTCATGCTTTCATTTTAAAGCAGGAAAGTTACTATAGCATGGCTTAACCATGATTATTAATATTGAAGTTGTTCACTTTTTTATAGCATTAAAGTTGAAGACATGACTCAATATGAAACATCAATCAGTTATAAAACATACTACTTCAGGATTTTCACAAGAAAGTACTCAAGTTTAAAAACATTCATTCTTTTAAAAAAATAAAAAAATATGAGAAATACCCAATAATTAATAAATAATTATATTTACAGGTGACAAAAATATATATATAGAAATATAAAAGAGAAAGGACATATTGTAATATTTTCCCCCTCACCATCCTTAGTAGTTTTACACATCAATTAATTATAAGGGAGATTTGGGCTGGTTGTCACATGGGAAAGTAGTGGCTTTGCATGTCGGGTTCAATACTGTTTTAAATTGCAATTGTAGGATTATCCATTAAAAAGGCCCATCAAATGAGCACAACACCACATTCCAAAGATCACAGAGATCCCCCCACCGAACCATTAGCGAGTCATAAAATGCATCCATGGCGCCGAAATGGCTAAATGAAACGTCTTCCCCCATGCCTGCCTAATCTCAAACCAGGGTTGTAAGGACAGTGCTGATCAATGAAGAAGACTTTTCTTTGTTCCACAAACATGAAACCCCCATGAGACCAAATGGCCAAGAAACACCTTTGTGACCGTAATGTACAAATCCACAGTCTTATCAGGAAACGAAGGCTTGCAAAGACGTTCCCATGGACAGAAATCACACTAACCAGTGCCATCTCACATCTCCTCTGTCTCCATCTCCACATTCCAGAGACTCTCCCTAAAACCAACAGTGAGCTCTTTGAAGTCTCTGTTGGTTTTAGGGAGAGTCTCTGGAATGTGGAGATGTATCAAGCAGATACGTAAATGATTTATAGAATTTCGATATAAAGTAGATTTGTGTAAGGATGCACCCTATTTACACTATGAAAGTTGTTTTCTGAAAGTGTTTACTAAAACTCTCAAAAGTTTGGGTGGACGTGATCATGTAGACATTATGCTAATTACATGCAAGAACAGGAGAACGCCCCGTAGGACCCGCCCAAGACAATATCTAATTGGCGGAAACACTCGTGGGATGGGTCAGATGGACATGGTTAAAATCCAATCAGTTTGGCCTTGCTTTTTGCCTTGGCTTTTGCTGTAATTCAGGCTTTTGCTTTGATTCGTGCTGACTTCTACCACCATCCTGCTTGCACATTTACCACTGTAAAAACGCCAATTAATAAAATATTGGAAGAGCAAAAATATTTAAGTTGAACCAATATTCATGCTTGGGATTAGTTAAGAAGACATATTATATTAAGTTTGCAAAAATATATTTGAAAAAAAATTAAATGAAGGGATATTTTCAAATCCAGTCAACTTTAGGATGGCTAATGTTGACTGGACTAATAAACACAAATCTAGCCAATATTTGCTAAGTATAAGGCCAGCTATGCTATACAATATTTTAATGCGTAAAACAGATCTGTTGTTTTGTTGTTAAAATGAACATTTATAAATATTTAATAAACATTTGATATAATATCAAAACAACATTTATCAAATTGTCGAGGTTTCGTTTCTGCACTATGAGAGCGGATGGATCCTATTCAACACTTTAATGTATAAAACGTCTCAGGTTACTACTGTAACCATAGTTCCCTGAGAAAGGGAACGAGACGATGCGTCACTTGACGCTTTGGGAACGCCCCCAGCGTGAATGCGTCTGAGCATCAATGTCAACTAGTCCAATGGAAAGAATGAGCGTCACGGGCGGGTGACGTCATGACCAGGAAGGCATAAGAGCACATCCGGTGAAACGCGGCATTAGCTTCAAAAAGTCCAAGCAAGCCGATCACAGGGATGCAGGAAGTATGGCAGGGTGACAAATCGTCTCGTTCCCTTTCTCAGGGAACTATGGTTACAGTAGTAACCTGAGACGTTCCCTTTCGAGGGAACTCGCGATGCGTCACTTGACGCTTTGGGAACGAGAATACCCAAAACGCCAGAATTCCAAGTACCTGAGTGTCAGTCTGTTGGAACTAAGCACTAAGCACCTGAGAACCTGGGGCAGCATCCAGGTCCAAACTGTAAAACCTGACGAATGTGAGCGGTGAAGACCAGCCTGCCGCATCACAAACGTCTTGGAGAGAAACCCCAAATAACAAGGCTTTAGAGGCCGCCATACCCCTCGTTGAGCGAGCTCTGACCACCAAGGGACACGGATGGTCAGAGTACTCGTATGCAAGTGAAATAGCCTCGACTATCCACTTACTAACCGTCTGTTTAGAAGCAGGAAGACCCTTCTTAGGTGATCCAAAGCAAATAAATAACTGGTCGGACTTCCTCATTGAAGATGTCCGATGAACATAAGTATCCAGTGCTCGCACTGGACACAAGAGGTTCAGCCTTTCCTGGTCCGCAGATGTAAAAGGAGGACAGAAACCTGCAGCACAATAGGCCTCGGAATAATGGTAGGCACCTTTGGAACATATCCATGTTTCGGGTAAGAATGCCTTGGCCATCCCCGGTGCACTCAAGGCAGGTGGGGACCGAAAGGGCCTGAAGGTCTGACTCTAATAGGGACGAAATAGCTAGCAGAAAATAGTCTTAAAAGAAAGGAACTTCTCTGAGACCAAATCTAAGGGCTCGAAGGGAGCCCCAGATAGGCCTTCTAGAACTATTGCAAGGTTCCAAGCCAGCACCCTAGTGCAAGTTGCAGGCCTCAGCCTCAAAGTGCCACGAAGGAAACGAGTGATCAGGGGGTCTCGACCCAAAAATGTACTACCCACCAGGGCGTGGAAAGCCGCAATGGCCGCCACGTATACCTTAAGCGTGAAAGGACATAGACCTGATACAAAGCGTTCTTGCAGAAACTCGAATACTGTGTTTACTGAACAGTTAACCGGATCCCACTGACGCTGGTAACACCAAGAAGTGAAAAACTCTCGAAATAGTGAATATAGTTTCCTCGTAGCGGGAGCTCTGGAGCTTAGAATGGTCTCAACAACCTCGGTTGAGAGACCACTCTCTATGAGTTGGGCCCCCTCAGAGGCCAAACCCACAGTTTCCAAATCCCCTGCCGGGGGTGCAATATTGCATCCCCTGCCTGAGACGGAAGGTCTCTCCTGATCGGGACCTCCAAGGGAGGTCCGTCGAGGAGAAAAATTAGGTCCGCAAACCAAATTCAGCTCGGCCAGGGTGGTGCTACTAAATAGGCTTATTCCATCCTGGCGGAATCACTCCAGAACTCCTGGGAGCAGAGCAACAGGGGGAAATGCGTACAGACGTAGCCTCAGCCACGTCTGCACCATAGCAACCAGCCCCGAGGGGACTGGTTGAGTGAGGGATAACCAGAGTGGACAGTGCGTCGTATGCTGAGACGAGAACAAATCCACTTCTGCCTGGCCATAAAACTCCCATATTTGCTCCACCGCCTCGGGGTGGAGTCCCCTGGCCTCAGCCCCTGCCTCGACAGGGTGTCTGCTCCAATATTCTGGCCCCCCTGGAATATACACTGCCCTCAGACAGCGTAATTTCCTGAGGGACCAAAATAATAGGCCACCAACGTGTTGTCTGTGGGTCAAGAACCAGAGTTTCCTCCATATAACCAAGGCGCGGGGATACTGCCGCGTGATCTTGATCGTACGGAGTGGGTTTCCCCTCAGGGAGAACCCTCTGGTCCTGAGCCACCACTGTAAAGGTCTCACGTACAAGAGGTCAAAGGGTATCACATTGAACGCTGCTGCCCTGAGGCCTAACAGTCACTGTTTCAGAACAACACATGATGGCCCCTCAGGTCTGGGAGGAGATGTCTCAACGCATTGAAGACGACCATCATCTCTAGGCAATTCATGTGCCAAGCGAGATGATGACTCCTCCCAAGCCCTGAGCTGAGCGGCCTTCCAATACCGCTCCCCAGCCGGTGAGGGAAGCATCTGTCGAGATAGGAACTCGATGGCAAAGAGCTCCCAACACCGAACCCTGGGTTAAGAACCAGTGTTTCCTCCATATAACCAAGGCACGAAGGCACGGCCGCGTGATCTTGATCATACGAAGTGGGTTTCCCCTCGGGGAGAACCCTCTGGTCCTGCGCCACCACTTTTGCAGTCTCATGTACAGCAGGCCAAAAGGTATCCCGTTGGACGCTACTGCCACAAGACCCAACAGTCTCTCGAACTGTTTTACAGTGCGTGACTGGCCTAGCCTCAGCTCTTTTGTGGCTGTTAGGATAGCAGCTACACGAACGGGCGACAGAGCGGCCCGCATCGTCACTGAATCCCATACCACACCAAGGAAAGTGGTTCTCTGTACTGGAGAAAGCACACTCTTCTTGGCATTGAGCCTCAACCCCAACATCTGCATATGAGCGAGAACGACACCTCGGTGCCGAACCGCTAACTGTTCTGATTCCGCTAGAATCAGCCAGTCATCTATGCAATTCAGAATGCGTATACACTGCAGCCTGTCGGGGCCAGAGCTGCGTCTATACACTTCGTGAATGTGCGGGGTGATAGAGCTAGACCGAAAGGAAGTGCCTGATACTGGTGTTCTTTGCCCCAAAGAAAACCTCAGGAACCTCCTGTGCTGAGGGAGGATGGAGATATGGAAGTATACGTCTTTTAGATCTATCGTGACAAACCAGTCCTCGGATCTGATTTGAGTCACGATCTGTTTGAGTGTCAGCATCTTGGACTTGAGTTCCAGCACCAAACACTCCAACAGACGAAGATCTAGTATGTGACGCTGCTCTCCATCCTTTTTTGGAACAATGAGATAACGACTGTAAAGACCCGACGCAATGTCGGGTGAGTACACCTGCTCTATAGCTTTCTTTGCTAACAGGGCCTTTACCCCTTGCTCCATTACCAGAGAGATTACCATTACCCATAGAGATATATTTGGCAGTAGCTTCCGCGCTGCCAGAAAATCTACCAAGGGAACCAGCCCCTCGAGGCTGGCCTCTGGTGTAATAAAGACAGCCAGTTCGGGGACCTGAAACATACTGGCAGGAAATACCCGAACTGACTGTTTTCGAACCCCCCTCAGAGGGCGCGAGTCCGACGCAATGTCGAGTTGACGCTGCGCCAGAAGCTCGCTGGAGAACGCTGCGCCCCGAAGCACCAAGGGTGGCGGGGTTGGCAGAACGGTCCCCTGAGGGCACAGAGATGGAAAGGGCACCGTATAATGAGGTGTACACCATTCCACCCCGGTTGGGGCTGCCCTCACCGGTCTGACGCCGTGGCGCCAGACCTTTTCTTTTGAGCCGCAGCCTTCTCAGCATGAAGAACGGTCCTCGGATCCGGCTTCTGCTTTGAAGGCTTTGGCTGCTGTGTTGTGTATGAGAAACTAGCCGGCTGGAGCTGCTCACGCCCAGCAGCCCCAGTGGGTTGGACATAGCGAGGGAGAGATTATCTTGTATCTTTCTCCATGATTCCCATCAAATTGAGCCAGAGGTGTCTCTCAGTGACCACATTTCTTTGGCTGCCATCCCTGAGAGATAAATCTGAGGCCCGACGGAGTTCTCAAACCCCATCGGGCCAAACTCCCTCACTTCTGTCCAAATACCACAGCAGGTCAGCCTGATATGCTTGCAGCACTGCTATAGTGTGCAAGCAGGCTCGTGCTAGACCCACTGCCATATATGCTTTTCCCACTAGATTAAAAAATAGTTTTCTTTAATGGTTTAGTGAGAGAAGCCGACGCCTTCAGGGACGATACTAAACCGGGAGACATAGCTCGCAAGTGTCTGTTCTACCCGGGGTATTGCCCCATAGCCATGCTCTCTTAACCCCCAAATATCTGAATATACATGAATGTGGGGCTAAAAAATGAGTAAGGCTTTTTCCGTGATCTAGACAGCTCGCTGTGCAGATCGGGAAAAATGGAAGGCCCCGTGATGGAGGTGGAAAAATAGAGGGAAGGAAACTCGTTCAATTTATTTTAAGGACGAGTGCCCCCTTATTTCTGCTGGCCATTAAATATTTAATTTATCTACAGCCTTAGTAAACACCTCCACCAGCTTATTATTATATATATATTTTTTTATATACATTCTTTATATATATACACTTTATTTTATATATAATATATAAACTATCATATATATATATATATATATATATATATATATATATAGGCTATATATAATTCTCATACGCTGGGGAAGAGATGGCAAATCCACTTCCCCCATGATTGTGTACACTTTCAATGCCCAGCACATCTACCTCCTCGGAGGTAGAGCACTGAAGCATTGATTTCTCTCCCCGGGCGGAAGAGACCGCAGCGCGGGCTTCCGAGACCGGAGAGAGAGCACTGGATCCCTCGTGGAAAGGGAGGAGATAAGATCCGCGGACCCGTCTCCAACCCCGTAACGAGATCCTATTCGCGATCCACAGGAATGCATTCTCCGCGCTGCCTCGGCAGACACGTGTCCTGCACCCCGAGGATCGCGAGCCTGGCCACTTTCCTCGAAAAGTGACAGGCGGGAGTGGAGCATGCGAAGCGAAAGCTTCTCACAATGTTGCAATCAGCCCCCTCGGAGGCTGATACCGCATGCTCCACTCCCAAACAAACTACACAAAGCTCGTGTGTGTCCCCACCCGTTAAATAACGCGGGCAGGGAGAAGCACAGAGTTTGTAAAGTTGTTTCGCCATAACTCTTCCCAATAATATCGAACAGACAACAATAAATAGACAGAGACAGAGTAACACAGATCGCTTGCTGAGACACAGAAGCTAATGCCGCGTTTCACCGGATGTGCTCTTATGCCTTCCTGGTCATGACGTCACCCGCCCGTGACGCTCATTCTTTCCATTGGACTAGTTGACATTGATGCTCAGACGCATTCACGCTGGGGGCGTTCCCAAAGCGTCAAGTGACGCTTCGCGAGTTCCCTCGAAAGGGAACCTTTATTTTGTCAATCTTGAATTTAAGCCGTCTATTTTTGGTAATAAACACAAAATAAAAGCGCATCGCTACATTTATAGAGAATGGAAGGATCTGGATTATGGCTCACTTGATTTTGCGGAAGGATACAGCATTTGACTTCGCGGGTTTTACAAGGCAGTGGCTCGGCTGCGGTACTGTGGGTGCGGGAGACATTTTGTCAAAGACGTTCATACTTAACTCAAGGTAAGTGGCTCTGAATAAATGATCGATTTTAAACCTAATAACGACAAAAATTTACAACATATGTGATGGTTTTGTGTTGTTACGTCCTGAGACGGATTTAGAAATGTTTTTATAAGTTATGTCCGAGAGAAAGTTAACTTAAGTGTAACGTTGTGTCAAGTTCACTCGGCACGGAATATGTTAAATTATAGAATATGTTCAAGTTTATCGACAAAAACGTATTATGTACAACATATTCATACAACGTAAACATATTAGTTGTTTTTGTGTAGATATTCATAAGCATAAGTTACATTTTAAACCGTAAAACGTTAAGCCTATGTCCGAGGGGAAGGCTGCCATAACGTACGTTTAGCTAAGGGAACGTGGTATATTACCTCGTTTAATTCCTAAAACATGTAAAATGTACTACTATAATGTGTAATAGCTTTAATTTCGGGATGTTTTATGATATTTTTGTTTTTCCGTAACGTGAAGAGTTGATATGAAGAGAACGCGGTCTTTCTCTCAGCATTTTAGCCTAATGTCACGTTAGGCCTACTTTTATGGATGCGAGTTATTGAAATCTATGAAACGTGTAATGTTAAACACATTAATACGCTATTTTAGGGTAACTTAAGCGTGATGAATAAGGTTAAGATTGTGAAAACTTTTGCAATTGTCCCGTGGAGAGACCGACATAAACCTGAATATCTAACGGTCCAGCTACGATAAAATGGCGCTCATTTTGACCTCTTGAGGACGGCATTTCATAAGGCCGTTATCAGTGGGTGTCTCGATAAGCTGCCTAGGTCGTGAATCAGCTGATACTATTATTTTGTGTACTCAAATTCGTGCACTGGTAAGTGATTTACATTAGTGATCACATAATCTTGGATTAGAGTTCTGAAATTTTTGCTTTATATTGTATAGCCAAAGTATATTTCAATTATAAATTTAACATTTAGCTGTTGAAAATTCGTTGAAAATTAAGTTCAAGTAGTTTTGATGAACAGTTGTTTTTATTATCTCTTATAACAATTTATCTTTTTCCCTCCCATTTATTCATCTATCCTATGTAGTTCAAACCAGAGAGGCGATGATGTGGAGAGGCAGACCAGAGGGATGCAAATTGATCTCCTTGAGACAGTCATTGATGCTGGAGGCCTGGATTCAGTGGTGGAGGAAGAAGTTCTACTAAACGTTTCAGATGTACCAACTGCCTTTGGAGTACTTTTTGGACTGCTTTACACTCTATATATTGATTACCCCAAACACTGGAAGTACATTTTTGAAGCAGTGCAAAAGGTATTTCTGGGTCTCGACAGTGAGAAGTGTTCCGCTCAAATACAGTCTTGTTTAGAGGTCAGAGGAGGTGCAGGGATGACATCAAAACCCAAAAGACTAATTTGCCACTGGTTCCCTCAAAATATTCCTATGCTTTAAAAAAAAAAAAAAAATAATAGATTTTTTTCAATTTGTTAGTGAAATAAGGTTTGTGGTAAACAAGTTGATAATACTTAGATATTTTATTCTACAATGATAAGACAATGATAAAAAAAACATTTGGGGTGTATGTGTGTAGTTTGCATTGTAGAAAAGAAAATCCATTCAAGTATTGTCAAATTGTGTTGTTTACCACAGAGCTTATTTCACCAATAAACGAGGAACCAGTGTCGAATTAGACTTTCGGGTTTTGACATCATCACTGCACCACTCTGAGTGTTATGATGCCAAATATTCGGTTGTTGTTTTTCAATACTTTTTATACTTATGAAATATCTCGGACACCATTTTGTTACCAGTTGTTGTTATTGTATTGCATATTAACGCACCAGTGGGGCTCGACAGCCTTAGTCAAACGGGTTGGCGCGTATGGTTGGGTTGCGGAGAGATTGTGAGATTGTGGCTAGGTCTCAGCAGCAGGAGGGATGTAGAGGTCAGTAAGCTGGGCTGAGTTGAGTGGGGGACGGAGGGGGGTGACTCTGGGACGCTGTCGAGCCCTCTTGAGGTGTCGTGGGCTAGTCGATGAAACACTGAGGATGGAAGGTGCCCACTTGAAGACCCTAGAGATGTCCCCTACTTGGCTCAATCCAGACGGTTGTCGTGCTGGTCCACTAGGGAGACCACACTGCAGTTGCAGCCGTCGTGTGTGCTGACGCGCCAAGTAGACTGCAGTCGTTAATGCCGGACAGAAGGGGAGTCACACCACCATAAAGAAGCGTAAATGGGTGAAGCATAGTTTACTATAAAGCTACGTCTTAGTGTTGCTTATCTTGGCGAAAGCCGAGTACAAATCAGCATGAAGTTTTAACATCTACTCTCGTGTAATGGAAATCATGAAGATCTGGATACGTCCAGTGACTGCGGTGAATAGTGCTGCTGGCAACAAGGGAAAGACCTTGTGACAGCCTGGAGAGACAGCTGACAGGAGGAAAGAGACCCCAATGGGGCTGGTAAGGGTTAGCTACCCTTGTCGGCAGTATCCAGCTCCGTGTTTACAGGATGCTGGAGACACCCGCCCAAGACTTCTGAGAAATTAAAGAGAAAAATACCCCTAGAGTCTGCGAGAGCGGGGGGCGGAAGATGACTCAATGTTGGACAACATGGTTAACAACTTAGGAATGGAAACGGATATGAGTATGGAGAGTAAGACTAGTTCAAGATCTGCAGTTAGTAAAGTCATTGAACTCCAAGTTTGTGTCTGTGGCTGGAGCAAGGCGACAACGGTCAGGGGTTTGAAGGTTCATCAAGGGAAAATGAAATGCTTGACGGAGAAGGGACAAGCAACACATTCTCATCCCAAGGCGTCATATACTGACGCTTTTGCCAAAGCGTCTACATCCGATGCACATGGCACCCTTTAGCGTAAATATAACACGCTTCGGTTATGGGTAGGTTTAGGTCTGGGGTAGTGTTGGGTTAGACCACTAGGAGGCGCCATATATCTGCGTCTCATATTGACGCTAAAGGGTGCCATGTGCGTTGGATATAGACGCTTTGGCAAAAGCGTCAGTATATGACGCCTTGGGATGAGAACGGGCTGGGACAAGGGCCTCGCATTGATCAGTACTTCTTGCGAAGTCAGTCAAGTCAGCCGAATGAAATCCAGCGACAGGAAGCAAACCACAGCTCGCAGGATATCAGCACCCCTGTCATAGAGGAGAGGAGGGCTTGCACAGTTAGTGATGAACATATTCATACTTGTGAACCCGGTCAGACTAAACAGCATAAGAGAGAAAAGAACCTCAACGGGCATAGGCCTGGAGTTAGATGGCCAAGAGCTTGTGAGAAAACTGCATGGGACACGGTAAACACAGATCTATGCTTTGCATTGGAAAGATTAACTGGTACAGTTGAAAAGAAGCTAGATAAATTTGGGGACATCATTTACGCATATGGAAGTGAGAGGTTTGGTGTGGAAAAAAGGAAGGTAAAAGTACAGACTACTCCTGGAATGTCTAGACGGCAGCAGAAAATTGAAGGGTTAGTTAGAGAAAGGATACAGCTGAGGAAGCAATGGAAAAGAGCAGAACAAAGTCAGAAGGAGGGACTCAATCTCTTACAAAGGGCCATAAAAGATAAGCTGGCAACATTACGCAGAGCTGAGCGTCTACGGAAACGCTACAAAAAGAAGGAACGAGGGCTAATTTCTATAAAGACCCATTCAAATTTGTAAAGAAGTTATTCACCAGGGAGAAGAATGGCACTTTAAAAGCATCTAGGGTTGAGCTAGAGAGATATTTGGAGGAAACGCGTACAGATGCAAAAAGGCATGAGCCTATGTCAATTCCATCAGACATACCACCTATCAACCCACCAGAATACCAAATGGAGGTCTGTGCACCTAAGTGGAAAGAGGTAGAGCAGGCTGTGAGAAAGGCAAGGGCTTCATCATCTCCAGGGCCTAATGGAGTTCCGTACAGAGTGTACAAGAGTGCTTCAGGAGTTCTGCGAATTCTGTGGAAATTGATAAAAGTGGCATGGGAAAAACAGGTTGTACCTAGAGCATGGCGCAGAGCAGGTGGAGTCTTTATACCTAAAGAAAAAGATGCTACATGCATCAGTCAGTTTCGGCCTATTTCACTATTAAACGTTGAAGGTAAGATTTTCTTCAGCATTATTGCCCAGAGATTGTCCACCTACCTATTAAATAATGGCTTCATTGACACTTCAGTTCAAAAAGCGGGCATTCCAGGGTTCTCAGGATGCTCAGAACACAACAATGTTATCTGGCAACGAATTCAGTCAGCTAAAAAGGAGAGGAAGGAGCTCCACGTGACATTCCTGGATTTGGCTAATGCATATGGTTCAGTGTCACATGAGCTTCTTTGGGCAGCATTTGATTTTTTTCAGAGTACCAATGTCAATAACAAATTTAGTGAAAGCCTATTTTGGAAATTTGCAATTTAGTTTCTCAACTCCAAAATTCAGCACCGCATGGCAATGCTTAGAGGTTGGAATAATGACAGGATGCACCATTTCTCCGCTGGCTTTTACCATGGCAATGGAAGTAATCATTAGGGCATCAAGATGGGTAGTAGGAGGAGAGCGCTTGGCTTCTGGGATTGCGACCACCACCAATCAGAGCATACATGGATGACATGACAACCATGACTACAACAGTAGCCTGCACTAATCGGTTATTGGGGAGGTTAACAGATAATATTGAATGGGCACAAATGCAATTTAATCCCTCTAAATCAAGGAGCATCTCGATAGTTAAAGGAAAGGTAGTAGATAAAACATTCTTCATTAATGGTGAGGCAATACCAACAGTTTCTGAGAAGCCAGTGAAGAGTCTTGGGAGATGGTACGATGGGGATCTAAAGGACACAGTTCGAGTGGGAGAAGTTAGACGACAAGCAGTGGAAGGGTTGAAGAGCATAAACAGCTGTGCTCTACTAGACAAACTAAAACTCTGGTGCTTTCAGTTTGGTCTTCTGCCAAGGTTGCTGTGGCCACTGACTGTGTACAAGGTTTCTTTGACAACAGTGGATAAGCTGGAAGCGTTATTAAGTTCATACATCAGGAAATGGTTGGGAGTTCCACGCTGCCTCAGCAGAGTGGGACTTTTTAGTAAAGGAGTATTGCAGCTGCCAGTCTCTGCTTTAACCGAGGAGTTTAAGTGTGCCAAGGTCAGACTGGAAATGACTTTAGTAGAGTCACGCGACAAATGTGTAAGGGAGGCAGCCCCTGTGTTAAAAACTGGTAGAAAGTGGTCAGCAAATAAATCTGTAGTAGAGGCAAAGGCTGACCTTCAAATTGGGGATGTCGTGGGACAGGTACAGCATGGAAAAGGGGGGGTTGGGCTCAGTTTAGCTCCTCCTAAATGGCACAAAGCAGGCCCAGCTCAAAGGAGGAATCTGGTAGTCAACGAGGTGCGAAAGCAGGAGGAGAGGATGAGATGTATAAAGGCCATTTCCCAGGCAAAGCAGGGAGAGTGGATGAGATGGGAGAGTGTGGAACAACGCAAAATGGGCTGGCAAGACCTTTGGTCAATGGAAGAGAGTAGGATCAGTTTCCTTATTAGGTCAACATATGATGTTCTCCCATCACCACATAACCTTAACCTCTGGGTAGGAGAGGATCCCTCTTGTCATTTGTGTTCATTACCTGCCACATTAAGGCATATTTTGACAGGATGTAAGGTGGCTCTTAGCCAAGGTCGGTTTACTTAACGCCATGACCAAGTATTGCGATGTTTGGCTTTAGCATTGGAAGGCAAGCGTAGTATGACCAATAAGTTGCCGCCTGTTCTAGCAAGACATTACACGCAGAAGACAATATTCCTCCGCCCAGGCGAGCAACCACCAAGAAAAGGTGCTAACACCAATTCTCGCCCAGGACAACTGGAAGCTGCTGGGGACTGGAAGATGCTGGCTGATCTTGATCAACTGCTTATTTTTCCACCTATGATTGCCACCACTAACCTACGACCAGATTGTTTTGTGGTCTGGATCAGCACGCATTGTTCAACTGATAGAGTTAACAGTGCTATGGGAGGATGCGGTAGATGAGGCATATGAGAGGAAGAAACTGCGGTATGCAGACCGCATGAGTCTGTTGGTTTATTTGTATAGGTTGTATAGTATTTACAGTCATTACGTTCCTGTGTATATTGCGTGAATGATGGGTGGTTGGGCAGATATTGTGTTTTGCGGTAGGTGGTATGCCATACGGAACCGTTGCCACTGAAACTGCATATTAACCCTCTAGGCGCCACGGTCGAGTTTACTCGACAAGATGCGGCACTGAATAAAACGGCCGATTTTGTCAAATTGGGTGTCAAATTTCGTTCGACCTCCCCTCCACTGGATGGCAGACATGTCATACTTCATCCCCGAATCAAAAAAACGTCATGTTTCTTTACAAAATGTTCGAGTTAGTGCGCATTGAATCAGTGCGATCAAAAGCGGAGCTAGTGTGCGAGTGAGCCATGTTATCAGAGCCTCTCCGCAATCGCGGCGACAGTATTGTGGTGGAGACTTTGTCTAATACCACTGGGTATGTTAGACGAGGTCGAAGTATTCATAGGACAGTTAGGAGGCAACGTGGAGGCAGGGTGGGGAATCGCAATGACAATGATAGTAGTCCGAGCTGTGCACACTCGGCGCGCGCGCGTGGCAGATCTGGCCGCGCTGCTCGTATGATCTCACTCATGATCTGTGCCTTGCCGTGGCGAGTGAGCGTTTGAACTAAACAGGTCTTGTCTACTTGTGTTTGTGTGTCATATGAATAATATATATGTGCCCCATACATGGAATCAGAGTGCCTACTGTATTTAGTAAATGGAAAATCTCTACAGCAAAAGGCCAACCACTACATGCATTCAGTTTGTTTCTACCATTTATTAGTAATGATTTACACAGTTTGTTTACTACTTACTATATACCTGAGCATTCAGTACTGTGCAATATAGCATACAGAAGGTGATGGACATTTTGAAAGAAGTGCTGCATTTTATCATTTAAACGTGACTTTTCATGAAAATTCTATAATCCAAGATTGCCGCCACCATATGACGTCATAATATGCAAATTAGATGGGAAAATGTAATCCCTACATAAACTTTGGGTCATCCTTAATATTTCTCTAATTTACAGAAAGTCTCTATCTTTTATCACTTTTAAGATATAGCCTTTTGAAATTAAGATGTCAAAATCGAACGTTTTAGGAAAAAACATCTGGCGCCTAAAGGGTTAACGCACCAGTGGGGCTCGACAGCCTTAGTCAAACGGGTTGGCGCGTATGGTTGGGTTGCAGAGAGATTGTGAGATTGTGGTTAGGTCTCAGCAGCAGGAGGGATGTAGAGGTCAGTAAGCTGGGCTGAGTTGAGTGGGGGACGGAAGGGGGTGACTCTGGGACGCTGGACGGCCCTCTTGAGGTGTCGTGGGCTAGTCGACGAAACACTGAGGACGGAAGGTGCCCACTTGAAGACCCTAGAGATGTCCCCTACTTGGCTCAATCCAGACGGTTGTCGTGCTGGTCCACTAGGGAGACCACACTGTAGTTGCAGCCGTCGTGTGTGCTGACGCGCCAAGTACACTGCAGTCGTTAATGCCGGACAGAAGGGTCACACCACCATATGGCATACCTGTCAACACTCCCGTTTTTCCCGGGTTTCTCCCGTTTTTTAGCCCTATCTCCCGGACCCCTCCCGGTTTGTTATTTCTCCCGGGAAACTCCCGTAATTTGCATGGCCCAAACTCCTTTTTGAATAATCGGACAATATGTTGCCAGATCTTGTATTAAATGCATTATATTCACACAATTAGGGGTGTAACGGAACATGTAATCGTATTGAACCGTTTCGGTACAAGGCTTCCGGTTCGGTACGCATACAAACCGAACGATTCCTAGGACCATTTTTCCTGCTGACAAAATCCGCGACGGCGCGACCACCACAACGTTGCGCAACATCAAATGGCAAACGTAATGAAAGCGGAACAAAACTGCGCTACTCATTATATTGTGCTTCACGGACAGTTTATCAGTTCGGACCAGCAGCATCTGTGCAGCGCGAGCCGATCTTGATCAAGCGACACTGTTACTACACAGCGCTAAGAGATCCAGTGAAGAAAACATTTGAATTCGCCACTGAAGTAATAACATCGCTGCGAGATCTAGTGAGAAGCGTTCAAATTTCTCCATTATTAACCGTAGATCTCTATTAGATCAAACAGCGCTGACGTGGAAACCAGGAGAAACATTGGACCGTGAATGATCTAGTTATAGGCTTTAAGTCCACAGATCAGCAACATTCACCATGAATTAAATATAGTAGGCTAACACTAACTGTGACCATGGAAGTTTGGCTGGAATAGTGAAATGCTTTCAAGTACTTCACACATGTTTTTCCAGCTCTTCAAAACTGAAATATTATCTTTTTCCAGCACTTCAAAATCTAAATATTATATAAATATAGGCCTATATTTAAATGTTATTTTTGATGTGATGACCAAAACATTATTTGTTCATCCTTCAAAGATTACCCCCATTTATAAACCTGAACGTTTCAAGATGTAGGAAAACTCAAACTTATTTAAAAATATTTTTTAATTTAATAAATAGGAAATTTATCTGGCATTTCTTTCTTTTTGCTGTATCGAAAATGTACTGAACCGTTACACCCCTACACACAATCCACACATCATATACAATTTCAACCCGTTTGTCATCTCAACCTGGCGCCCCTGAAAACCAAATGTTGACAGCTATGCCATATGGAAAGAAGCGGAAGCGGAAGAGGAACAAGAGAGTTCATGGGGGATAGTCCAGGGTGGATGGGTGGACTGGGGGTCTTGGGTTTTCGGGACGAGGGCTGAGGACGAGGAATCCGGGCAGACTTGGATGGAGACACATGAGGAAAAGTCTTGGGGGAAACAGTCCGGGGCTGAGAAGTAGCGGGGGTGACCGGGGGAAAAGCAGGTAACGGAACAGGATACATGACAGGGGGTGTAGTAGGCGGCCGAGGAGTGGAGAGAGGCAATGCTGCCGCAGGCTGCGGAGCTGGAACGGGGTCATAGAACTCCACAGTAGAACCAGAGCTCCTCACATCAGACTCGGAAGTAGTGCTTATCATATCTGATTCGGTATTAGCGTTTTCTGCAACCAACTCAGGAACAGCAATCCGTGCAGTCGACTCAGGAACAGCAATCCGTGCAGCCGACTCAGGCACTCTCAGACAATGAGAGTTTGGAACTAGATGACTTGACAGGGACTTCTTGGATCTTGACAAGACGGGACAAGTACTCTGACAGGGTTCTTGCAGCAATGACGACCGGCATCTCTTGATTAGCTGAAACTGAGCGCAAAACAGCCTCAGCAGCTGAATCGGCTGAATCTTCCCTCTCTGCAGCACTCACGGCTTCCAGACGCTCCTCAAGGAGGCATCAAACACGGGTCTGTCATGATCCTGCCACAAGACTAGGAAAAAATCAAGGACATGATGGCAGAATCATGACAGTATTACTATGGTGTTCCTAATAATCCTTTAGGTGAGTGTATACACACACTATATTGCCAAAAGTTTTGGGACGTCTGCCTTTACAAGCACATGAACTTTAATGACCCCATTATTAATCCGTAGGGTTTAATATGGAGTTGACCCACCCTTTGCCACTATAATAGCTTCAACTTTTCTGGGAAGGCTCGTGTCTGACTCCTCGCTCGGTCAGTCTGCCGTTTCCTCTTTCTCTGTTCCTCCGACAATGCTTTCCTAGTTTCTGCATCTTATATGCCTGCTCAGCCATGACGATAGTGTGACAAACTCCATCCCTCTCTACATTGTTCCTGGATGGAGGTGTGTATGTGTGCAGTGCCGTAAAGGAATATGGCGAGACGGCCACCATTCAACCCGAAAGAAGTCATATAACCATTTCAATAACTCTGAAGCTGTTCAGTTAAGCTAAAAAAACTGCATAGAATCCCTTTAATGTAAACTGTAGCAACAGCAGAAAAGGCAAAAGCTAGAACCGATTATAGCACCAGCAGGCAAAACAAATCGCCCGGACGAGAGGGAAAATCCTAAGCCAATGCAAAGAAAACATCACTAAGATTTTATGCCTCAATGGTTAAATTTTCAGCTCGTACTACAAATAAATAACACTTACCAGAAGGGGATGATGCGTTCACACAATGTGCTTGTCCTTACACAGGCACGGATACTCAAATCATGCAATCCGCTGTTCAGCTGGACTACAGGGACACTGCACATAACTCAAAACAATCAGCCGTTACTTAAACCCTGAACGAGTCAAAACAATCCGCTTTCCACAGAACAATTAATACAAAACTTACCTGAGAGGTGAGCAGTCCCAAATCCACCCACCGAGACAGCCGAAGGAAACGGAGGGGAAAGACAGGCTATAATGCAACACGAATCATCAATAACATACGCACAGCAACTAGAAACAGACTGCTAGAGGTTAACAGCACATACCTGCAGCTACCGTCAACAACAGAAGGGGAGGGGCCGGACGTGACTCATCCCAGGCTACAGCCAACTAGGTCTTAAATAGACGAAATTCCTCGCTGATAGGTGCTCACTAATGTCAATCATCCCCACTCATCTGATTCATTCATTCTGCTACACATGCCTTTATGGACCTGCTTTGTTTTTAAACTCTTGAAAAAAAACATTTTTTATTTTTATGTTACATACTAGCAAAACACTGCAACAATATTTTTTACTGTGTAATTTCAAACTGCTATAAGCAATACCATGCATATGGCTGAGGAGATTTTAACAAATCAAAATTACCATTCATGACATCTAATGCAAACATTAGCCATTAAATACACAATTAATAACTAATTGGTACAGCAAACAAGTGTCTCTGGAACTATTATATTTGATCATTTATAAAGAAGTGTATAATGGATTATGAGCATGCACATTGAAAAAGCAAATGCATGACTTATAAGTAATTAAAAAAAATATATATAAATTAAATTATAACTGTTCTTATAATTCAGTATATGTCTTAAAGAGGCTTTATACATTTATTTATAGAATAACAATACTATAATTTATCATAATTAATTATACGCATGGGCTTCATAGAAAGTGTTACCAAAATCTTTTTTGTGTTAGTTCAGTTACATGTGTCTGCAGGGTGCAGTAAACACACCCATCTTGAAGGGACAGTTCCCTTTCGTAGTCACTTTGAGTTACGTCGAATGAAGGGTTTCGCTTAAAAAGCCTATCATCTTCTGGGCCTTCGGGTCAACTGGGAGAAGAGCAAACTTTGCCCCGTGCAGAGGATCTCTTTTTATCGGTATGGAAATCGACTCGGTCGCCATGTGCGCGCAGCTTACGAGCGAGCGCGCGCAGTCACTGCTGACTTGTCTTCGACAATTCGAGGGCAAGACCTGAACTGTGCAGTTGACGAGCTCTCACGGCTTCAGCCTCTTCCTGGAGAATGGAGACTCCATCCCCAGTCGGTTAAACTGATTTGGGATCAGTTCGGGGACGCACAGGTAGACCTGTTTGCCTCCCACGACTCGTCCCATTGCGACATGTTTTACTCCCTGACCGAGGGCATGCTCGGCACGGACGCACTGGTGCACAGCTGGCCGCGGGGCCTCTGCAAGTATGCGTTTCCCCCAGTGAGCCTCGCGACAGCACCTCCCTGGCCAATTCCTCTGAGGAAGGACCTTCTTTCTCAGAGACGGGGCACCTTATGGCACCCTCGTCCCGATCTTTGGAACCTCCACGTGCGGCTCCTGGATGCGACGAGGTCGGTTTGAGTACCCTACCACCAGCGGTGGTGGCTACCATCACTTCCGCTAGAGCATCGTCCACTCGACATGCCTATGCGTTGAAGTGGAACCTCTTTGTCAACTGGTGCTCTTCTCACGAGAAGACCCCAGAAAGTGCTCGATCAGTGTCGTGCTTTCCTTCCTGCAAGAAGGGTTGGAGCGAAGGCTGTCTCCCTCCACCCTGAAAGTGTACGTTGCCGCTATCGCCGCACATCAAGACGCAGTTGAGGGTAAGTCCGTGGGAAAGCACGACCTGATCATCAGGTTCCTGAGAGGAGCGAGGAGACTGAATCCTCCCGTCCTCCTCTCGTTCCCTCTTGGGACCTCTCAGTGGTTCTAACTGCCCTGCAGAGTGCTCCCTTTGAGCCTCTGCAGTCAGTGGAGCTTAAGTTCCTGTCAGTTAAGACAGCGCTCTTGGTTGCATTGGCCTCCATCAAGAGGGTAGGGGACCTGCACGCATTTTCTGTTGACGAAGCGTGCCTGGAATTCGGGCCGGCCTATTCTCACGTGATCCTGAGACCCCGGCCTGGAAACGTGCAAAAGAATCCCACCACTCCCTTTCGAGATCAGGTGGTGAACCTGCAAGCGCTGCCCCTGGAGGAGGCAGACCCAGCCTTATTGTTATCTTATTTTATTTTATTTATTCTGTACAGACTGTAAATGAGCCAGGTTATAGCATAAATGCTCATTTTCACCTCCATGCTTACGTAGACAGAACGCAGTGTTTCAGGACCTCAGACCAGCTCTTTGTCTGTTATGGTGGGAAGCTGAAGGGAAAGGCTCTCTCCAAGCAGAGGCTGTCTCACTGGACAGTGGACGCCATTGCTTTGGCATTCGTGTGAAAACCCATTCCACCCGGAGTGTGGCTTCCTCTTGGGCTCTAGCACATGGCGCCTCGCTAACAGACATCTGCAGAGCTGCAGGCTGGGCGACACCCAACACATTCGCCAGATTCTACAATCTCCGAGTGGAGCCAGTGTCCTCCCACGTACTCGCTTCAACCAGCCTGTACTAGGACCCGCTCAGGTTTCTTCGCTTGCTCGCCATTCCACTCCACGGACTGGATACGTGCGATATAACCCTCAGGTGAGCTTTCCCACAAGCCCTGAGTTCCTCCAGCGCTGTTTACGTCAAAGCCAGAGTCTATGCCTGCGGCAGCTTTCGCGTTGGCTAGGTGCCTCCATGTGCATGGTTCCCCACTGGTGACCCCCACATGTGTATTTCCACTGTAAGCCTCTCCGAGCATGTGTCTTTCCCTTGGCAAGCCACCTTGTCACTCCTGGGGTTGAAACATTCCACCCTGCGGGCTGGACACCCCAGTGTTTCTCCATATGCAGCCCTCTAGGTCATATGTGTATTCTGTAAGTCCCCATTTCGTCGTCATTCGACGTAACGTCTCCATTCCCTACTTAGGGAACGAGGGTTACATACGTAATCGAGACGTTCACCCAAAAATGAAAAGTAGGGATGGCCCGATATAATTTTTTTCAAACCAATACGAGTACGAGTATTTACATTTGTGTACTTGCCGATACCGAGTACCTATACCGATATTTATACCGCAAAAGTAACTATAGGCTCCCAGAAAAGAAGACAGAAGACTATTTTAGAACACAGGTTAGAAGACTTCTCTGCTTGTTTTAACAAGTCTAAAAATAAATAATAATGAATAAAATAATAAATGTATTAACACACAAACCACTGTTAATTTAACATAAAAGCAAGCAGGCTACATGCGTGCATGGTCTGGCATGACTGAATGCGCGCAAAGTGCGCTCCTTTAATAATTCCTAAAAAGCTGACAGTTCATCGCGATCTCACACATCTATGTTATTATCAATGAAGCTGACTGCACAATGAATCTTTCATAATATCCACACTTTGTTTGTTATAATTAAAGGATTTGCCAGCATACAGAATTCAGCACTGAACAAAAAAGTCAGTTTTGAGCAGTGAGGGGAGTCTATCTTAAATGCTTCTGATTGGCCATTGCGTTCAAGAAATCAACACATATGACTGTGATTGGCTACATCGCTCAACGCTGTAAACATGTTATGAATAGAAACTCTTGCCTGTAAATCGTTTCCATTTTGTTTTAGTTGTTCTTGTTGCTTTTCTGCAACAGATGAATAAAAATCTATTTGTTTTTATGTTTTATTCATAGATATTTCTAGTTTGCGGGAGTCCCGCGAATCGTTTTACTCTCCCGCAACCCGCACACACAGAGTGAGTGCATTACCGCCTGCGCTCGCACTGGGCCATCAAATCTAGTGCCGCGCTGCACTCTATTGCGTTGGGAGTGCACGTCTCTAGATCAAGGGCCCGGCCCAGCCCGAGGATAGTGTCGGGAAATATCGGGCTCGGGCAGAGAATCTAAGCTCTAGTCTAGTTCACTCCTCCTACGCTAAGGAACCGAGAGTTGTCATCCAGTCTCTGTGGTAGAGAGAGAGACGAAGAAAACAAACAAGCATGCAAATGGAAATTATCGCGGCCGGAAAAATTATCGAGCTCATTTTTTTTATTGTGCGATTAATTGATTTATTGACTATCGCGACAGGCCTAGCAATTCCCTCTGTTATTTTTAGTGCCCATGGATTATCTCTGGACATCTTCTCGCGCTTCTGTAAAACCTGTGTTAATGTTGGCTGCTGAGTTGCTTTAGCTACTAAACTGTCTGTATTCAGTGCGATGCGTCTTCAGATGTTTAATTCGATTGCTGGTGTTAAACGATGTACTTTCTTTCCCTCCTCTCGACACCTTAGCTGAACATTACAGTCTGCCTTGCTGTTGTCATCATCCCTTATCTTGAAATGAGCCCAAACCGCCGACATTATACTTTCCTATGCCTCAGTTCAGCTCGACAAAGCACTCGTGGGGGCCAGTTTCGTTTCGCAAAATGTACGTGGTATCGCCGAATTTTTATGAGTACGAGTATATGAGGACAGTATCGGCCTGATGCCCGATGCCAGTATCGGTATCAGGCTATCCCTAATGAAAATTCTGTCATCATTTACTCACCCTCACGTTGTTCCAAACCATTATACATTTCTTTGTTCTGCTGTACACAAATGAAGATATTTGGAAGAATTTGTGTAACCTAGCAGATTGCGGCAGGTGCGAGATCTGCTTGGTCAATGCACAATGGTAGTCAATACACAGTAGAGAATGCACTTAAAGATAAAGAAGAATAGTATTAAAAAAGGGCATTTGTGTTACTTAACAATATTAATTGTCGTTTAAATAAAAATGTGCTTCAAATAATGTAGGTAACGAAAAGGGTAGAGCATAAAAATCCTAACCCGTTTGACAGAAGCATTTCTCAAGGCTATAGTCTCCACAAAAGAGCAGACAGAGCATTGTATTTCTACTATCATGTTAGCAGCTCCAGCGTTTCTGAGTCCTGTGAAGCATCACAATAAATAAAAGACTAAATAAAATCAAAAGAAATTACTGTAGTGTTGTAAGTCAAGCATGGAAGCGAGGATAAAATGTTCTGTTTAGAATGTTAATTGTGAGTTTGTAATCACGCCATAAATATTAATGTGCTCATTAGCAGGTGTCAGCCCATCACACTCTTGTATGTTGCCGGGTCTGCTGTGCCGTTTGATGAGCTTGTTAATGGAATCGAAACAAATGGAATGAAAGGTATTGTGGTTGATCAAATGTTTCTTGATGTAATCGCAGATATTCGTAGACCACAGGATTGTTGAAAACTAACATTTGTGACAAACTTCCTAAGTAGTCTTCTTCATTATGCCCTTAAGACGTGTCAGGAACCATCAGCCCATTGAGACGCACTACAAAAAGAATATGAATGGACAGATCATCAGATGAGTTAAGAAACATGCCCTTATTAGTCCCAATACTCGTGGCTCCGTCTGGGCCGCTCTCGGCTAGCATATTCATTCGTTTTATGATGAAACCTGTTGCAAATATGCATAAAAAAGAGCACTTAATCTGAACGAAGCAAAATGCAATTAAAGGCCTTCAATAATGAACATCTAATCTTATAATTACCTTTATTATAATAGTACTAAAGGAACAAATTTATAAGAAGGCCCAGTTCAAGGCACTGTACATTAAGCTGATATTATGCGCAGCTCCTTATTTAAATCAAAAGGAGCAATTATGTCATAGAGTGATGACTCATTAACTCTTCTTTTGAAAGCCTTCCCAGCATCAAATGTGAGATTCTGCTTTTATTCAAGGCCTTGTGCTCAAAATAGTCCCATTACACACTGAGACCATGTAACAAAGCCAGCTCTTGTCCCATTGGATCCAGAAACCAAGAAATGTTGCTATACAGGAATCAAGAATCAGCTTGCAATATATATATATATATTTTTTTTTAAACCCTCAATAGTCCTAAAGCTTCTTTTATGGATGCGTGGTAGAGGTATTGGAAATATGGCTATATGTTTGGATTTTAGAACAGGCTCATCATTACATTTTGCTAATCAAGAAGCAACCTCTGCCAGATATTAAAATGAAAAAAAGCTAAACAGCACTAAATGATTTTCAGTTTGCTTCCTCCTGCATGATGACATAACATTTCTCCACATTCTCTCGGTTACCTTTATGAATGCAAATACATTCTGTTCTATTCAGTAGACAATAGATTTTTTGGCCTTCACTAAGCACGGGTTTGCCAAACTTATGATGCTGTTAGCAAAACATTCAAAGTGATTTGACGCTGAAATCGAAAGGCATAGAAAAAAGTGCATATGTGTGCAACATTTCAGCTTTCCCTGAATAGAGCCTGATGTGATGCCATCCTGTGCAACTGAACATTAAATTCCATCCCAATTCTACTAATTCATTTTTTTCTCTCTGTTTGTGGGAGTCTGAGCTCCATGCAGAGCAAAAATCAATTTGCCATCTCAGATTGTCATATTCCCTCTCACCTACCCGTCTGCCCGCAATTATTGTCTCACAGCCACTTCTTGCTGAGAAAGGGTCCCCTGAGTGGCAATCCATTTTTTTATAAGCAGACATGCACAAGGCCCTACACACTGAAATGCGCACGTACAGCTCCACTGGAGATTAGAGGTGGCTTGTGGTGACCCTAGCTTATAAAAGATAGAGGTATAGGGGACAGAGGGTGTTAGACGGAGTGAGTTGGCTGGCATCTTTCCTCTCAGAGAATTAACAATGTGGGTCTGCACACTGCAGCAGATACAAGTGTCATCTTGCACTTACAACATTACACTAGTTGCGTTTTACAGGTGACAAGTGGAAATAAACAAATGGAAAAAGAAGATGCATTAAAAAATCTTACCAAGAAGTTCTGTATGCTTTTCAGGGCTGTGTTTATATGATAAAAAATGCAGTAAATAATATTGTGGAATATTATTACAATTTAAAATCGTTCTATTTTAATGTAGGCTATATTTAAAAATAAAAAAATTACCCCTGTGATGACAAAGCTGAATTTTCAGCAGACATTACTTCAGTCTTTAGTGTCATATTCATTAATCATTCTAATATGCTGATTTGGTGTTTTAGAAACATTTCTTATTATTATTTATGTAGAAAACTGTTGTGCTGCTTCATATGTTTGTGGATACTGTGATACGTTTTTTTTCCCCAGGATTCTTTGATAAATAGAACATTTAAAAGAACAATATTTTTTTTAAAAAAAATATATATATATATTTTTTTTAATCTTATGAATTGTCTTTACTGTAAATTTTGATGAATTTAATGTATACTTGCAGAATAAAAGTATTAATTTCTTTAAAAAAAAACTTTTGAACCAATTCATATGATATTATAATATACAGAATATACAGAATTTACAGAATTGTAAATAGTGGCATTATATGGAAAAAGTGTACAGCATCGAATTTTTATCATAAGGTTAATACTTCTTGCATTCTCTAGGATTGGCACAGGGCACTGTGCTTATGTGTTAATGAAGTGTTTATAAATGTATTGTCATTTTTATACCTTTCATTAACAATCATATTCCATGCAAAATTCATAATCTGGCTAACAAGTAGTACATTGTAGTACACCTGGTGTTAAAATGAGTGTGCTTTATTTTCCATGAGCATTATGATTGGATCTAATGTTCTCTTTAATTACACAAATAGATCATATAATAGGCATGCATCACATCATGCTTCTGTAAGCATAGGCCTATTTCTCCTCCTGAATTTGTGTAGTATCGTCTCAATTACTTTCAAACTTAAGACAAAAACAAACAGCAGTGTTTATATAAGGGAAGGGGATCATTGCAAGACATTGTGGCATACAGGGTTGATTATCCATCAATTCGAACCCAAATAGATGTTGAACATGGGTTAAACGGCAACTTACTAAATAGTTTTTACTAAAACACAAAATTACTTAGTACTTATGATATAAAAGAAATGACAAAGCAACAAAATCTTATAATTACATGTTAGCATGCTTGAAGAGCTTTAGACCATGTAATTTTTTTAGTTTATCTGCACTAATTCAAGGCTGTTTGACATAAAATGTTTCTGCTGGGTAACTAGTACAAGTGCAAATTAAAATTCATTTATTTAAATAGTATTCTGACCATTTCTAGTTCAACAGCTTTGACTGAACATGCAAAACTGTTCTCGTGGAGTTTTAATGAGTGTTGGAATGAATTAAGCCCTGTCATGCCCAGAGGAGGGCTGACCATCTTCAGTACACATCATTCTTACAGTATGTGGAAATAGAGTGGCTGACAATTTAATTGTAACGTGGCTTTTTCAGAAACGAAGGAGAGTTGAATGCAAGTGCAGCAGACACATTTAGTTAACAAGAGTAAAGAGTACAAGAGTAAATCAGGCAGAAACGAATTATTACAGACATGGGCAAAACCGGAACTGGAACGTGAGCACACGCACACACACACACACACACACACACACACACACACACACACACACACACACACACACACACACACACACACACACACACATGAAATTCATCAAGGACAACACCAGACATGTAAAACACTGGGGTTTAAATACACACGATAACACAAGAAAGTGATTAGTAGTTATGGAGATTCATGAGAAACTAGAGGTGTGAACAGCTTGAAGCGACGCTGCGCAAACTGATCAGTGTATGACATCAAAGCACCGCGAGATCGATTAGAGAGCAGCAACTCTGTATGCTTTCGAATCACCGTCTGATGATTCAGTCTCTCTAAATCCCTCCTTTCCGCAAGCCTACTCTGCTCTGATTGGCCAGATGGCCCAGTCTGTTGTGATTGGTCTACTGCTTACAGCGTGTGTCAGAAATGAAACACTAATTGCCATAACTGAACTTCAGCTCAGGACGCTTTCTCAGTCCTTAGCGATTGTACACTCTATAAATGATGACGTTGATTTTACGATATAAATTCGAGTGCGAGTCCGATGATGAAACATTGGAAGATCTAGTTATTCAACCCGACCGTTTCTCAGTGATTCGCTACTCAGATTGATGTAAATTATGAGATGATGCAATTGACCCTTTGCAGGGAGTTTGTTTGACAGGCGATCTCTCATCATAATACGCCATCCGCCGAATCCGCCATTTTTGTCTGACAAAGCAGTCAGGAGAGTTAGTAGATTAACGTTGGAGGATTTGGTTAAGTATACTCCAAATCCATTAACATATTTACTGACATATTGCTTGAGACTTACTGATATAATTATTATAATTAAACTTAATTTGGAGTGCTTCTTTATTGCATAATGCACATTTCTTAATATTAAGCCTAAAATGTGTTTTAATATCACTATTAGCAAGGATAGTATGATCTCTGTATAATCTCAGTCTTTAAATGCAAGAAATCTAAAGTGTACCTAAAGTATACTTGCATTAGTTCCACTTTAGCACAATCAAATATCCTTAAGTATATCTTTAGTTGGACCACAGCACTAATTACGGGTAACTAAAAGGTGGGGTATGTGATTCTCTTTTTTGTAAATTTTTTCAAAATAACTTGAAATCCTATTCCTAACCCACTTACAGCCACTGAGTTAGAAGCACTGAAATGAAAATTAAGCAATTTAATCATCTGTGGAACGGGCAGGACTCGAAAAACTCCAGCCAATCATTTCCAAGACCACCAGAATCATTGGACAGTAAGTCCGTCAATCAAACGGTTGTACCACACCCCCCTCCCCCCAGCGCGCGTGACCCCCGTCGTGCGCATACTCAAAGTTTGTGACGCATGCGCATCTCGTCAGTAAAGCCGGTTCCATGATTACTAGTAAATCGTCATTACAATCTCTCGCGCATCTGAGTTTTCGCTCGTGCATGATTGCGCGTCCATGTTCTTCGAATGGGTGGAGTCAGAGCCGGCGTTGGAGGAAAGAAGGTAGGACCATTTGAATTGCATATTTTCAAAATCTGCCGGTCGTTTTCCAAATCACATACCCCACCTTTAAGAACAAAATTAGTTGTTCCAATTTAGCAGACTTTAAGTATATCAATTTATACCAAAAGTACAATTGCAGGTTATTTATATTAAGTACATAAATATGTAAATGTATTTAGTAGTATACTTAGCATAACATAAATTTATTTCAAATACATTTAGTATATTTATTTTCACTAGGTGTATCATTAACTGTATCAATAACAGCACATACTTTAGCCGAGCACTAATGTGCGTGAATGACTGATGTAACAAAGTTTGTAAAACAAATCTTGCTCCATCCTTTATCTTTACTCAAAGTAGTAAGAACAACAGACAGTCTGCATTAATGGACATGATTTTAGGTAATAGTGGGCCTACAGCAGATTAGCAGTTAGACAGAGACCTACACAATATAAAACACAAAACTACGTATTTTGAACACAGGGTAGACAATATATACCAACACATTCTCATCCTTTGGCGTCATATAGGTGACGCCATATGACATTTCGTCGAAATCTTCCGAACATGGCATCCTTTAGCATCCATCAATGTAACACGCACTGTTATGGGTAGGTTTAGGTCTGGGGTAGGGTACGGTTATGACGCCTTGGGATCTGCGTCTCATATTGACGCTAAAGGATGCCATGTGCGTTGGATTCAGACGAATGTCAAAAGCGTCACCTGTATGACGCCTTGGGTTCTGCGTCTCATATTGACGCTAAAGGATGCCATGTGCGTAAGATTTCGACGAAATGTCAAAAGCGTCACATGTATGACGCCTTGGGATGAGAACGGGCTGTATATACATAAAAAAGTAATACTTACAGGTTGTGATTTGAGGAGCAAGTTGGTCCAAATAAAGTGGGTACTTTCCCATCTTTAATGGATAAGAGTTTGGTAAATCCCATTTAGACCTCATAGAGATTTGAAAAGCAATTGTCAAAAGGTTATACTGCTGTTATATCACTGTGGTCATTTTAAATACTGACTCTTTACATCCTGAAGAGTGTTTACAAAGAGGATTTGCATTTGCAGAGCAGAAAACAGCCTCTTGCGGTCTTCTCGACATTTTCACAACACGAACCAGCTAGGGCAGGTCAAACTAGATGTTGTTCACGGGCAGCCAATGAAGACCACGTAACGCCTGCCGCATTATGCAAATGTGTTACCGCATCGATTCTTTCTTTTCGGAGACAATAACTTTATTTATCATGTACTTTCGACTTAACAACTTTTCAGACCATTTATATTGACAGACAGCTTCGTTGCATGAAAGGTGATATTTGAAAAAGCATAATAGGCACACTTTAATAATACAGCGTTTGGTCTGCACAGCACCGCTTTAAGTCGGACACACCTAAGGCAAACACAGGAAGTAAAACACAGGTACCACATGTCAAAATAAGACAGTCCTAAGACACAGAACTATACATTCTTTACAAGTCTTTGCACAAAACAGAGATATCAGTAGTTTCAAAGAGGAGAATGTGAGTTCACAGATAAGGGCTGCCGAAGAGTCTGACCCTTTTAAAAAATGCAAAAACTTTGATAATTTTGTATGTAGTGCAAGCAAACAGGATAATTTACATTTGTCTCATATTAGACAGACTCAGATCTTAAGGTTTCTTTTTATCCTTTTTTTTCATTTCATGCATGTCTACCCTGTAACAGTAATTAAACCCTCTTTCATGAAATTTCCATCTGTGATAAATCTCTACTTTGCGTTAAGTGCATTTGACTTCCTTGCCACTTGTCAGTTTGACACCCTATCAAGTATTTTCACACCTGCTTTCACAGTCAACTGCAGGCATCATAACTTATTTATTTTGTTATTTTTATTTATACTGCATAACATTTTATTTGTGTTGTTATTATATTTATATTCATCACCAAGTTTTGTAGATCCTTAACAATCACTTTTTCCCTGAGTACAACTGTTTTTCTTATATACCAGAAAGTATTCTGTTAAAGCTGCTGTAGGTAACTTTTGAAAAAATGTATTTGCTAAAACTAAAGTCATTATGTCCTGACAGTAGAATATGAGACAGATAATCTGTGTAAAAATCAAGCTCCTCTGGCTCCTCCTAGTGGTCCTATTGCCATTTGCAAGAAATACACGCTCCCGGTCAGAAACAACCAATCAGAGCCAGGAGGAGTGTCTTAGCAGTGTCAGTCACGCTCGTGTACGCGCTGATCACACCCCTCTCTTGCACAGCGCGAGCGCCGGAGCGCGAGCCGTCGTTCAAACTCAAGATTGCCGGCGTGCTGCAGCTGTGCTTATGACGGAGAAACAACCTAAACTGCCAATTCTCGAGTGACACCTGTTTATAAAACAAAGAGGTAAAAGGAAAAAGACTGATGACGATAAACAAGCGAAAACCTGCTAATTCACTGGCTTGTCATGTTGCTGAAATGATGTACTAGCACACCTTATCTAGCATTATATATCGCTAGAATAATTACTTACATACTGGAACGTTAGTTACCGTTATATTAACGTTATCTTACTAGCTATTTATAACTTATAGAAAGAGTGCAACGTTATAAAGTTACATGTAGGGTATTGCAAAATACATAATGATTTGAGGACCAAGTTTGTAGTCAAAGTATGGGCAGGCTATAGTCAATTTAAAGTATATTGTTGACGTTTAGTCCCTATTAGTGAATGTGCCATATAACTTTTTATCCACCGTCATCGGTGGGCCTGTTTACTAGCCTGCGCGTTCACGACGGGCTCCGCTGTGGAGGACGAGCTGCGGAGGGAGGGCTGTAGCGCAGCAGAGAGCAAGGGGGTGGGACCTGTAAGTTGTGCTTGTTTAAATTTTCAGGCTAAGTCAACGTTTTCTCAAAACTCCCTACTACAGCTTTAACTAGCATTTTGTTCAATAATCAATTCTAGAATGAAATTCCCTGCATTCACTAACATTCGTGTTTGTGACTATTTAGTTAGCTATTATGGATACTCTTGGTCAGAAACATTACATCGTTTATGCTTTTTTTTTTTTTTTTTTTTTTTTACACTGTTTGTTGAAGTAAAATTTGTTATTTCAAATGATAGAAACTTGATAAATATGATCAAAAACTGGTTGTTTGGGGAGATTACTGATTAAATAAAACTCCTTGTTTTTGTTATATGTCATTCGAGTTCCTTTGAACAAGTAAAGTCACTGAATCTTTTCACTACACACAAAAGTATATCACTATATCACAAAAGTTGCTCGCGTGTACTCTGGTAAGCATCATATTTCTGTTTGATGAAATCTTATCAACTTTATGCATTAGAATGACTGCTGAGGCTCCAACATGAAATTGTTTTCCTTTCCTTGCTTATGTCGGTGATTCATGGATTCATCTGGTGCTTTTGATCACGATCAGTCTCAAGCACAAAGGATGGGAAGGGCAGCTAATAAACAGTGTGCTCAAAAGTCTACCTCAGGACCCCTGCTGACATCTGATAGCATGCGCTTATCACATCCTTGCTCTCTCCTCTCTCAATGACAGAGCTGATCTCTGCCAACTTTCTGCATACAGGCCTCGTCTTTCATTCCACCAGCAGACCCTTATTTGAAATTCGGGATCCAGGCTTTAAATTTTATTAGCAGCCTTTATTAAAGCCACCTGTGGAAAAAAGGGAAAGGGAGAAAAGTGGAGATAAAATAGGAGTGGCGAGAGAAAAGCGCTACATTAATTCATTGTCAGGAGAGTGCACAATGTGATTAAAAGAGAATGGAGAGATGGAGCGTCCACTGCCTCATTGTGCCAATGCTCAGATATAATTGCCAATCAAATTCAGTCCTTTGTCATTCGCCGCTCCAGCCCCCCACAACCCAGTCTCACCCCCTCCCCGATATGTCAATCTCTGAACCTCGTCACATGCTCGCCAAGACTGCAGCCGGAGGCGCAGATAAAATGGCTTCTCGTTGCTTAACTCTTTAGCCATCAATAAAATGACACGGACAGCGCATTAGCATAGAGGCCATTGTTAGTATAATGGAGTTTAGAGTGTCTAGAAAATGAGGCTAACCTGCAGTTAGCGTAGTGTCTCTCGGCTACATTGTGTCTTACAGTTGTTTCCTTTTGTTCTGCTTAAGCACCAGCACTGTCCACAAAGAACGGGCAATTCAAATATTAATGCTGTTATTGTAATCCAGGCCGGTCAGACCCAAGCTGTTGTGCGATGGCTGAGATGAGAAGTGGAATCAATTAGCCATTTGTAAGAGCACATTGAGCTATGTGACGGTGCTCGTGAAAAGTAGGTGTGGCCGGGATAATGGAAAAAGGGCTTCGTTGATAAACCCATCAAAGGGCCTGAATTATGAAGTGACAGCCTGTTAAGGAGGGATCTGGACTGCGATAAGGGAATTTTATTCACAAAATGGGATAATTGCAGACCTGTCCCTCCGGGCATGTCCACCTTCAGATAACTAGAGGCCTCTGGGCTACAGCATCACAGTAGGGCCCCCTACCCCAAATACAAATTTCACTAGGTCATTAGTCAATACATAGATATTTCAATTTGTGCTCATGTATGAATAAATTCAAATGACATAACTTTTGACATAACATTTCTCCCCTGCTTTTCTAGCTGAAAAGTCCTTGGAGAACACCACTCTCGATAGAAAACAGTTTTTTTTTTTTTTATTCGTAATTTGAGAATTTAAGTGTCGAAATATTCGGTTTACAATAGCGTCTCGATTACTGTCTGCATGAACGTGCACGGGACCTTTCAACAGTAAACAGTGACTGTGACTATAGTAATATCAAAGATGGCGAAGTAAATAAAACTGTAGTCTAATCACATTTGAAACGACAAAAGTCGAGGCACAAGTTCATCCATCAAATCAACCGACATAATACCTGAGTGAGAGCGGAGCATTTGAGTCTCATGCAGACCACAAATCTCACAGTAGCAGCTCTGGTGAAAGACAGTGACTGGACCTAAACTGGTTTAGATTGCACAGGTTATATCCACATCTTTTTAAGTTACTGAATCCACGTTCAGCAAAGAGTGGATCTCGCACTGAATGATGTCACAAAAAAACTGGTTGTCCAGTTATGTTCTGGGTTTTTCCGAAAATGCATGTGAATCCTGAAAATGTAAGGGTGTGAGTTCAGTTATAAAATGCGGTTTTCACTGTTAACTCCTATTCATAAAAATAATAATAATAATAATAATAATAAAAATATATATATATAAATATATATATATATATATATATATATATATATATATATATATATATATATATCAGTGGCGGGCCGTGCATTTCACACCTAGTTCTTCAGTGGTGTCCTACCTGAATTAATAACTTTTAATAGTGTAGCAGCGCACATACTCTCTATAATTGTTGTGAAATTGCATTTTTATTTTGCACCGGCAGTTATAAGGTTAATGCTGTGAGTTCGGAAAAGGTCGGGTAGAGAGAAACGAGCGAGTGAGTTGGACTTGTGCGTTTGTGTAAAGTGGTTCTTGCGTTCCGATTATAAGTTCAGAAATGGAGCCTCCCTTCAAGGGTTATACTAGTCCCTTGTCAGACGTTACAATAGTTTGAATGTTTGAATGTTTGAAATAAAACATTCTATCATAAATTTACAAGACAAATTAAGAAGAAAATCATATTCACCACAGAAAAAACAGGGGCAAAAAAGCATTATAGCCTACTCACCAAAACTGTTACTGATTATTTTTTACACAAAATCCATCCTAATTTATTCTTTAAAAGTACTTAAATTACTCTGTTGTACAGGCTATCTGTGCGTTTCAGTTCCAACAATAAGTCTTTTCTATCGAGGCTATTGCTGAAAGTTGAGTCTGTCCCGTCGTCTGGGGTAAGAGAGTCTGCTCGGCAGAAGCAGTGGACACAGGGACAGTCACTGCAAACCATGACGATGTACAGCTGACCCATGCTCTCAGCGGGACTTTTGCCTTCAAAATCATTCGTGGCATACATTACTGTTAGTTTTGTTTTTACCCGGAAAGATCGCGTTAAGCTGTATAAGGCTGAATAAGGGATTATTTTCCGGTAGGTTTGAACCTGCTGGGGGTCGAGGAGGGAAAGACACATCAATTTGTGGGTTGAAAAACTATTAAATCTACAGGAATATATTTTAGTTTATGCAGTTCGCTACAGATGCGGCTGGCTAGCTCTGACTACGAGTGATAGTACGCGCTCTGACCATCCAATCAAAGGACGTGAAAATGCTGACGTTCTTGTACGCCTGCTAGATGGCCCCGCTGCAGTCGAAATCTGATTGGCTGATTAAATCTGACTGATTATCTGATTGGTTAAAGCAATGGTTTCATTGCCATTTATTTTAAGCTACAGGCGCCCGCACTGTAGATTCTGAAGGCAGATTTATTTGACCCTGGCAATGCATGATGGCTGAAATATGATTGGATAAAAGCGCTAAAATAAATATACACTACTGGAAGCAGCGCAACCAAGAGAAAAAGCTATGAAATTAAGATAATGGACTATTGGGAATAATTTAATACTCATTCATGGAAAAATATATTAAAGTGCAAGTCAGTGATTCCGATAGTGTTTAGGCCAGCAGAGAAGGCCTTGCTGGCCCTGGCCGCCCACCACAGTATATATATATATATATATATATATATATATATATATATATATATATACTGTATATATTCACGCAGCCCCCTCCCCAGTGTAGGCCCCTGGGCATCAGCACACTGGTGGATCAGCATGTCGTAAGCATGTGTAAGACTACAACAAACGATGATGAACAAACGTTGATGAAGTCATGATATTCTTGATGATATTTTCCCTCTGAATGGGTACTTGGTCCTTTGACTTTGGTTAAATTATTTCACTTTCAGCAATTGTTCAATGCTGTCACTCTTGTCTACAATATATCAAGCTCCTGACTGCATTTACATTATTTCAACATTACATGCATTTCTTTTTACTATGATTACAGCTTTCGTGGGGTCAGTGGCTGTCAGCTGGATTTTGACACATGAAAGTTCCAAAAATGTGCATGAAAGTCCCTGTTAACTGGCACCCCCCTTTTTTTTGCATAGACATAAAAATCACTATCCAAACTTAAATGGTTGTAATTCAGGAATGCTTTGGAATATAGACCTATGGCTGGTCTTGTTTTAAAGAAGACATTTTCCAGATTATTGTAGAAGTCTAGAAATTGTAAAAAAATGAAACAGAAAAAAAGTTATATAAGTTTGAGTTTATGAAATTGTGTAATGTAAAAATATAATGATTAATATTTTATATAAAATATATATATTACAAAATATATTTTACTCTAAAACTGCAAGAAAGTTAAAGTCAAATATCTGAACAAGTTGTATTCCAAATTTTAGGTTGATATCTCAAAAAATGAGCTTTCAGTAAGATTTTATTCGGGCGCAGTACCCAACTTTTTCACTAGGTGAACACCAGACTCCATTACTGCCCATATAAGGGCGCCTCCATTTTCATATGTTTTGAGTGATCTGAACCATGTATTTCCATAATTTTCATACAATTTATGAAGTAGACATCCTATTCAGAAGTAGTATGGGTGGTTTGGCAGTATTTGATTTGAATTAAACCTCTAATAAATGCATAAAGACTATGTTATAGCGTTATAGCTCGCAGCCGCATTACAAATCGAGAATCCATACATTTTTCTTTATATTTAAAACATTTTCAGACCTTTTTTTCTCATAAAATGGAATTGGTGTTATCTTTTGAACTCATGGCATGAAAACAAACTGAGGTTTCTACCAATCTTTCATGATTTTTCATGTTTATTGTTATTTCAAAATAAAGGCCTAAATACTCCTAATGAATATGAAATATTCTTGTTGCAAATTGATAAATTTCTCCTCCTCTGTAATATATTTTAGATAACAGCCACCAAATATGAAAACTAGAGATTTTAAGCTTTCAAATGATATATAGTTTGGCAATATTACTTTAGGTTTTTACTAAGATATTATTGTTTTAAACATGCAATGGCAATGGGCCCGCCGGCGGGCCCATGCAGGTTAAACAGCAATTTTGAACTTGATGCAACACTACTACTGATGTTTAATATTTTGTCTCTAGAATAAACTGTCCCTGGTGAAAAATATACCAAAATGTATTTAAAATACACTTATTTTATGCCAAGTATAAATACATTTACATATTTATGTACTTAATATAAATACCCTTCAATTGTACTTTTGGTATAGTAAACTGAGATTTAAAGTCTGCTAAATTGGAACAACTAATTTTGTTCTTTACTTTAGTTATTAGTGCTGTGGTCCAACTAAAGATATACTTAAGGATATTTGATTGTGCTAAAGTGGAACTATTGCAAGTATACTTTAGGTAAACTTTAAACATCTTGCATTTAAAGACTGATACTATACAGAGATCATACTATCCTTACTAATATTGATATATAAAACATAGACTTGATATTAAGAAATGTGCATTGTGCAGTAAGAAGTACTACAAATAACGTTTATTTATAATGTTTATATCAGTAAGTCTCAAGCGATATGTCAGTAAATATGTTGTTGGATTTGTAGTATACTTAGTATGAAATAAATGTATTTTAAATATATTTTGGTATAGGTTTCTTTCACCAGGGGCAATTCACGTTTTACCAGCTTGACTTTTTTTACTTCATTCTAAATTTCATGTGACTATTATATATGCTGGTCCTTAAATTAGTCTTCACTTTCCTTTTGTGTCAAACTTTTGGGTCCCTGAAAACCCCCCCAAAAAAGGTTATCCCTGACCGCTTTCAGTCATTCTTTCCCCAGGACAGGTGGCGCTAATGTTTATTTTCTTGTTCTTCTTCTTTTATCATTCGCTGTGCTGCTTTTTTCATAGATCCATGGATAGTCCAAGCAGCTTTCAATAACCACAGTGGCAGTATAGAGGGTCTGTAAGGCCCCTGCAGGGGTACCTGCTGCGACTGAGCCCTGAGGCGGAACATCAGAGCGAGCCTCAGTCAGGCAGAAAATGGAGACCGAGCCATATCAGTCCTCGCAACCAAGAGCAGATTATCTTTTTAAAGGAGTCCTTAAAAATTAACTGTGAAGGGATGTTAACTGCATGGGGGCTCTTACGTGATCCAGACATTCAGATTTGCTGGTTTCTCTCTCTGCCCCGAGAAGTTCTGCTGCCAGTTGATGTGTGGTGGGTGTTGTTGATGTACTCCAAGTTGCTCTTCAAAAGAATGTATGTTTTCTCAGCAAAAGTGTCCAATTAAGCTCAGGGGTTTTGTCATGATGCGTCTGCAATTACTGTCTAGTGGTCGTGTAAAATAGCCATGCGGCGAGATAGATAAATGATACATTTTTAAAGTGGCCAAATACACAGTGTGTGGCTTTGCGGAAGGCCTTTCTCGCTATTAATATTTGAAAAGGCTCTAAGTGAATTACGAGCGTGTTTATAGTGGGGATACGAGTGCGTGCAGTTTAATAGTACTTCCATATATTTTAAAAGATGGCCGCGTAGGTCTGCTCTCATTTGTGAATTTCTGAGAGTACATCAGTGAGCCAATCACCTTTTTGTCTGAGATTTTCGTACACACACACGCCTCCATTATTCAAGTCCTTTCATAATGTGTCATTCTCAACATGAGAAAAACTATTTCCCTATGACTCATGGCCAGAGCCGGACAGTAACGGAGTACATTTACTTGAGTACAGTACTTAAGTACAATTTTGAGGGATCTGTACTTTACTCGAGTATCATTTTTGGGGAGTACTCATGACTTTACTCAAGTACATTTGAGAGGCAAATATTGTACTCTTTACTCCAATACATTTCTATCCATAACCGTGAGTACCCGAGTAAAAAAAAAAAAAAAAATCTCGGAAACCCTCAATTTGTTGTTTCCCTCTCAAACGTGATTGGATTGTGCAGGCGCCACTGATTGGGACAGCCTATCAGCAATCACTTTCAGCTTTCCGCCAAAGTCAACTCCATGGTCAGATTTTATATTCCACATTAATGTAAGCCAAGCATTTGGTTTGATGTTCTTGAGTATGTGGTGTGTTTAACACAGTCAGGTTCAAATGTGGCAGTGGCGTAGCCACGAGGGATTTCTGATTTCTTAAAAAAAAAAACTTTACGAGGCAAAATATATTTTTACTGATTATGTGAATTACACTGCGCAAACCAAAGTAGGCTACTACCCAGCGAATGAAGAAGGGTTGGCGCTCAGTCTCCACAGTACATAAAATATTAATTTTGTTTTATTTAATTTTTCCGGTTTGCATTTATGAGGAAAAAACAATGTTATGTACGTGTTCTCCGTTACGGACGTGAGCGCTCTGAAAGCGGCATAAAAAATGCTTTAAAACTTTCACAGAGACCTCAAACAGAAAACACAAAACCTTTCTTTAACCTGAATTTCGTTTTGCATTAATTGTATCTTAATTTTAATCAATGTTTCATCAACCAATTGCCTGGGTTTAATAAATTAGAAGTAAATAGCAGACGATAGATAAGAAACGGAGGCGCCGGCCTGTGAACTGGATCTCGTCTCATAAATGAACCGAAACTCAGTGTATAAGGTAGCCTACTTGCCTCTGTTTATTAACAAGTGTTTATTAATAAACAATTAAAATATCTCCTTGCTATATTTTACATATTCATTATCATTCCTTTTGCCGGTTCTATGTGACAGCTTTTAGGTGCTTTATTGGCAGCGCCACCCTTACATGTGGTGTGTGTGTGTGTGTGTGTGTGTGTGTGTGTGTGTGTGTGTTGTCCCCGCATTTAAAGATGGGACCCCCAAAAAATTTAATTAAATTAAATAAAGCAACATGGTAAAAAGATGAAAATGACTTGATTTTACTTTCAATTCCTTTTACATTCTCCAAGGTATTAACATTAACATTTTAACTCCATGTAGGACGTTTCTGTGCATAAATGTAAGCACTGTGGCAGTAGATTAGTAATGCAATATTTAGAAAATCTACTCTTGTACTCTTGATACTCAAGTACTTTTAAAAACAAGTACTTTAGTACTTTTACTTAAGTAGACATCTGAATGTAGTACTTTTACTTGTACTTGAGTAAAATTTAGCAAGGGGTATCTGTACTTTTACTCAAGTAACAAAGCTCTGTACTCTGTCCGCCTCTGCTCATGGCTCCATCCCTCGCTGCAAACTTCAAGCTGAGACTTTAATCAAGAGGCATTTCAGTAAACAAAACGCCATCTCACCATCACACACGTCAAAGAAGAGACAGAAAGTGCTCAAACTGAGAGAAAATATGTTGTCAGATCATGTTTATATTTTGGTTGCTATCCAAGTTTGTGAAACAAAGGACCATGTGATGATGTGGTGTTACTTTTGTAGGTTACATAGATGCTCTTTGATGAGAGACAATAAATAAGGGATAAGTTGTTTGCTACTTTGAGGACCAGTTACTCTATTATTTACAGTGGAAAACACAAAGGCTTTACGAAGCAAATACAGTATGAGAGGCTCTGGAGGAGGTTGATGGCTGACACCTCAGGGTATCCTCTTGGAACATCCACATAATTCCCAGTCGTAAACATTTAAATCACTGTCTAACAATAACACTGATGGAATAACCTTCAAAAACCTGTCATTCAGTCTGAAGTACGGTTTTGTGACAAGCTTTTTGAGACATCTTTATTTCTATGTAGTTCGCACTCTTTTAATAATATATTTGGAGCACTTTCAGAACACTTCTGGCTCTTTCAGAACAGCTCTTTATTATGAAAGATACAGTCGGAAAGAACATTATGCTGCTCTGAGAAATTGATTACAAAGGTTGAAAAGGTTGAACATTTAGGTATAAAACCATGGTAACTCAGCACCAGGTTAAATGGAGGACACGCTGCTGATAGTGTGAAAGGAAGCTAGAGAACAGAGCTCGAGGTCTTTGTCTCTCGCCGTTACACAAGAAGCTGTAGAGGTAAGCACAGGTATATGCACTCAAAAAAATTATTCTTGCCACTAATTGAATATAAGCAAACAATTTAAATAAAATATATTTAAAAATGTATAAAATAACCATTATTGTTGCGAATTACTGTTACACAACATGAATATAATGGATCCAAGTCCAAACTGATCAAATTACATGCACTATACCTGATTTGTTGCCGTAAGGGACAAATGCAGATGTTGCGCATGCGCACTAGAATAAAAAAAATAAAAATAAAAAAACGTACCTGACCTAAAGGCGGCAAGTTGGAGGCGCGATACAAGACTCAGTGTCAGCGATTTGGGTGAACAGATGTGGAATATTCGACAAGGTAAGATATTTTCTATATTTATAAATGATTTAGACTTCAACATCAACTATTTTTATAATTTAATCGATCTGATTTAATAAATATCTTATTGTGACTGCACTTCAGACGAATGAACTTTTTCGGACTTTCCAGTTATATAAAGAGTAACATTAACTGATCTTTTTTAAGATTTATTGTCGACTGACTATGTGCATCATTTTTTAATTTAGGCAGATTAACTTACGCGTATGATTTTTGATAACTGCTCCGTGATCTCGACGAGCATTTTGTAATATACCAAAACGTTGCTCAAACACAGTCAATCAAACATACTGTAGTAGGCCTATATGAAGGTTATATACAGGTACAATTGTATAGTATTTCTTGTTAAAAGAAATATCTAAAAAAATATTTTTAACTTTAAATATTTAAGATATAGGCCTACGGTCGACTGAATATGGGCGTCATTTTTTATAACAACTTGTCATCTCGATGTAAGTTAGGCCTACATTTTACTTTGCTTGAAAAATTCTTTGAATATGCCAAAACGTTGCACAAACATACTTAATCGACCATATATGAAAGTTATCTACATGCAAAGGTTTATAGGATTCCATGAAGTGGGAAATGCTTTCTTATTTTCATGCTGAGTTGTAATTTAATTACAAAAAAATAAAACTATATGTCTTTGCTATTTCAGAGTCCTCATCGATGTGACACTATTCCAACATTTCTGGCTCCGGTTTGGCACAATCACTCAATTACGGTATGTGTATTTTTTTCTTTGTAATACAATTAAACTTGACTTATTTAATTATTATTTGCAAAAGTGTGATGTCTGTTGTTTTCTCTCTCTCTTTATGTAGGCCTACGCGTCGAGATACGCATAGGCCTACATAAAGAGAGCTACAGAGCTACATAAAGAGAGCTACGCGTCGAGATACGCGTTCTCAATGAACACTGCCAGCACCCTCAGGAGCTGACTGTGAATGCCTCGCACAAAACAGTATTATTTCCCAGATTGTGTGTCCCTTTTATTGTAGACCCGTAATCTACGCGTTGCCTCGGCAAACGCGAGATTCGAGTCATTCACAATATATTTGGCTTTCATCTCGAGAAGAAAGTCAACGGGCGCAAGGCTGAAACACCCGAAAACGCACGGCTGTGTGTGCGTCGAGATATTTCTCAATGAACAATGCGCCCTCAGGAGCTGACTGTGCATGCCTCGCACCCACACAGAATATTTATTGCAGAGTAGACCGAATCTACGCGCTGCCTCGACAAACGCGAGATCCGAGTCACTATAGATTCTTTATTGCAATGCAGACCTTAAATCTACGCACTGCCTCTGCAAACGCGAGATCCCAGTCACAGAATCCTTATTGCAGAGTAGACCGAATCTACGCGCTGCCTCGGCAAACGCGAGATCCGAGTCACTAGATTCTTTATTGCAATGCAGACCTTAAATCTACGCGCTGCCTCGGCAAACGCGAGATCCCAGTCACAGAATCTTATTGCAAAGTAGACCTGTAATCAGGGGCGGACTGGGACCTAAAAGTGGCCCTGGACTTTCTGGCCCACAGCAGCCCACCACATTGTCATAACATGATCCCAAATCATAACACATTGGCCCATTAATGTGCAGAATATTTTTTAACACCACTTATAGCATAAAAATATAACACAATACAAAAATAAATGCTATTTAAACATTTATTTTAAGTAACACAACATATATTAGGTCATATTTGTAAAACCAAAGGGAAACAAACAGAAGAACATTAAGACACACAACATATAAAACTATCAAGACAGCATATCAGCTAGTCAGGGGGAGCTAGAGCCATCAGAGCCTGTTGAACTGCTACTCTTCGCGCCAAATGTATAATCTGTTAATTTTGAAGCATTTCACAGCATCTACCTCTAATGGTTTTTTTAACCGTCGGCTGAAATTGGTCCTCGTCGGCTTTTTTTCGGCCGATTCGACATGTCGGTGAAAGAGGGAACTCTGATTGGCTGTTCAGCTTAGTGAACGAGTCAGTGCACTGCACGAGAATAATAGCAAAACAGCGAGCAAAGAAGTCAAAACAGCACAGATAGAAGGCTGTTCTAATGGTACGTCATATTACCTGAGTGTTCCTTGGCGAATATTTAAATATTAACATGAGAGGAGTGGAATAAAGAAAGTGTTTAGCAGGATTGATATTCAGAACGGTAAGCATGCACTGCTTTGTTTACGGTGTGTATCTGCAGCAGGCAGCGTCGGTTTCTCTTTTTGAATGACGAATATAGACGAATATATCTCCAGAAATAGACAGTTATCTCATTTACACGCAGGCGCAGAACGCGCATTCTAGCTAACAGTCGGCTGTAGTTCTCTCGGTGTGTTCAAGTGCAGCTTTTTTCCCGCGACACGGCGATGCGAGGCGACAACACAGTCGGCTTTCATCTGATTCTGCGCTAGTTCATCGGCGTTGGCTTGGTGTGATTCCAGGACGTTAAAAGAGGGCGTGTTTCAAGATACGCAATGGAGTAGACCAAACTTAACAGGGAGGGAGGGCAATACATTCACGTGCATGCACACAAAACACACTCCTTGTCGGCCGCGCCCGCGCGATCGATTCCCTCATCCATTTGCGGAGAAAAGAAATGTAATATTATGATTTCCGTCATTTTTTTTATATATATATTTTTTATATGTGTACCGGGCCGGCCCACATTGGCCAACGGCCCACCGGGAAAAGTCCCGGTGCTCCAGATGGCCTGTCCGCCCCTGCCTGTAATCTACACGCTGCCTCGGCAAACGCGAGATCCGAGCCTCTATAGATTCTGTATTGCAATGCAGAGCTTAAATCTACGTGCTGCCTCGGCAAACGCGAGATCCCAGTCACAGAATCTTTATTGCAAAGTAGACCCGTAATCTACACGCTGCCTCGGCAAACGCGAGATCCGAGCCACTAGATTCTGAATTGCAATGCAGACCTTAAATCTACGCGCTGCCTCGGCAAACGCGAGATCCCAGTCACAGAATCTTTATTGCTGAGTAGACCCGTAATCTACACGCTGCCTCGGCAAACGCGAGATCCGAGCCACTAGATTCTATATTGCAATTATTTAGGACAATTCTTATGGGACAAACAACACCAAATAGGACAGACAGTTTGACACAGAGCGCTTGCTGAAGAGCAAAAAGCTAACTCTGTTGTGTGCCGGCATCCCTTTGTAGCTTCCGTGTATGCCGTCACGTTACGTCATGACGCAGCACCAATCAGGATTGGATTAGTTTCATTCATACTTCAGATGCGTTACGCTAAGGGCGTTCCCCAAAGTGTCGTAGTCAACGCAGTTCGAGTTCCCTCGAAAGGGAACAGGTGTTATTTTTATTTTTATTTATTTATTTTTTATACATATAACAAGTTTTCAACACTTTTTACATATAATAGGGTTTAAAAAAAAAAGTACATATAACACGTTTTCACATTTCAGCATTTAGGCCAGAACTAAGTGGCCTACTCACCGCCTCAGCTGCCTGATCAATCTATCTGTGGTGTATGCTGCATACCTAAAGAAGATCTCCCCCAAGAATGTCCGATCTTAGTTTTGGGTGGTGGAATAAGTAGCATTCCACTGTTGCTGAACTCTGTGTCAGCTCTCTGAAGCTGAATTTCAGCAGAACACTGGAACAAAAAAAAATTTGAGGCCAAGAACTGTTTTTTGACAATAACAGTCTCTACGCTGCTGCAAAACGTGTCATCTGATAAGTTCCTGGACTGAGTCAATAGCATAAGGGCTAACATCTCTTGTGTCAAGAGTATCAGAGCTACAAAATGGAATGGTGCATAAGGTGCAGTCTCTTGCATGCTGGAGTTAGTGTTATCAGTCCGTCAAAAAAATCCTTTCAGGATCCTTGCATCCCTGTCTTAAAAGTTGAAAAAGTTTTCAATCCCCCTCTAGTTGTTGGAAACATCTAGGCAAGAAGTGAATGTCCTATTCACTGAAACATTTTAATTTTAAGTGTCTGAACCTTTGGGGACAGCTTGCTGCCATCCAAATTCATCAGTACCTTTTGAAAGAATTAAAATGTGTATTTGAGACTCTGAGGGTAGCTTAAGTTGGAGGATAGATCAGACCGGACAGCATTACCAATCCAAAGGAAACACTCTTTAAGTGCTGTAACAGCTGCACACCCTCTATCACTACTCCAACATCCTCTGGCTCGTCCTCAGCACCAGCACCTTCTTTACGGATCACAAAAAGCCCCAGAGCCCCAGAAATTCCTCTCTCAGCTTCTTCAGAATTGCAGTCCTAAACCAAAACAAAAAACAAACAATATTTTTTTATTTTTATAATTAACACCTTGTTAAGTTTCACTGAAATATTGGTACATACAGGCTGGCAACATGTTTAGGTCATTACAAAAAGTACATATACAAACCTCAAATTCTTTGACGAGTGTTGTAATCTCCTCATTGAGGTACACACACAGACTTTTTATGACACAGTCTCGTTTGACGTGTATCATCACACTGACAATTGTGACAATATAAAAAACACTGATTATAGTATAATTTATATATGATTATATAAATGTTATATATACAATATTTGTAATTAGTTATAAAAAAATTAAATGCAGTTTACCACACCGTGTCTGCAATTGCCATACTGTGTGATATCTTCTGTCCAGAAGCACCACCTTTGCTGCTGAAAACCTTGTGTAGATTAACAATGTATCTGTCCCGCTGCGCCAAGAACTTTGACAGAAGTGGCACAGTTGTTATCCGCATGAATTCTGCATTTATCAAAAAAAAAGGGCAATAAAGATGGGCATGAAATATAGGCCTACTGTGGAGGAATTTATAGTAATTTACTATTTATTCTTGTGTAAATATCAATAACAATTACTTAATTTACTGTGAACAGTTGCCTGGTTTGTAAATCAGACACAATTGCCAAGTCTTCAACCAACTCTTGTCGTCTATAGGAGAGGGTCAATTGCATTTTTCCCTTAATGACTGCCTCAATATTTTTCGTTTTCACTTCAGTTAAGAGAGCAATTCTTTCCTTCTCCATCCTCTCTGCTGTTTCTCCTTTTGGGAGGCAAGGAAGGAAATTTACCTCAGCTTTTCTTGGCTTTTTGATGTTTGATGCTGCTTTACCCTGACCTTTACGCTTGTTCCTAAGAAAATTCACAGAGATTTCAGGGTGTCCAATCTTGCTGAGTTTAGAGCGAAAATTGGACATCTTAATCTTTAGATAATGTTTCCATCCTTCATGGCCAGTGTGAGTTCCTTTTTCCCTCAAGAAAGGATGTGCATTTATCAGGGCTTCAGCTGGCTGATCAAGCTGACTATCAGTGGGGTATGCTGCATACCTAGAGATCTCCTCAGCCATGCCTTCAGGAATGTCCGATCTTAGTTTTGGTGGTGGAATAAGTAGCATTCCACTGTTGCTGAACTCTGTCAGCTCTTTGAAGCTGAATTTCAGCAGAACATGAAAAGCGAGGAACTACAAAAACTTAGATAACAAGACTACAAAAACAAGGACTTAGATAATACACATATGACCCGGAGGGATGCATATGGAGAACACTGGGGTGTCCAGCCGCAGGTGGAATATTTAAACCCCAGGGGTAGCAAGGTGGCTTGCCAAGGGAAAGACACATGCTCAGAGAGGCTTACAGTGGAAATACACATGTGGGAGTCGCTCAGAGGAGGGACCATGCACACGGGAGCCACCTAGCCGATGCGCAGGCAATAGACACTGGCGCCGACGTCAGGAGTGCTGGAGGAACTCAGGGCTTTCGGGGAAGCTCACCTGAGGAATAATCGCACGTATCCAGTCCGTGGAGTGGAATGGCGAGCAAGTGAAGACACCTGAGCGGGTCCAGTACTAGCTGGTTGAAGCGAGTACATGAGAGGACACTGGCTCCACTCGGAGATTGTAGAATCTGGCGAATGTGTTAGGTGTCGCCCAGCCCGCAGCTCTGCAGATGTCTGTTAGCGAGGCGCCATCCGCTAGAGCCCAAGAGGACGCCACACTCTGGGTGGAGTGGGCAGTCACACCAAGGGGGCACGGCCGACCTTGCTGCTGGTATGCCAAAGCAATGGCGTCCACTATCCAGTGAGACAGCCTCTGCTTGGAGAGAGCCTTTCCCTTTAGCTTCCCACCATAACAGACAAAGAGCTGGTCTGAGGTCCTGAAACACTGCGTTCTGTCTACATAGGCGTGGAGAGCACGTACTAGACAGAGCAGTGCCAAGGCTGGACTGCCTCCTCCAGGGGCAGTGCTTGCAGGTTCACCACCTGGTCCCGGAAGGGAGTGGTAGGAACTTTGGGCACATATCCAAGCCGGGGTCTCAGGATCACGTGAGAGTAGGCCGGCCCGAATTCCAGGCACGCTTCGTCAACGGAGAATCCGTGCAGGTCCCCTACCCTCTTGATGGAGGCCAATGCAACCAGGAGCGCTGTCTTCATTGACAGGAACTTAAGCTCCACTGATTGCAAAGGCTCAACAGCACTCTGCAGGGCAGTTAGAACCACTGAGAGGTCCCAAGAGGGAACGAGAGGAGGGCGAGGAGGATTCAGTCTCCTCGCTCCTCTCAAGAACCTGACGATCAGGTCGTGCTTCCCCACAGACTTACCTTAGACTGGGTCATGGTGTGCGGCAATAGCGGCAACATAGACTTTGAGGGTGGAGGGAGACAGCCTTCGCTCCAACCCATCTTGAAGGAAGGAAAGCACGACACTGATCGAAAATCTCTGGGGGTCTTCTCGGTTTAGAAGAGCACCAGTTAACGAAGAGGTTCCACTTCAACGCATAGACGTGTCTCGTGTACGACGCTCTAGCGGAAGTGATGGTAGCCACTGATGGGTGGGCTGGAGAGGGCTGTGGCGTCCCCATGCGGGTTCCAGAGCTAGCCCGGTTGAACGGGCGGGGTTGGAGCCGCGGGAGGGTGCCTTCGGCGGAGGGCAGACTGAGGGATCTGAGCAGACGGCGGGGCCGTCGGAGCAGAATAAACCTCAGTCTGCTCATGGGCGGTTGAGAACTGTTGGGCGAAGTGCTCAACCGCACCGCCGAAGAGGCCGACCTGGGATATGGGGGTGTCGAGCAGACGGGTCCACCCGACATCCTGCATATCAGACAGGTTCAGCCCTAGAATGGTGAGCATCACCTGACCCAGGGAGCGTACGGTCACTTTCGTCGCTCGGAGAGCAAGGTCACTGGCGGCGCACAGCTCATTGAAGAGCCCTGGGTCAGTCCCGCCCTCGTGCATGTCCGTGAGCATCTGGGTCTGGTAGACCAGCAGAATGGCCATGGCATGCAGTGAGGCGGCTGCCTTTCCTGTAGCGCTATAGGATTTCGCCACAAGTGTAGACAAAAAACTACAGGCTTCGGACGGGTGCTTAGGATCGCGCCGAGAAGAAGCACTCTGAGGACACAGTAGCATCGCAACAGAGCGTTCAGCCGGGGGGACCACAGTGTACCCATGGGCAGCGGCCCCGCCGAGGGAAGGTGGGGGCGGAGGAGATCAACGAGGGATCGCTGGAAGACATGAGGGTCTTCGAGGATTTTTGAGATCTCCTGATGCATGTCCGGGAAGAAAGGTATTGGAGTGGACGCTGACAGGAGTCAGTGGCCACACCCAAAAACCAATCGTCCAGCAGCGAGCGCTCAGGACAGGGTGAAAGTTTCCACTCTAGTCCGATGCTCGCAGCGGCCTAGGAAAGCAGGGCCGTCATCTCAGGATCTGACTCGACAAATGCCATATGCACACCCGAAAGTGGCAGCACTGTCGAATCTTCACTTCCTGAAGATTCTAGCCCGCCCTGTGATGCTGCGATGGACAACAGATCCGATTCTGGAGCGTCAAGGGAAACCCGCGGGGCATCCGAAAATAGACCCGGGGGATTCCCCTGAACACTAGCGGGTTGCGTCACTGGAGAGGGGGGCGTGGTCCACGGTCAAAGAGTCGGCGGTTTGTTCCACACTCTCACCCTCAGGTCACCCTGGCCACCAGCCGAAGTAGCACCTCAAGTGGAGAGTGTTAGATCGGGGTGTGGATGAGGGGACTCTCTCTCTAACGAGATCATTGAGTCTCGACCGTAATGACACGATGGTCACGTTCCCGCGGGGAGAACGTGAGTCATCCACAAACGCTGCTCTAGCGTGATCAAGCCCAAGCACGCAGAGCAGAGAATGTGCCCATCAAAATAGGAAATGAGTCGACCGCAACCAGAAATGCACGGGCGAGCCGTCTTTAACCCTATGGGGACCAGAAACGCGGCGGCGCGTTTTGCTCGTTTTTTTTCACATAGCAGAAAAATAGACTTAAAGTACTACCATCATTTCTGTTCATATAGAGCTAAGAAATATGAGAAAATAATCTGTTAAATGTCTACTTTTTTATGTGCCCACATACAATCGAAATAAAATATTGTGCTTTTGTAAAATAAAGAAAATAAACAGGGTGTGCGTTCTGCCTCTCGGTCACCGTGAACTTTTTTTCTGGAGCACGTCTCTAATCTTCAACACAACTCAGCTAATACTATTCACCCAGCCATAAGCAATATATCTTTTAAATCATTTGAGTTTGTACTTTTAAATGATCCGATTCAAAACTAAAATTAATATTCTCCGTTTATGTCATCTATATAAAAAGAGAGACGTGTCAGCCCGTCTCATTATCGTTCTCTCAGCTGATTATCTCTGGTAATGCGCCCACGGAGAGCACGCGCTATTCAAACGCAAATATGTGAAGCAACACATTGAGACGCGTTAACGCCCATAAACTCTGAAAACACTATATTTTTTTGTCAGATGAATCTACTGTCATCTTGCGCGGCTATATGAGGAACAATCCTGGGACAATTTACCACAGAACAAGTGGTGGTTTATTTTCACTTCGAGGAGGAGCAACAGATTCAGCTGAGAAGTAAGTGTTTTATGCAAGTGCTTTGTTCTAATCGCGATATAGAATAACGTTAGTGTCTGTAAACGGAAAAATAGCATACTGTTTAAATGTTAATCATGTTTGTGTGTGTGTATGTGAATGAATGAATGAACGCACAGATACGTACTGTTACAGACTAAATAAAAGACAACATTTCGTTGACTAGTTTTGGATAAAGTTTTTACTCTAAAATAGACATCAAATAAGCTTTTGTTAGGAGTTTCTGCTCATATGTTAAATATATAGTATGTTTTGTCAATAAACTAATCAACTAAGATGTTATAGTGTTTGTTCAAGCTATATCAAAATAATGAATCCTCAACTTTGAAATATGTATGATCAAACTAAGACATTTATGGAAAAAGACAATTTTCTTTTCAAGATGTTTCCAACTCTAACTTTGAACTGAAATAAAACCATGTCTATATGGTGAAGGGTGTGTGATAGAAGTGTCCAGACGTATGCACCCTGTATTTTCCTTATATAAATCCAAACAATCTAAAAGCCATTCTTTTTTTAAATCTCCTCATTCTTTGTGCAAGGCTCCTGTAATGATATGGCCTGATAGCACCTAATAGGGCCATTATGGGAGGGTCTTTGTCTTTCTCAGGTGTGGAATGCCACACATATTAATGAGAGATCACGCCTCCTGCATAAAGCTTTCTCAAACAAAACACGTCATTAAAAATGTAAAATACTTTATTGACTTATCTGAATGAGTAGTCAGGATGATTCTCACATAGTTTTGGAGCAAATATTCTAGACTATGTGATACAATTTTCAAAAGTATTGTGAAGAAATAATCAATATGTGTTTTGTGGTCTTATTTCAGCAACTTTAATTTTTATTTTTTTTCAATAACCACGCATAAACATTATTCTCTTAAAAATACAAACATGTACATACATGTTGCTCACTTATCATGGTAGTCCCGTCTGTGCTATATAGAGTGAATTTACACCTTTGCCATTAACATGTTTATAAATAACTGAAAAAAGCACAAATGTCAGTGCATGTCAAAACATCCCAAGGGCCCCAAAAACACTCTGGTCCCCAGAGGGTTAAAAAAACGTGCCGCGTGCAAGCTCTTTTGTGAGAGTAGAAAAAACTCTGCGATGTTGAAGCGAGCAGGGAGAAACACTCACTGGCAGATCACTGCACAGATCAGCAGGCAATGTGAACTCACTGCAGATCGCCGTCTCACCAACTCCGGAGAGAGTGGCTCGTCTCGTAGAGTGAAGTCAGAAATGGCTGTGGAGTGAAGAGATACTCTTGGCTCCGAAGCGAAAACATATCTGTATTCTGCCGGCGTCCTCCTTTTATACCCACGAGGTTGGGCGGAGTTGCGCCATGCAGTTTCCGCAGACCCATGGCATTTCTTTGCCATTGGCTCGTTTTTGTATACTCGAAGTCGATATGCTTTCTAAGCGAAACCCCATTCGTCGTCATCCGACGGAACTCGGGGTGACAACGAAAGGGAACTATGACAGTCTCAGCACTGCTGCAAAATGAGTCATCAGATAAATTGACTCCCTTGACTGAGTCAATAACACATGTGTTAACATCTCTCATGTCAGGAGTATCAGAGCTACAGGTTGAACCGGGTGAAGGAACAGGAAAGGTGGAGCAGGCAGGTGCATCAGGTGCAGTCTCTTGCATGCTTGAGTCATCAGTTGATATAAAAATCAGTTTCAGGGAATCCCTATCTTCAATTTGACTGGTTGACATGAGATTCATGTATTCATTTCCAAAGTCCTTATCTTTGTACTGGAGCCTGAACTTTTGCCTCACCCCAAAAACAGTCCTTATTTCAAGGACAAGGTCATCCACAGACTTTGGGATTCCTGTCTTAAGTGCAAGTTTTCTTGCATCGTCATCCCCACCTAAGTGGTGAGTGGTGTCCGCAAAATAATGTAGAATTCATAGACAATTGGAAAAGTTTTTGGGGCAAGCCGGACCTGTTGAAAAGAGATGGTATTCATCCCTCCTGGGATGGTGATGCTCTTCTCTCTAGTAATTTGGCTCATAGTCTTAGAGCTAAAACATGACAAATTTGGCACCAGGTCAGGAAGCAGACAGACTGGCAAAACCGACCGTCTGCTAGCGGCCTCGCGTCACCAAGGTCAGATAAATCCCATCACATTGAGGCTCTTTCACCTAGATATCATATAGATACTGTGTCTGTTCCCCGAACTTGGATATCCAAAAAACGTCAGATTAAAAATTGAATTGATGTTCAACAAATAAAAAACAGATATAATACAGACGAGCAAATGATAAAGCTTGGGTTTGCTGAATATTCAATCCCTTACTTCAAAATCACTCATAGTTAATGATATGATTTCAGATTATAATCTAGATGTGCTGTGTTTGACAGAAACCTGGCTAAAACCAAACGATTACATTACTTTAAATGAGTCCACCCCCCCAAGATTACAGTTATAAACATGAACCTCGTCTGAAAGGCAAAGGGGGAGGTGTTGCTGTAATTTATAGTAATATCTTCAAAACCACTAAGAAATCTAGTTTTAAATATACTTCTTTTGAAGTATTGGTGCTTAATGTAAAAATATATAGTGTAAATGATAAATCACGTTTGAGAATTCTGCTGGCTACTGTATACAGGCCACCAGGGCACCATACAGACTTTATCAAATAATTTAGGACTTTCTATCAGAAATCGAGCACAGCGTTAGTTCAGACAGGCCACGTAGGCATAGGCTGCGATCAGCTGACGTGGTCAGCTGTCAAATCGCTCCAACCACTACCGTTCTCCTATTAGACCGGAAGGATATATATACGCGGCACTTCCGCCTGGGATATATGCTTAAACTGCTCGCAACCCCCACCCACCCCTCACCACCCCCCCACCCTGACCACTAAGTATCAAGCATTTTTCTGTGCACCTTTTGGCTGTTGTCTTCTTTGTTTCAGATCACCAAGGCTTCCAAATCCTAGAGTCACGGACATCATCATGAGAAACACACCCTCCCTCATAGCAAGCTACAGCATAGACGTCCAGGACTTCACTGATACATTTAAACCACAGCAAAAGACATTACTAACTGTCTTAATCATCTGTGTATTGCCAAGCCGATGGTTCCATAGGGCTAAAGCTAAAGCTACATATGTCATTAATTATGGAGCAAGAACCCCCATAAGGAACCATACCGCCAAAGATAAATTGTGTTCAATAAACTCAAGTAAACTTGCCAAAGTGGTCTCGTCTGAACTAGTATTGGCTGCAGATAAAGTATTAATTGTTGGTGATTTTAATATATATGTAGATAATGAAAAAGATGCATTGGGATTGGCATTTAAAGACATTGTAAACTCAATTGGAGTTAGACAACACGTGTCGGGACCTATTCATTGTCGTAATCATACTCTAGATCTAATACTATCACATGGAATAGATGTTGATGCTGTTGAAATTTTGCAGCAGAGCGATGACATCTCAGATCATTATCTAGTCTCATGTAAACTTCACTTAGCCAAAGCAGCAAAGCCGACTCCGTGTTATAAATATGTTAGACCTATAACGTCTGCCACTAAAGATTGCTTTATCAATAATCTTCCTAATCAGTTGCATCATCTCAGCATCCCGGATAGCTTAGAAGAACTCGATATTGCAACAGAAACTTTTAACTCTCTCTTTTCCAGCACTTTAGACACAGTTTAAACACAGTTGCTCCGTTGCGCTTAAAGAAGATTAAAGAAAATAGTCCAACGCCGTGGTACAGCGAGCACACCCGGGCCCTTAAGAGAGCAGCCAGAAAAATGGAGCATACCTGGAAGAAAATTAAAGGTAGGTATTTCGGATTTCATGGAAGGAGAGCTCGATTGCTTACAGAGAGGCCTTAAAAGCTGCTAGATCTGCTTATCTTTCAACCCTATTAGAAGAAAATAAACATAATCCTAGGTATTTATTTGAAACAGTGGCTAAACTAACGAAAAAGAAAGCTTCATGCCCAGAAGTGTCCAAGCAACACAGCAGTAATGACTTTATGAATTTCTTCACTTATAAGATTGATAATATCAGGGATAAAATTATAACTATGCAACCGTCTACCACAGTATCGCATCAGGCAGTGCATTGTAGTCTCCCTGAGGAAAAATTTGGTTCATTTGTTGCCATAGGCTCATAATTTTGCAAACTCGTTAAATCATCTAAATCAACAACTTGTATGTTAGACCCTATTCCGACTAAGCTACTGAAAGAGATGCTTCCAGATGTCATAGATCCTCTTCTTCATTAATTTGTCTTTGTCTCTAGGATACGTACCAAAAACCTTTAAGCTGGCTATGATAAAACCGCTTGTTAAAAAACCGCAACTTGATCATACAAAATTAGTCAATTACAGGCCGATCTCGAATCTGCCTTTTCTGTCAAAGATACTGGAAAAAGCAGTATCCTCACAACTGTGTTCCTTTCTAGAAAGAAATGATATCTGCGAGGATTTTCAGTCCGGATTTAGACCGTACCATAGTACCGAGACAGCTCTCATCAGAGTCACAAATGATTTGCTCTTATCATCCGATCGTGGTTGTATCTCTTTATTAGTGTTACTTGATCTTAGTGCTGCATTTGACACAGTTGACCACAACATTCTTTTAAATAGACTAGAAAACTATGTTGGCATTAGTGGAATTGCATTAGCACGGTTTAAATCATACTTATCTGACCGTTATCAGTTTGTAGCAGAAAATGAAGAGATGTCTTATCGATCACAAGTTCAGTATGGTGTACCACAAGGCTCAGTACTAGGACCGTTGCTGTTCACTCTGTACATGCTACCATTAGGAGATATCATTAGGAAACATGGAATTAGCTTTCACTGTTATGCCGATGATACTCAGCTGTATATTTCTTCAAAACCCAACGAAACTTACCAATTCACAAAATTAACGGAATGCATAGCTGATATAAAAAATTGGATGACTAGTAATTTCCTACTACTAAATTCTGAAAAAAACAGAGATTCTAATTATTGGACAAAAAACTTCCACACGTAATAACCTAGAACACTTGATGGCTGCTCTGTTAAGTCTTCGTCGTCGGTTAGGAACCTTGGTGTGCTCTTTGATACCAATCTTTCATTTGAAAATCACGTGTCTAGTATTTGTAAAACCGCATTTTTCCATCTTAAAATATATATCTAAATTACGCCATATGCTCTCATTGACAAATGCGGAACAATTAGTTAATGCGTTCATGACATCAAGACTAGACTATTGTAATGCTCTACTGGGTGGTTGCCCTGCACGCTTAATAAACAAACTACAGCTAGTTCAAAAGGCAGCAGCTCAAGTTCTTACCAGAACCAGGAAATATGACCATATTAGCCCGGTTCTGTCAACACTGCATTGGCTGCCTATTAACCCTCTGGGGTCCGCAATCACGCCGGCGTGATCTGCTCGCTTTTTTTCTTATCAGTGCAAAAGAGACTCAAAATACTCAGTTGATTTTGATCTTACATTTAAGTGTTATACATCATTAGATTCTGTTAAGTTTCTATTTTTTTTGTGGATACTCACAATAAAAACAAAGTGTTGTGCTTTTCACCAAATAAAGAAAAACAAACATGATGCGAGTTCTGCGTTCTCTCTGTCAGTGAAGTCCATTCTGAAACGCGTCCTAAGATTAACTGTAACTCCGCGAATACTTGTCACACAGGCACGAGAGATTTTTCTTTATGAAGCTTGAATTCTCTTCTTTTAAATGAAGTAATTTATATAAAAAACAAATATTCTCAGTTTATGCAATCTGTATGAAAAGAGAGTGCTGTCTGTATTTTTTTCCCCAGCTCATTACACTTCATTACGCGTTAATCTGACACGCCCACGGAGGACGCGCGCTATTCAAACGCAAATGTGAGGCAAGCCATGACAATGCCCACATCAGCCGTTCCACCGCGGCGGTAAAATGTGTGGTGTATTTGCTGCCTTTTACCGCTAAGAGGCGCTACAATCATAAAAGTGTTCGTTTATTCCGGTTTATTCTCCCTAATGCGTAATCTGCTGCCGCACCGCGCTGATTCAGAGCGATTGAAAGCTGGTAGCAGATGTATTCAACAAGTGAAACGTAGCTAAAATAATTCATAATCACAATACTGAAATTAGGCTACTGAAATGTAATTGAATAAATAATGAAAACATTTCAACATAAAACATTGCAATAAAAACATTTAGGCTACATCAATGAGGCTTTACAATTTTAACAGCGTACAGACGGTAGCTCAGTGATCAACGCAACGACACGAGCTTCGAGGAGCTTCAATCGACCCGAGATCGAATCTCAATGTAATATACATGTTGTTAACCGATGTTGTCCTACAGCGTTTATATTTTACCACCTTGATGCTTAAATAGTAACTGTTTATAACTGTTTACTTATTTAAAGTCAAGAGTTTTGTTTAATTATCATTACAACATAAATTTGCTACATTCCTGTAGAACCGCAGCCGCTGCACAAACGACAAAAACTGATGAAGGAAGAATGTCAGCCGATTGCATCAGAAAATTAAAATGAAGAAGCTCGTCTTTAGTCTGCTAAATTATTGTGTAATGTAAAAGAACACTAAAATTACTTAAGTTTGAAACCAAGTTCGAACATTTCAAGGTTTAAATAAAGTGTCGGGACAGTTTTTTTAAATTTAAAACAGGGTTGCATTGGGTTTAGAGTTTATTTCTTTTGCGATGCAAAATAAGAAACACTAGGCTAATCTTATTCTTGCGACATTTTAAATTTGTATTGCCAAAGAAATTACAGCTAAATTAAACAATTAAAACAGTACAAAACGAAAATTGTCCGAAACATAATTAAATTAAAAACATGCGTTTCTCTTTGCCTCTCTCGCACTGGATCTCTTTTTAACAAGTTTATTTAGTCTCCCTCGCTGCGCGCGCTGGGTATCTCTCGAAATTAAACATCAGGGTAAAAACACATCATACAGCTGATAATACTGTATATGTCGCTGCGTGTCAGCCATACAAATCACGAAAAAATTATTTAGCCTTTAATTGTTGCTTCAAAGACACAGCATGCCTTGTTGAATTCACCTTACAATAACTTCAATTGAAATTTTGTGTGAAAAATTTTTTAAATAGGCTACAATAAATAAACTACAATATTTATAATTTAATAAGATATGGGGCCTACTACATTTGGACAGATTTATCCTTACAATAATTTTGCCTGCTCATCAGGCTGGCTATCCGACACTCTCCATATGAAAGAGGAACATTAACACCTTTGTCCAGCAACTGTCCCTCCAACCCCCCACAGGCTATCGGAGTCTGAGGCTGACTTAACACAAAGAGAAGTCGCAATTCACACTTAAATCGCTATTCTAGACAGTGTTGATAATGAAGGAATTAAATGATTTAAGTTACATGTAGCCTAGTGATATTTCTGTCATAAAAGTTTATTACTAAATATTTCATTATTTCAATAATTGATTAAATAAAACTGGTTTGGGACAGCTTTTTCCAAGCAAAACTAAATATAATCTGAAAAAACGCTTGTTAATTTGTTGTCATGAACAAAATGTTCAACTCAATATTAAAGTCTACAGGGATCTTTGGATCCTTACAACCAGGCATGCAATTTGTGAATTAAGTTTTTATTTTATTTTGTATTATTCAAATAAACATCGAAACACGGTGCTTCGTGGTAATGCTGCTAAATTAAATAACATTTATATAATAATTATGAACTTAAATGAAACAATATCGCAACATTTCGGCAAATACATTATTTGATCTGTTTTTACATTTTAATTCAGGGCGATTTAGCCTACATTTAATTAGAGCGAGACTTTCACCCTTCTTGTCATTTTCTCGTTGGGAAGCGCTTACATTAGGCCTACATGTTTGAGTAGCCTATCCTCTGTACCTCTCGTTTTCATATGGATTAGCCTACATAATCAGATAACATTTATTAGCCTAAATATTTAGACATTTAAAGGCTTTAGACATAGCCGATTTCTTATCGTGACTGAGCTGAAGTGGCTTTCGGTTCATTTTTGTGACGCGCAGTTCCCGGAGACAGAGACGACAGATATACTGTTTTTGTCGTTAGCCTATGAATACAAGTTTACAGTTTTGAACGATGTAAGCTACTCTACTCTTATCTGTATGACCAAAAAATTACGGAGTCGCCTATTAAGTTATTTTAGCTGTTAATGAGAAAAATAAATTAATCTAAATGAACGCTCCGCCGCGTTTGTCGAACACTAACTCACCATGCCAGAATAAAACCCGACTTTAGAAAAATGCATAGGGCCACTCGGCGTGGTGTGCCAAAACACTTAATTATAAACTTCAATATTTCATTCAAAATAATCTCAACACGCTTTGTGAAATTTTTAAAAGCCGTGCATGCATTAGGGCCACTGGAACTAATGAACAACTGAAACGCTGGTTTTGATTTTATTGTTTGTCGTTTAAACGTGCCTGTTGCATATCTCTATTTTATATATTTGATATTGGTGAAGTAGCCTATAGCATTGATTAACTGTGGAGGGAGGGGTGTGGGGATTAAAATAATTCAGCAGAAGCAGGGATGTTTAGACCAGAAGGAAATCCCTGTCCCCCCTGGCAAATCACACTTTACTTAAAACCATGTTTTTAAAAACTCTAGGTTGTAGGGAACAGACCTCTCTGCCATGCGCGCGCACGGTTTGGAGCACAATATCTGTCTCGCATGCACGCTCGCTCTAGATAGATTACGGGATATTTGAACTAATTTGCGGTATAACTAGTCGATCACGAGTGGCTCAACAGGTAGATCTATAGATAAACTATATCTTTCAGGAATTTGACCGACCGGGTTGACACTTCAGCGTGAGAAATCGGGGGTGTGGCGTGAGAGCCTGGAATCAAATAAAAAAAAATATATAGCCTATATATATAGGCTATATATAATTTTTTTTTTTTACAGAACTGCTTTTTAAATTACGATTGGTAGCCTATTATTATACAGATGCAAAGTCGTTCTGTTGGATACTATTTTGTTCCTTAGTCTAAAATGGAAATGCATGATAATTGTATTTTATAAATATAAGCAAAAAAACTGTATGGTGTAACAGAGTTTTAGAGCTAGACAAATCTAAATAAATATAAAATTTACAGAAGACCATGTTTGTGCGGGATTTGAACCCGTGTCATCTTGGTGATGAACCGTAAGTTCTACCGCTCGGCTATGAATTTTCTCACTGAGAAATACCTAAACGTCTGTTTCTCACATGAGCGAGAAAACGTTTTGTCTTGACTTTAGCCTGTGAGTGTTTAGCCTTTTACAGTTTTAAAAGATTATATCTTATATAGATTATACCAACAATTTGTTGTAGGCTTATTTGGAAATTACCATAACTTGTAGTATTTCATCCTTATAGGCTACTGTTAATAGACATTAGCCCCACTTACGTTTTGCTAAATGTCCCTTTGCGCCACCTGGCGGTCATTTCGCGTACGACTTTGAAATGCGACTGGTTTATTTTTACCGCGGTGGATGGCTAAAAGGTGTGACTAAAAATGTGCTTTTGGCTTTCATTTATATTTTGATTGTTTGTATATATATATATATATATATATATGTGTGTGTGTGTGTGTGTGTGTGTGTATATAAATATTTATTTATTTATTTATATATATATTGTCCTTGCATTCTTTCTTGTGTGACACCCCTGAATGAAAGGCTCATTAGTATGCAGTCTGCTCAGGTGAGAACTGCCTAATTATTCATGAGGGGGTTGGGCCGTTCCGCCCATCCGCATATTGCCTTTGCAAACAAATAAATGTTTTTCACAATTTAAAACAATCTATTGTTTTATGTGAATGATTAGGCAGAATGATTTTCAGATCAATTTGAAGCAAAAACTCAAGGCGACAACATCCACTAGTCAAAAGTCTTGTGGACAGATATTTAGTATGTTATTTGTGGCCTTATATTAGAAACTTTATTTTTTAGTTTTTTCAATAACCACGCATAAACAATATTCTCTCAAAAATACAAACATGTACATACATGTTGATAACATATTATGGTAGCCCTGTGTGTGCTATATAGAGTGTAATTTCACCTGTGCCATTAATATGTTTATAAGCAACTGCAAAAAGCACAAATGTCAGAGCATGCCAAAACATCTCAAGGACCCCGAAAACACCTTAGACCCCAGAGGGTTAAACATTTTATAAATTTTAAAATATTGCTGATTACTTACAAAGCACTAAATGGTTTAGCTCCGCATTACTTGAGCGAGCTCTTAACGCATTATAGTCCTTCACGCCTATTGCGTTCTCGAAATTCCGGCCAGTTGATAATACCTGGAATATCAAAATCGACTGCTGGCGGTAGATCCTTTTCCTATTTAGCACCAAAACTCTGGAACAATCTTCCTAACATTGTCCGGGAAGCAGACACACTCTGTCAGTTCAAATCTAGACTAAAAAAAAATCTCTTTGGCCTAGCATACACATAAAACACTATAGACTTCCTTAATTCAAAATTAGGCTGCATCGTTTAGATCAGCCGTAACCGGGAACATGTCCCGCAAATCCTGATGTACTTGGTACATCATAAGAAGGATGGCATCTACGCTAATATTAGTCTCTCTGTTTATCCCGAGGGACCCTCTATGGTGGACCTGCGCCTGGACCCATCCCAACTCATCCTGAAGTGCCAGCCTCATCAGCCCTGTGAAGGCCTCATCGACACGACAGCCATCGACACTGATCCTCAACAACTCGTCTCCATACCGGCGTGATTACTTCGACTTCCAACCAGATGGAAATGAATAAATACTCTAAATGTTCCGATCCAATCTGACTTGTAATGCTGCCCGAATCATACACTGTTCCTTCGTTGGCCAGAGGAGAACTGGCCCCTGACTGAGTCTGGGTTCTCCCAAGGTTTTTTTCTCCATTCTGTCACCTGATGGAGTTTTGGTTCCTTGCCACTGTTGCCTTGGCTTTTGGCTTGCTTAGTTGGGGACATTTAATATTCAATAATATTATTGATCTGCCTTACTTAAAGTGGACGTTGATGCAATTTTCTTCTAGTAACAAACTTTGTTGTATTATTTTCATGTTATCACTGTGAAGCTGCTTTGATACAATCTGTATTGTAAAAAGCGCTATATAAATAAAGGTGACTTGACTTGACCAAAAACAATCCTCAGAATGGCTGGACTTGACATTTTTCTCTACTTTTCTAAAAGAGGAAACAAAGCAGAAAAACGTCCTCGGGTTACGACTGTAACCCTTGTTCCCTGAGAAGGGAACGAGAACTGCGTCGAATGACACTTTGGGGGAACGCCCCTCAGCGTAGCGCCTCTGAAGCATGAATGAAACTGAGCCGATCTCCGATTGGTGCAACGTCATGACGTAGTGTGTGACGACACACAGGCGGAACTATAAAGGCACGCCGGCAAAACACATTCAGCTTCCGTGATGAAGCAAGCGCTCCCAGGCAGGGGAAGGCGTGGCCAAGGGACGCAGTTCTCGTTCCCTTCTCAGGGAACAAGGGTTACAGTCGTAACCCGAGGACGTTCCCTTTCGAGGGAACTCCAACTGCGTCGAATGACACTTTGGGGGAACGAGTACCCACTACGCCACAACGTGCCCTGCCTGCCCTAGTGTGAAGCTGCTCACAGGCACACTTAGGACGAGAGCACAAGAGAGCCGGGTGTCGACAGAATGTCCAGACTGTAAAACCTAATAAAGGTATGAGGTATAGCCCATCCCGCTGCATCGCAGACCTCCTGGATGGGGGCCCCCGCGAGAAGGGCTCTAGAGGACGCCATGCCTCTGGTAGAATGAGCCCTCACGGCCAGAGGTGAAGGCAAACCGCGCACCTGGTAGGCCGTGGAAATTGCATGGACAATCCAGTTGCTGATGGTCTGTTTTGAAGCGGGAAGCCCCTTCTTGGGCGACCCGAAACACACCAGCAACTGGTCCGACTTCCGCCATGAAGAGGACCTCTGAATGTAAATACTCAGTGCTCTGACAGGGCAGAGCATGTGAAGTCTCTCTTCATCTTCCGTCACGTGAGGTGGAGGATGAAAAGCCTGCAGAACCGTAGGCCGTGCCGCACTGGACGGCACCTTAGGCAAATAGCCGGGCCTAGGGTGAAGAATGGCCTTAATGTTGCCTGGAGCAAACTCCAGGCACTCGTTAGATATGGAGAGCGCCTGGAGATCTCCTACCCTCCTCAGAGAAGTAATGGCCAACAAAAAGACCACCTTCAACGAAAGGTTCTTGGCCTCAGCCGACTCCAGCGGCTCGAAGGGGGCCTCGGCCAGCCCTTCGAGAACCACTGCCAGGTCCCAAGTGGGAACCCTGGTACGAGCCGCAGGTCTCATCCTCCAAGCCCCACGGAGGAAACGTACGACCAATTGGTGTCTCCCCAGAGGCCCATCACTCAGGAGCGTGGAAAGCCGCAATGGCAGCCACGTACACCTTGAGTGTGGACGGGGTAAGACCAGTGGAGAAGCGATCTTGGAGGAACTCCAGCACTGAAGCCTCTGGGCAGTTAACTGGGTCCACCTCACGCTCCCTACACCAAACGGTGAAGACGTTCCACTTTAAGCCGTACAATTTCCTCGTGGATGGAGCTCTAGAGCTGAGTATGGTCTCCACTACTCCAGCTGATAGGCCGGCCTCTAGGTACTGTGCCCCCTCAGGGGCCAGACCCACAGTTTCCATAACTCGGGCTGAGGGTGAAATATTGAGCCCTCTGCCTGTGTCAGCAGGTCCCTCCTGATGGGAATCTCCCATGAAGGGCCGTCCAGGAGCAAAATTATGTCGGAGAACCATACTCGGGCCGGCCACAACGGGGCTACCAACAGTAGACTGATCCCGTCGCGACGGACTCTCTCTAGAACTCCCGGGAGCAGAGCGATCGGGGGAAATGCGTACAGACGTAGCCTCGGCCACGTCTGCACCATGGCATCCAACCCCAGCGGGGCTGGATGGGTGAGGGAAAACCACAGTGGACAGTGGGTCGTCTCTCGAGACGCAAACAAGTCCACTTCCACTGGGCCGAACCTCTGAGATATTGACTCCACCACCTCGGGGTGGAGTCTCCATTCCCCGGGCCTCAGCCCCTGTCTCGACAGGATGTCTGCTCCCTGATTTTGACTCCCCGGGATGTATGTTGCTCTTAGAGACAACAGTTTCCCCTGGGACCACAGGAGGATCTGATGCGCCAGTCTGCATAGAGGGCGAGACCTCAGACCCCCCTGATGGTTTATATAGGCCACTACCGACATGTTGTCTGACCTCACAAGGACATGATGACCTTTGAGGTCCGGCAGGAAGCCCCTCAGGGCTCGGAACACCGCCAACATCTCCAGGCAGTTTATGTGCCAGGAGGCATGATGGTCCTGCCATAGGCCTGACGTAAAGCGGCCGTCCATGACCGCGCCCCAGCCCGTGAGGGAGGCGTCTGTCGAAACGGTTCTCCGGCGACATGACGCTCCCAACACCGGCCCTTGGGACAGAAACCAAGCTTTCTTCCACATAGATAGGGAACGAAGGCATCTGCGCGTAATCCTGATCATATGGAACGGGTTTCCCCTCGGGGAGAACCCCTTGGTTTTTAACCACCACTGAAGGGCCCTCATGTGCAGCAGGCCGAATGGAATGACACTGGACGCTGCCGCCATGAGCCCCAACACTCTCTGGAAGTGCTTTACAGTGATGGCTTGGCCTAGCCTCATCCCGGACACTGAGGTCAGGATGGACTCGATCCGCGCGGGAGACAATTGTGCCCGCATCGTGACCGAGTCCCACACCACTCCCAGGAACGTGGTTCTCTGGGCTGGTGTCAACACGCTCTTTTTCGTGTTGAGTCTCAACCCCAGGCTCTGGATGTGGGCGAGGACGACATCTCGATGCCGAACCGCCAGCTCCTGTGACTGTGCTAAAATCAGCCAGTCGTCGATATAATTGAGCACCCTGATGCCCTGAAGCCTCAGCGGTGCCAGAGCTGCATCCATACATTTGGTAAATGTGCGAGGGGAGAGAGCTAGGCCGAACGGAAGAACCCGATATTGGTACGCTTCGCCCCCGAAAGCGAACCTCAGGAACTTCCTGTGAGATGGAAGGATGGATATGTGGAAGTATGCGTCCTTTAGATCTATCGTGACAAACCAATCCTCGGACTGAATTTGACTCACGATAATGGGAATAGTGAGCATCTTGAACCTGAATCTCCTCAGAGAACGGTTCAGGTGCCTGAGATCTATTATTGGACGCAACCCCCCATCCTTCTTGGGAACTATGAAGTAGCGGCTGTAAAACCCGGACTCCCTGTCCGGTGGAGGAATACGATCTATAGCCTCCTTTGCCAGCAGGGAGTTTACTTCCTGTTCCAATACCCGACCCTGCACTGGGTCGACTACAGTCCAGACCACCCCGTTGAATCTGGGTGGGCGGGTACTGAACTGCAGCCTGTACCCATTTTGAATGGTGCGCAGGGCCCAAGGAGAAATATTCGCCAGATTTTTCCATGCATCGAAATATTTTACCAAGGGAACCAGGCTCTCGAGCCTGGCTTCGGGTATTAATCGGGATTCGTTCTCGGCCCCCTGAAGCGGATTCCCGGCAGGGCTGAACCGAAAACGATTCTCGATGGGCGGACGCGAATGCTGCCTGACCGCAAGCCTGTGGGGCGGACAGTGCAGCCTGCGTTCGCTGGATACCGATGTGTCCCGAAGCGTGTTTAACGGCGGGAGAGCAACATCGATTTCCTGCGGGCTCCGTGAAGGAGACGACCTCGGTCGTTCCACCACGGGTGGGGCTGCCCGCAGAGATCCTAGACCAGCTAGGACCTCTTAGACGAAGCCTTTTTAGCCTGCAGGACGGCCCTCAGGTCACCCTGCTTCTGCTGAGGCTTCGCCTGAGCGCGCTGTCTAGGCCCCCAGGCTCCTTGAGGGGGGGCTCTAGACGCAACGCTCTGTTTTTGGGCCTGTCTATAGGCAGAGGAGCTGGAGGATGGCTGTGGCTGCGGCTGCCCACTGGGGGCAGACTTCTTGGACACCGAGCGGCGAGGGAGATATTGTTTGAAGGCCGCTGATTGCCTTTTCGCCTCCTGAAATCTGTCGACGACGGTATTAACGGCGTCGCCGAACAGACCAGAAGGCGAAATCGGGGCATCAAGAAGGAAAGCCCTGTCTTTCTCCTTGATGCCCGTCAGGTTTAACCATAGGTGCCTCTCCGAGACCACCATCGCCGCCATGGAGCGACCGACAGCGCGGGCCGTCTCCTTGGTGACTCGGAGAGACAAATCAGCGACCTTCCTCAACTCCGCAATATCCTCCGGAGTTGGACCCTCGCCCTCATCGATGTCCTTAAGAAGGTCGGCCTGGTACGCTTGGAGCATAGCCATGGTGTGAAGACTCGCACCAGCCCGACCCGCAGCCATATAAGCCCTGCCCACCAGCAAAGATGTGTCTCGACATGGCTTAGTGGGCAGCACCGGGGCTTTAAGGGATGATGCCGATTCGGGAGATAAATAGTTAGCTAATGGCTGTTCAACCCGCGGCATCATCCCACAACCTTTTTCTCGTGCCCCCATGATGTTACTGTAATTTAACACAGGGGGATTGGAAACACGAGAGGAATGCGGTTTCTTCCACGATTTACACAACTCGTTGTGCAAATCGGGAAAAAACGGCAAGCCCCGGTGATGAGGTTGTTCCCTGTGCTGCAGGAAGCGCTCATCCAGCTATCTTGTGGCCATGTGATATTTAAATGGGCCACTGCACGGGAAACAACCTCCACCAACTCCTCATACGCGGGGACACGGGGCGGCGAGTCGTCCCCGAAATCCCCGCCCTCGATGCTGAGCACGTCTACCTCTTCGGAGGCAGACAGCTCGAGCATCGGATCCTCACGGGTCCCGCACCACGGGGCTTCGTTGAAGATAGCCAGCCGGGAACGCAACACACGGATTGTCATCTTATCACAATCCTCGCAAGCAGCCCCCTCGAGAGCTGCCTGCGCGTGCTGCATTCCCAAACAATGCGTGCACAGTCGGTGTGTGTCCCCGCCCGTGATGTAACGAGGGCAAGGATGCACAAACACTTTCTGAAGCTCACACTCGCCATTTCCACTCAGTTTTCAAACAGACAACAATAAATAGGACAGTCACAAATAGCGCTTGCTGAAGAACAGAAAGCTGACATTTTGTTTTGCCGGCGTGCCTTTATAGTTCCGCCTGTGTGTCGTCACACACTACGTCATGACGTTGCACCAATCGGAGATCGGCTCAGTTTCATTCATGCTTCAGAGGCGCTACGCTGAGGGGCGTTCCCCCAAAGTGTCATTCGACGCAGTTGGAGTTCCCTCGAAAGGGAACCATACATCAGTAATACAAATTAGCATTGTTACTTGTATTAAATAAAAACACTTAATAAACACTTTACCTTAGATGAGGATGTGCCTCTTCAGGGTTACTATTTTTCTTCCCCCTACCATATAATCATATATTGGATAAGCATCAGTTAGCTGTTCAAGATCAACCAGGGCAACCTCTCTATCAGGAGAGACCGTCAACTGAAAAGCTCTAAAATGTTCTTGATACCATGCACACAGTATTTTGATAACAAAATTCAAACTGCTCTTGACGATACACATTTTTAAAGAATTTTGGCAAACTCTGGCAGGCCACCAGCTGACCCAAATGAAATGAGCATACCAGTTCTATAATTGATCCCATTGTTTGTGAAATTTTTTGCAAGATGGACCTCATTAATTCCTGGATATTTCTGTCTCAAACCTGCTACTGCTTCCTTGTTTAAGACATCCACAGGAAGTATGGAAAGTTGGAGCAGGCAGTGCATCAGGTGATATAAAAATCAGTTTCAGGCAATCCCTGTCTTTAATTTGACTGGTTGACATGAGTTCCCTTTCGAGGGAACTCGAACTGCGTCGACTACGACACTTTGGGGAACGCCCTTAGCGTAACGCATCTGAAGTATGAATGAAACTAATCCAATCCTGATTGGTGCTGCGTCATGACGTATAATGACGGCATACACGGAAGCTACAAAGGGACGCCGGCACACAACAGAGTTAGCTTTTTGCTCTTCAGCAAGCGCTCTGTGTCAAACTGTCTGTCCTATTTGGTGTTGTTTGTCCCATAAGAATTGTCCTAAATAATTGCAATATAGAATCTAGTGGCTCGGATCTCGCGTTTGCCGAGGCAGCGCGTAGATTACGGGTCTACTCAGCAATAAAGATTCTGTGACTGGGATCTTGCCGAGGCAGTGCGTAGATTAAAGGTCTGCATTGCAATTCAGAATCTAGTGGCTCAGATCTCGCGTTTACTGAGGCAGCGTGTAGATTACGGGTCTACTTTGCAATAAAGATTCTGTGACTGGGATCTCGCATTTGCCGAGGCAGTGCGTAGATTTAAGGTCTGCATTGCAATACAGAATCTATAGAGGCTCGGATCTCGCGTTTGCCGAGGCAGCGTGTAGATTACGGGTCTACTCTGCAATAAGGATTCTGTGACTGGGATCTCGCGTTTGCCGAGGCAGCGCGTAGATTTAAGGTCTGCATTGCAATAAAGAGTCTATAGTAACTCGGATCTCGCGTTTGTCGAGGCAGCGCGTAGATTCAGTCTACTCTGCAATAAATATTCTGTGTGGGTGCGAGGCATGCACAGTCAGCTCCTGAGGGTGCTGGCTGTGTTCATTGAGAAATATCTCGACGCACACACAGCCGTGCGTTTTCGGGTGTTTCAGCCTCGCGCCCGTTGACTTTCTTCTCGAGAGATGAAAGCCAAATATATTGTGAATGACTCGAATCTCGCGTTTGCCGAGGCAGCGCGTAGATTACGGGTCTACAATAAAAGGGACACACAATCTGGGAAATAATACTGTTTTGTGCGAGGCATTCACAGTCAGCTCCTGAGGGTGCTGGCAGTGTTCATTGAGAAATATCTCGACGCGTAGGCCTACACAAACCGTGCGCTATCTGATGTTTCAGCCTGTCACCTGTTGACTTTCTTCTCGAGGGATGAAAGCCAAACATATTGTTACGGCTCGATTCTCGCGTTTGCCGAGGCAGCGTGTAGATTACGAGACTGTAAATAATATTAAAACAGTATTGTTTGGTGATTATGGCTGCATTTAATTCTATGAAATAAAAATGATGGAATATTATTGTAGCAACAATGAGTTTGTTTGGGGGAATTATTAACTCAAATGGGGAATATTATTCATTAGATAATGAATATGTAATCGCATACATAAATTAAATTATCCCAAATAGGGAATGGACTAAACCTTACCATCTATGAATAATTAACACGATTGATCGTAGTAATGATTGATATCTGGGTCAGTTAAGTCAGATTAATTATCAGAGCCGAAAACTTCCTTATATCACAAGATTACCTGCCTGTGAACAGCGAAAATAACCTCCCTGTGGCCACCAGAGAGAAGATTTTCATGTAAGGCACTTTTCGATATTTTAAATAGTTAACCGAGGTAGAGCTTTGGCAACTTTACAGACCTTTGACATATACAGAGACTTCAAGCATGGGACCATGAGACAGATTCGATTCAAAGGATTATGGAATTTAATAACACAATACTAAGGATTACATAGACTACTAAAAATCACGCAGGAGTAAATAATATGCATATTAAAACAAACAATTAACAAACGATTGCAACACGACGTATATGGAGAGAAAAGGTTAGAGTGAGAGAGAGAGAGAGAGGGTGTGAGAGAGTGGGTGTGAGAGAGAGAGAGTGAGAGAGAACAGTTCAAAACAGTTCAAACCACGAAACTCACCAAAGGTTTCTAAATTAATCTAAACAACCTTAAGCAGCACTTAATTGAGATTTGTACGTTACTTGATTTAAAACGGTCCCCTTTTTGGTGTGTGGCTGCGTTACAGAGGCTGGTCGGGAGCTGGCGTGTCTGGAGCGTCTTCCGATAGGAGGCAGATGTTTGCGATTGCTTCAGCTGCGGCCCGTACGAGAAGCGATAAATCTTAGGCTTGTTTCGTTCGTGAATACACTGACCGAAGTCAACTATCAAACTGAGGTAGATCAAAATAAAAGAAAACTTAGATTAAAACAAAGTAGGAAAAACGACGATGAGGAATAGGCAGAACTCCGGCTGGAGTTTGCAGGAAATTTGGAATTTCTCTCTCTGGCTAAAGACTGCGCTGAGGAGAGTGTGGCGGTGTATTTTGAAGGAGCTCGAGACACGCCTTTCTCACGTGTCTGATCCACTGGATCTTTAGCTTAATGGTGGTGAGTCACATGTGGATAGCGGTCCTTTTGTTGACTAATCAGAGAGGAAGCCTCATGAGCGCATCAGTATCAGTAATTCAATCAAGTCCAGTCACCATCCGCTTTGTGTGGCAAATTACAAACAGAGAGACTTTGTGAGTGACTCAGTAATTTAATCAACAGTCCCAGGACACCTACTTTTGTCATAGTCTCTGAATTAAAAGAATGCAAAACCACCAGTTTAGGGAAAATAGCAGACCTGAGAATCTGATTATTGCTACATTATCTCACTTTAAGAAGTTAGATATTTTAATTCAGCCTACCATTATCCAGTGTTTATGGCTGCATTTAATTCTGAGGAATTAAAATGATGAGCAGCGAACGGCGAGAATCGTTTTCAATTTTTCCCTGCCGGTCCTTCGCTTCAGGGTATCGAAAACAAGACGTAAATAGCAGGGCTGTCCTCCCCGTGGAGGGATGAGCGAGAATCGCTCCTCCGCGGAGCCCCCAGGAAATCGATGTTTGTATCCAGCGTCAAGTGCGTTTCGGGACACATCGGTTTTCAGCGAATGCACGCTGCAGTGTCCGCCACAAGGGCTTGCGGCCAGGCAGTGTGTGCGTCCGCACATCGGAAACTGTTTTCGATTATTCCCTGCCAATCTTCCGTTTCAGGGTGTCGTGAACGAAACAGAAAGAGCCTCACATCTAGGGAGCCCTCAGGAAATCATTGTCTGTATCCCGCCGTAAGTGCGCTTCGGGACACATCGATTTCCAGCGAACGCACGCTGCTCTGTCTGCCCCACAGGCTTGCGGCCAGGCAGCGCTCGCGTCTGCACATTGAGAATCGTTTAGACCAAACCCTGCCGGAGAGCCGCTTCAGGGGATCGAGGACAAATCTCGAACGTTACTCAAAGCCAGTCTCGAGAGGCTGGTTCCCTTGGGGTACAGACTGCAGTTCAGTTTCCACCCACCAAAGTTCAACGGGGTCGTCTGGACTGTAGAAGTCCCAAAGAAGGGTCGGGTATTGGAACAAGAATTAAACTCCCTGCTGGTAAAGGAGGCTATAGAACGTATTCCTCTGCCAGACAAGAGTCCGGGTTTTACAGCCGCTACTTCATAGTTCCCAAGAAGGATGGGGGGTTGCGTCCAATAATAGATCTTAGGCACTTGAATCGGTCTCTGAGGAGGTTCATGTTCAAGATGCTCACCATCGTGAATCAAATTCAATCCGAGGATTGGTTTGTCACGATAGATCTGAAGGACGCATACTTCTACATATCCATCCTTCCATCTCAGAGGAAGTTCCTGAGGTTCGCTTTCGGAGGCGAAGCGTACCAATATCGGGTTCTTCCGGTCGCCCTAGCTCTCTCCCCTTGCACATTTACCAAATGCATGGATGCAGCTCTAGCACTGCTGAGGCTTTTGGGTGACTGGCTGATTTGACCCAGTCACAAGAGCTGGCAATTCGGCATCGAGATGTTGTCCTTGCCACATCCAGAACCTGGGGTTTGAGACTCAAGACGAAAAAGAGCGTGTTGGCACCAGCCAGAGAACCATGTTCCTGGGAGTGGTGTGGGACTCGGTCACGATGCGGGCACAATTGTCTCCTGCACGGATTGAGTCCATCCTGGCCATTGGTGACCAGGATAAAGCTAGGCCAAGCCATCACTGTAAAACACTTTCATCGAGTGTTAGGACTCATGGTAGCAGCGTCCAACACCATTCTATTTGGCCTGCTGCACTTGAGGGCCCTGCAGTGGTGGTTGATAACCAAGGGGTTCTCCCCGAAGGGGATCCCATTCCGCATGATCAGGGTAACGCGCAGATGCCTTCGTTCCCTATCTATGTGGAAGAAAGCTTGGTTTCTGTCCCAAGGCCCCGTGCTGGGAGCGTCATGTCGCCGGAAATCCGTCTCGACAGACGCCTCCCTCACGAGCCGGGACGCGGTCAGGCAGGGCTCTGAGGAGCTTCCTCCCAGACCTCAGGGGTCACCATGCAGACAATGTGTCGGTGGTCTCCTACTTAATTCTTAAGGGGGTTCTGAGATTGCGCCCTCTATCCAGATTGGCGCATCAGATTCTCCTGTGGTCCCAGGGGAAACTGTTATCTCTCAGAGCAACGCACGTCCCAGGGGACTAGAATCAGAGAGTAGACATCCTGTCGAGGCAGGGGCTGAGACCCAGGGAATGGAGACTTCACACCGAGGTGGTGAAGTTGATATGAGTGAGGTCGGCCCAGTGGAAGTGGATTTGTTCACGTCTTGAGAGACGTCCCACTGTCCACTGTGGTATTCTCTCACTCATCCAGCCCCATTGGGTTCGGATGCCATGGTACAGACGTGGCCGAGACTACGCCTGTACGCGTTTCCCCCGATTGCTCTGCTCCCGGGAGTTCTGGAGAGGGTCCGTCGAGATGGGATTAGCCTACTTCAAGTAGCCCCGTACTGGCCGACCTGAGTATGGTTTTCAGACATCTTAGCACTTCTGGCAGGCCATCCTTGGCAGATCCCTCTGAGGAGGGACCTGCTTCCACAGGCCGGGGGCTCAATATTAAGCACCCTCAACCAGACCTGTGGAAGCTTTGGGCCTGGCCCCTGAGGGGGCTCAGTACCTAGAGGCTGGCCTGTCGGCTGGAGTGGTTGAGACCATAGTCAGTTCCAGAGCTCCTTCCACGAGGACATCGTACGCCCTAAAGTGGAAAGTGTTTCCACTTGGTGTAGAGAGCGTGAGGTGGACCTAGTTAACTGCCCGGTTGGCTTCAGTGCTGGAGTTCCTCCAAGATCGCTTCTCGGCTCGTCTTACCCCGTCCACACTCAAGGTGTACGTGGCTGCCATTGCGGCTTTCCACGTTCCTCTGGGTGATGGGCCTCTGGGGAGACATCAGCTGGTCGTACGTTTCCTCTGTGGGGCTCGGAGGATGAGACCTGCGGCTCGTACCAGAGTTCCCACATGGGACCTGGCAGTGGTTCTCGAAGGGCTGGTCGAGGCCCCCTTTGAACCTCTGGAGTCGGCTGAGGCCAAGAACCTTCCCTCAAGGTAGCTTTTTTATTAGCCATTACTTCTCTGAGGAGAGTAGGAGACCTTCAGACAATCTCTATATCTCATGGGTGCCTGAAGTTTGCTCCAGGCAACATTAAGGCTATCTTGCATCCCAGGCCGGGCTATGTGCCTAAAGTGCCATCTAATGTGGCACGGCCTACGGTTCTGCAGGCTTTCATCCTCCACCTCATGTGACGGCGGATGAAGAACGACTTAATTTGCTCTGCCCTGTCAGAGCTCTCAAGATATATGTCCATAGGTCTTCTTCATGGCGGAAGTCAGTTCAGTTGCTGGTGTGTTTCGGGTCGCCCAAGAAGGGGCTTCCCGCATCCAAACAGACCATCAGTAACTGGGTCGTTCAGGCTATCTCTATGGTCTATCAGGTGTGCAGCTTGCCTTCACCCTTGGCCGTGAAGGCTCATTCAACCAGAGGCATGGCATCCTCTAGAGCCCTCCTTTCAGGGCCCCTGATCCAAGAAGTGTGCGATGCAGCAGGATGGGCTACCCCTAATACTTTTATCAGATTCTATAGCCTGGACATTTCTTCTACGCCAGGCACTCTAGTGCTCTCGTCCTAAGTGTGCCTGTGCGCAGGTTCACACTGGGGCAGGCAGGGCTCGTTGTGGCATAGTGGGTACTCGTTCCCCAAAGTGTCGTAGTCGACGCAGTTCGAGTTCCCTCGAAAGGGAACGTCTCGGGTTACGACTGTAACCCTTGTTCCCTGAAAAGGGAACAAGACACTGCGTCCCTCCGCCACGCCTTCCCCTGCCTGGGAGCGACTTGCTTCATCGCAGAAGCTAACTCTGTTGTGTGCCGACATCCCTTTGTAGCTTCCGTGTATGCCGTCACGTTAAGTCATGACGCAGCACCAATCAGGATTGGATTAGTTTTTTATTCATACTTTAGATGCGTTACGCTAAGGGCGTTCCCCAAAGTATCGTAGTCGACACAGTGTCTTGTTCCCTTCTCAGGGAACAAGGGTTACAGTTGTAACCTAGACGCTTTATGTAAAGAAAAATATAATCCTTAAAGGGTTAGTTCTACCAGAAAGACTCGGGAGAATAAATACTGTACAATAAATACATTTATTAATAGCCCAGCAAGCAATAAAGTTCTTTGGCGTAGGCCCCGTCCATAGCTCGCAATCCGAGGGTCCGGACTCTGCATTTCCTGCCTGAAGACGAAGGCAGGGGCGCAGCCGACCCCCTGTGAGGTATAGGAAGGGACCATCCTGGTGGTGGTGGGGAGGATGGAGGGGAAGGGACCATCCTGGTGGTGGTGGGGAGGATGGAGGTGAATGAAAGCGTCAGCATCTGCAAACTCAAACATGTGTAAGTACTGGTCTTTTATACCGCAAGTATTAGACGCGATTGGATAGATGAGAAGGTAATAAGTGACGTAGCAATTGAGTCTTCCTGACAGAACTTAACGCTAAAGCTTACATTTCTACCAGAAACACTCGGGAGAATAAATACTGTACAATAAATACATTTATTAATAGCCCAGCAAGCAATAAAGTTCTTTGGCGTAGGCCCCGTCCATAGCTCGCAATCCGAGGGTCCGGACTCTGCATTTCCTGCCTGAAGACGAAGGCAGGGGCGCAGCCGACCCCCAAAAATAGGTGGAAGATAATTCCACCAGGACGGAGCCCACCCCCAAAGAACGGTAAAGAAAAGTATACCCACCAGACATGCATCCTGTAGAGCCTAAAATAGAAAAAAAAGGGAGTTAATATGGGCATGAACGTGAAATGTGGAAAGCCTCGTAGCCAATAACTAATTAGTAAGAGACGACTTCATAGTGAGCCTAAAAGGTACTATGAGAAGACGTGAATAATGCATTTATGCATTTATGTTCTGCTGCTGTATGTACATAAGCATTTATCCGTACTGACGCTTTCATCCAGAGCGACGTTTGTTTTGAGACGCACTTACGTCTGATCGAAACCAGTTTCCCTGTGAATGAATTGGAGGGAAGCAAGTGTTGTGGAATAGTGACTAACTGAGATGAGGCTAACTTAGGACATGGGGACAGGTCATGGGACACAAGCTGTTATAGAACCACAGAGAAAAGGCCACCTTGGCCATACAGAACCGGCCACATGGGACGAGGCCGTAACAGACCGCACGGAGACAAGGCCTCGATGGACCACACAGAACAGAGCCACATTGGGCCAGGCCACCTTGGGCCACGCAGAGACAAGGCCGCGATGGACCACACAGAACAGAGCCACATTGGGCCAGGCCACCTTGGGCCACGCAGAGACAAGGCCGCGATGGACCACACAGAACAGAGCCACATTGGGCCAGGCCACCTTGGGCCACGCAGAGACAAGGCCGCGATGGACCACACAGAACAGAGCCACATTGGGCCAGGCCTCATTGGACCACACAGAGACGAGGCCACGATGGACCACACAGACAATGCCACATTGGGCCAGGCCTCATTGGACCACACAGAGACAAGGCCTCGATGGACCACACAAAACAGACACATTGGCCAGGCCTCATTGGACCACACAGAGACAAGGCCGCGATGGACCACACAGACAAAGCCACATTGGGCCGGGCCTCATTGGACCACACAGAGCAGGCCGCCTAGGGCCGTACACAGAGCAGGCCTCCTTAGACCGCAAACTGGCCACATTGGACCACACGGCCATGATAGACCACAGACACAAGGCCGCCCGGCCACATGGCCTTGCTAGACCACAGAGACAAGGCCGCAATGAGCCACAACGGCCTCTAATGCCGCACATAGAACGAGGTAGACTGGACAAGGCCGCAAGGCCACACAAAACCAGGCCGCAAGGACCACAAGACCACATGGCCATTTTTTAGCGAGGCAACAATGCCTCAAGGCCGCTTGGCCACACAGACAACGGCCGCTTGGCCACATTGAACCGCGCCACTAAAGGCCACAGACCACTGGCCATTTTTTACATACAGGACAAGGCAACTTGTGCCACAAGGCCACTATAGACCACACAGAGCAAGCCACACAGACAACGGCCACTAGGCCACATTGAACCGCGCCACAGACCACTGGCCATTTTTTACATACAGGACAAGGCAACTTTGTACCACAAGGCCTCTGGACCCACACAGAGACAAGGCCCGCTGGGCCACAAGGCTGCTAAAGCCATACAGAGACAGAACCACTCATAGACAAGGCCTTAGGCCACATAGAACCAATGCCATAACTGGCCACAAGACCACGGGACAAGGCCACATTAGGCTACACGGTCACAGTAGACCACACTGAACATAGAATGAGGCCGCAAGGGCCGCGATATCGTAAGCCCACACTGAGACGAGGTTACACAGGGACAACGGCCACTAGGCCACACAGAACCGAGGCCATAAGGGCCACAAGACCATGAAGGCCACACATAGGACAAGGCAACATAATGCCACGGGGCCTTGAGACCCGCACAGAGACAAGGCCCGCTGGGCCACAAGGCTGCTAATGCCACACGGATACAAGGCCAACGAGACACAGCCACTAGGCCACACAGAACCATGCCATAACTGGCCACAAGACCACGGGACAAGGCCACATTAGGCTACACGGTCACAGTAGACCACACTGAACATGTATATCATGCACTTGCATGATTTTTATTTTTAAAAATGTTTAAGACCATAAAGACCACATGGAACAAGACCACAACGGCTACTACTGCCACATAGAGACAAGGCCACATTAAGACAAGGCCACTAGGCCACATATAGACGATGACTCATAGACCATTTGTAAATGCAAGCAGAATTTAAGACCAATTGTGAGAATGGATTATCATGGCACCACCACCAGTAGTTGCAAAGGTTATTTACCTGAACAGTTTTAGTGAAGAGCTTGCTGAGCTTCGAGGATGATTTTGAATCGGGTCTTATATAGACTCTAATGCAGAGGAAGACCATCTGCCCAGGATCTTAATAGCTGAAGTAGAAATGCCATGATCAGCTGCTGTAGTGGCTGCCCCGATCCTGAAGGAATAACCAGTATACTGGGAGGGAGATAGACTGCAGCTTTAGAGGACAGAAACTGATGAGTCCTGAACTAGCTTAGAGAGAAGTGCTCCAGTTAGAATAAATGGAGAGGAATTTAAAGAAATTAATCATAGATGAGAAGGGACAGAATTTATAACTAATTAATACATTGATAATGTGAAACAGAGCCTTGAGAGTCATTCTTAGAGTTCTTAAGAAAGAGAGTAAAGAAATTAGGTGAGAAACGCAATCAGAAAAAGACCATGGGGAAATCAGAGTATTTAGCTCCTGGAGTGAATCCCCTGGATGCATGAGCCATGACGCTGTAACAGACAGCTACAATCTGAAAACCAATAGAAAGAGACCATTGCAGACAGGAAGTAATAAAAAAGGGGGTTGGATGAATTTTGCTTTTCTAACTTACTTAGTGTGAAATGTTGCCGTATAAGCATAACCAACATCTTCAAGGTTACAATGCTCAAAGTTCAAGCAATGGGAGAAATTAATTTAAGAATTGCTTTTAAAGACTACAATAGCGCTGAGAGGAGCTAACGAAATTCCTCCTGGGTTAGTGCATCACAACCTAAATTTACATGAATCCCGCCCACAGGACATGATTTAAAGAATATCGAGACAGAATAAGCTAATTAGTGACTAGAGATAGCTACGATGAGCTACATAATTAATCAATGACCATTCGAATGTTGTCTATATGTTGACACTTCTTGAGTCTCTCCATCTTGAATGATTCCGGTTGATCAAAGTGAAAAGTTTAAAATTGTTGGTGAGAGGTAATCTAAGCTGCAAAATGAGCTGTTGAACTCCGACCCCTGTGCCGGGAGTAGCAGCCCTGCCACATCCAAAGGGATAGACAAAATGATATGCTTAATCACCTCGAAATGACCATTCCAACATGCTATTCAAAATTATCTGTGGGGCATTCCGAGCCAAACCCCGCATACACACCGGAGACCCACCACATATCCTGCAAAAAGGGCACAATTATACACTTTTTTTTTTTTTTTTTTTTTTTTTTGTGATACAATGTGATTGGCAGGCGTTTATCGGAGGTTTACTACAGGTCTTGGCTATGCCTTGAGTAGCAAACAAAGAGAAGGAACGGTGAACAGACTTGGATAATTAGTATTAAAATACTTGCGTGAATTTGAATGCCTGCGAGCAAACTATGGATGGAAGAAATATTAAATTACGATTCGTAATTGTAGATGAGGAAGGAACAATCGGCCGTGATCAGGATGTGAAAACAGGAATCTGAAAGAAAAGCAAACATTACTAATTTAACAAACTCTGTTAGAGGAGGGCAGGGTGATGGATCCGGGTTGCTGAAGGCCAAAAGCCGTCTGAAAGCCTGTAACGAAGAGTGAAAGCGCGAAGCTATGGCTTTGCATTGGAAGGAATAAGCGCAACCTTAATTATGAAATTGAAGACGATTGATAGCCAAATTAACGTCTCAGGAATAGCATGATCGCCTAACAATAAGATCTGCCTTGATGACAACCATGCTTTGTAGCACAACGATATAATATATTTTGCGACCACGTCAAATCCCTAAGGACGCTAACGACCGCTATAGGATGATTTTGTGAAGATGTGAAGAGCGGACGAACCTTGAGTGAGCTTAGAAGATTCATCTAGCCTTTACTGACCTAGATATCCGAATCTGAGATTGGACATGCACCCTTTGTCTAGTGTGTTTTTTTTTTTTTTAAACCGGCTAAATCTGACTTCTTAATACGGTACTTACCTGAAGTAAGGTGACGGCGTCCTGTCAAGAAGCTACTATCATTACCTAAATGATACTTTTTTTTTTTTTTTTTTTTTTTTTGAGCGTAGAATCCTTTTCTCAGATGCGCAGCATATGCCTGACATGGCTCCCAAGTTGCTCTTGCAGACATAGCCCCATTCATGGCTGGGAGATCGCTGGCCACAACAACAGTTGAGACTCTTGAATAGAAAGATACATGAGCATGTAAATCAAACAGTTGAGCAAAGACAATGCCACTCGAGTCTCCTTCACTGATTAGTTCTGTTGATTGGTTTGACTTGATAAAACTAATATGACTGTTAGTTCTACTGAGTTAGCAGTTTTTGCTAAGGATATGTGGCCTTTGACAGGAGCATCCTTAGTCTGCATTTTTCTGTACATTAATGTGAAAATACCCATCACATAAAATATTTCTATCACACATATCAGTGGATTAAGTAGTCACCAGGAAAGGTTAAATATTACAGCAATTGTACACATTTCCAATATTGTAGATCTAATTTTCATTAAGGGACTTATAATATGATTTTAAAGTAGGCCTAAATATGTTGAAAATGGTTGTTTGTGAAATTACAACACTTATGTAAGTATGTAATTAACTGCCATTGTAGAGATATCCACTACAGAATGCATTACAGCCAAATGAACAACTTGCTCTCTTTAGCTCAGTTTTTTTTTTTTTTTTTTTTAAATCAGTTACTCAGTTGTTAGTGGGTATTTGCAAACAGCCCACGAGAGCGTGGTATGTTTTTTTTTCAACAATTGCACAGTTTACAGGAACGTTCATCTCCATTGTAAAAATAATACATTGTGCAGTTTCCAACATTGCGGGTGTTTTGACAACGCTGATATTATTAGATCACTGTACTGTGGCGGTGACGCGAAACTTGCTTACACTTGCTATGACATTTCCCCTTTAAGGCGAGCTAACCGGCCCCATTGCAGTCTGCAGATCAGTAACGTTAGTAATTATGAACACGTAAGCCACGTCACCGTGGACACCAATTTGAACTCTGCCGCTGGTGTAGGAAGCAACGGAGAAATACTTACCTGGATGAAGTTTAATCATGATAGAGGGGACATATTAACAGTGGCTGGTGGAAGCGCCTACCAAACTTGAAAAACCGACTTGAAAGCCTTGGAAGTGGAGCTTGAACTTGAACCAGCGAGAGAAGATCGCCTCTCGTGATTTGCAGTGTTGTTGATTCATGTCGGTGGATCGGTGATCTGCGGGATAATGCACCCGTGGAGACAGCGAGGTTCTTTTGCTGGACAAGTTGTTGAGAATGACATAGTTCTCTTCCTGCCGGATTATCCTGACTGAGCTGACGCTGTTTGAGGCGTTTGATGACGTGAAAATGGAAACTGATTGGTTACCCAGGGTGTTTTAGGCCTAGAGAGCAGAACTTCTCATGAGAGGCCTTGGCTGATCAAAAACTCTCCGAAGACCACTGTGCATACGGGGAGATGCGGCACTGAACGCGGGAACCTCGACGTGTAGCAGGAGATACGGCGGGACATATCCATCGTCGGAACTCAATAATAGAACAATATGCTTGTCCTGAAACATGTTGGCTGGCGACTGAACGAGAGCATGAATGAAAGCGTCAGCATCTGCGAACTCAAACATGTGTAAGTACTGGTCTTTTATACCGCAAGTATTAGATGCGATTGGATAGATGAGAAGGTAATAAGTGACGTAGCAATTGAGTCTTCCTGACAGAACTTAACGCTAAAGCTTACATTTCACCCAAAAATGAAAATTCTGTCAGTAATTACTCACCTTCATGTTGTTCCAACCCCGTCAGACTTTTGTTCATCTTCGGAACACAAATTAAGATATTTGTGATGAAATCTGAGAGCTGGCTCACTCTTTCATAGGCTGCTTAGTAATTATATTCTGCCGGCCCAGAAAAGTTAGTAAAGACATCGTTAAAATAGTCCAAGTGACTACAGTGGCTCAAGCTTAAGTTTATCAAGGGACGAGAATACGTTTTGTGCGCAAAACCCCCCAAAATAACGACTTTATTCAACAATTCATTTTCTTCCGCGTGGGCCTCTGACGTGAGTTCACGAGAGCGCCACGAAGCATGCGCGAGAACTGAGAAGATGACGCACACGATCATTTGATGGGAAAGTGTGAAAGGTAAGCCATTCATTTTGCGGCATTGGTAAGGCACTTTTACATTTTCTTGTTGGTTTCTCATGATTCGGACATCCAGGAAATGCACACTTTAGAAGCATTTTAAACACTACATCGAGACACATCTTCTCAGTTCTCGCGCTTGCGTCGTGGCACTCTCGTGAACTCACGTCAGAGGCCCACAGGGAGGAAAATGAATAGTTGAATAAAGTCGTTATTTTTGGGGGGTTTTTGCGCACAAAAAGTATTCTCATCGCTTGATAAACTTGAGGTTGAGCCACTGTAGTCACTATTTTAACGATGTCTTTACTAACTTTTCTGGGCTGGCAGATGCAATTACCTAGAAGCCTATGAAGGAGTTAGCCAGCTCTCAGATTTCATCACAAATATCTTAATTTGTGTTCCGAAGATGAACGAAAGTCTTACAGGGTTGGAACAAGTGTCCTGATTGTTTATTTTGTTCTAACAAATATTTAGGAAGATGGCTATCAATTACATTCGTGTTTAAAGTTCCAGATCAGAAGAAATCACAAATTGATTACTGTACAATGCAGTGATATAAAAAAAAGTTTACCTTGAAAATGTGAAGAAAAAAAATGTTTGATGTTGAAATTTGGATCCCTGTTACTTGTGTAAGGATTCAGGGCGGATCTAATCCGTGGGGAATTTGCATATCATAATTAATAATTGGTAATTAATAATTATTCATACATGTTTGGATTAGATCAGTCTTACATGTTAATAAATCTCCCGATAAGGGAGGATCTGTCATTTTACCTGCATGCATGTGACTCCTTGAAATTAACCACAAGTTGATTGCAATTAATTACACGGGCCACGTTTCACAAAACAGGTAAAATGAATTAGCTCAATTGTCAGGATAATATTTGTGGAATCCACAATATCATCTTACTTTATAGGATTTCAGGAAACGCAATTCTCTGGCCAGAAGAATTGGGTTTCCCGCCCTATAAACACAACACATTCTCTTTAAGGTATTTTTAATTTTAGTAAGCATGTAGCATAAGACCTTTTGCACTTAAGGGACTTGAAATTGAGCAAAGAGACAGCACATCAATCAAAATGAATATATAATTAATTTAATAGAGGCATGACTACTTATGTATTTACTACGGTTACACGGGATATAGGTATTTACAAACACATAGACATCAATGAACAATACAATAAGACATCAATGAACGAGAAATGCGTAAAGTTTGGACAATGGATAACTTACACGCGTGAGCGAGTAAGAGAGAGAGGAAAGGGGATGGGGAGAGAGAGAACAGAGAAAATTGGGAGAATTTCATTGGCAGGAAGACATTCACCTCTCCGATTACAACACGAAACATCATCTTAAAACTTCTTAGAAGCTCTATAAAGAGATTATACTTGCAAAAGTTATGTTATGGTCTCTCTGTATGTCGAGGCATTCCTGTACGGCCCTGTCTGGCCGCGTGAGCTGAGTCCTTTGTGTGTGAGGAAGCGTCACGTGGGCTGCTTGGCGCGCGTGTTGAACGGAGGTTTAAAGTCTTTAGTGTAACATTTCCAAAGGGAAATAAAGATCTCTACGGGGAAATCACGCGGAGTTAACGTTACATCTTTGCATGGCTGGCGAAGAAGCGCGTGCTTCGCTCGGTCCGGCGCGTCACGCGGTCACGTGCGCGTGTTTCTCCTTCAAAGCGAGCGCGCTCTCGTTTAAAGGTCCCTTGTAGATGGGTTTGCTGAAGAGATATGTCACGGGGTTTTCTTTTCAATCGTCGATTGGAATTAAACACAGAGACTTATCTACAACTGAAAAACACAAACTAAACTAGAAACAAATAAAAGAAAGGCGAAGAGCTCGCCCGGAGGCGAGACGTTACATTATGACACGAGGACAAGGGAGGAAGAGAGTCCAGAGGGAGGTTCAGTCCTCTTTAGAGGAACTGGAGTCCACACCTCTGAGGTGCGAACTGGCCAATGACGTTCAACGAAACTTTTGGCGGCCAAATTCTCTTTGTCTTGTCAAAGTTAAACTATGGCCGTGTCCGCCTCTTTTATGACCAGTCAGAATTTGTCAGAATCATTCCACAAGATGGTAAAAACACAGAAAACATACATTTTACTGTAATCTTCTGTATCTGACCAAATCAGTTGGAACGAGATAATTAAAACGGTACCAAACACAACATTTACACATAATTGGAATACGAAGATACATCTCAATACACAACTATACACTCTCAAGAGTTTCACTGATACGCTAGGAGATCACATCTAGACCACCATGGACTGGGAAACACACAGACATACAGGAATATATCGTATACAATTGGTAATGGCTCGTTTTATGAGTGTAATGTAAAGGTCCATCATGTGTGTGTGTTGGTTCGTGTGTGTGTGTGTTAGAGTTCTGTTATCTCTCTTGCAGAGATGGGGGAGGGCATGGAATGTTTCAAGCATTTTATGACTCTGGCCATTCCTGAGAGAGAGAGTGTGTGTGTGTGTGTTGCATTCAGTCTTTTTGGGTCTTTAGCAGGATGTATTTAGTTATTCAGATTCACCCTTTTAGCCCAGTCCTTACAGTCCCCCTTTTTGTCTGATGAAGTCCCTGTGTGGACTTAATCGGACAACAATCATCACAATGGACGGATGGCAGGTGAATCATGACTCATGCAGCAGGTGGTTATTAGGGCTGAGGATTCAGCTCTATGAGGTTCGAAGCTGCCTCTGGCCTGGTCTCTGACTTGGCACCCCCTTTTTGCGGGTTTCGTCCAAAACCTTTCGTGAGCTTGGCTGAAGATGTTTGTATCTCGTTGAGTCTCCTGTATAGGATGAAGGTCAAGCCCAGTGTCAGGGTGCGTCTGACTACCATAGAGGTACACCGTGCAGTGTCGGCTGCGGTCCAGGCTTGGACAACAGGTGAGTTAGTCAGAATGGGTAGTCGAGACAAAGCTTGGAGAGCTGTGTCGATAGGAGCAATGTCAATTAGCTGGGATCACCCCCCTTTCGCAAACCACAACTCCCGTTCTGGAGTTAGGGTGAAAGTGTGGTACCTGGAGAAGGATGGGATTTCCAGTTTTAATTTGTACTCTTTGCATGGAAGATGGTACCATGCCAGGTCGTCAAGGTGAAGGATGGCACTTTCCGGTGCTTGGATTCACAGGCTCTAGTGGAGCGAGGTGACACAGGTGTCAGTGTCATTCTGGTCGTAAGTGAGTGCAGCTGTGCGCACAGGAGTGTTAGCGAGCCGCCTGTCACTTACACTCTCTGCTTGGGTCTTGATGCCTTGAGTGCGTGGCTTGGCTTCGGCAGGGCAGCGGGTGTCGCTGATCTGCAGCCCGCAGATTCCGTCAGTGTTGTCTCTGAGGAGAGGCTTGTTAGGGCAGAGATAGTGAATTTCTTTGGTCAATGTGCACACGTACGGGTTCGGAGCTTAGGACGGCTTTGTGTTGCCGTCGTTGCAGTCAACCCCGTCCGGTGTGTGGATCTTGATGTGAATGTTACTTTTCAAAATCTGACCTTGAAAATGTTCTTGAGCCGGTAGATTCGGCTTGACTCTATGATGGGCAAGTTCAAGAGAAAACCCCCCAACTTCTCTGCTTGTAGTCGACGCAGAGAGGGATGGCACTACCCAGAGAGTAGGAAAGGTGTATTTGTAAAGAGTCAGTTGGCGTGGTGATGGCGGACGCCAGCACGGTTTTCACGAGGCTTAAGGGTATCAGGTGCGGTGGAATTCTACCCCTGGCGAGGCTGTCGATGGAGGAGTTCACCCCCTGCAGCAGGTTTGTCATCAGGGCTGTTACCAGCTGAGTTTGAGCAAAGTCATTCACAGTTCCCTTCAGTGTCTTGTCGATGGTCTGCAGGGATGCACTCTGTTGTGAGTGCTCGTGACAGTCATTTTCTCAAGTTGCTTGAGCATGTGTTCAACCACGGTCTCAGCGTGAGTGCGGGAGTCCTTTGTCCATCGGCACCTACCCAGCTGTATTGTGTTGTTACGCTGGAGTAGTGTGTTCTGTAGGCGTTGTAAGGATCAGGTGGCACATTCACTTTCTGAGTGCGGGTCCGGCAGAAAAGGAGTCCTGGTGCCAGACCTGGTGAGATGTCCGAGTGCGGTTGCCCTCTGGTTGGCTGGAGGCACAGCAGCATCCTGGTAAAAGTGAAAGGGAGAGAGAAAGAGAGAAAGGGAGGAAAAATTTCAGCGAGTCTCGTCCTTTTGGCTAGGACAGTCTTTTCACTTTGAGAACGCCGGTATGCCACTTGCTTCGGTGTCTTGCAAGTGTCTCTGGTGCTGCGGCGTGCAGCGGCATACATTGGCATTTTGAGAACGCCGGTATGCCACTTGCTTCGGTGTCTTGCAAGTGTCTCTGGTGCTGCGGCGTGCAGCGGCATACATTGGCATTACCCCCCTTTTGCACTGTGGCATCACAAGCTGTGGCGCGGTGATGGCATCAGGTGCAGAACGCTGAATGTTGTTTAGTGCACGCAGCATGTGCTTGTTGACGTAGGTTGTCTGGGGCACCGGTTGTCGGTTTGTGCAGACGGCGTCCGTGGGTGGTTGGAGGGGTTAGAGGTGGTTTCTCATAGTGTCCATTGTTTTGTCATAGTCTTTGGTAAGCTGAAAGGTTAAGGTCAGGTGAAGCAGGGGCTCTGTGACTTTTGTCACACTTGTGGGGAGAGACTAATCCATTACCCTAAAAGTTCAGAACCACGGTTTAACGGGTTCACTAGGTATGTAGCATAAAGCTAGGTGTTTCACGTGTGGCTAGCTAGTGAAGTGTGTCTTGTATCCTTATCTTAGCTGTGGATGTTAGGAGGCCAAGACTTTATGTGGTTCCGAGAGTATGTCCTGAAAAGGGCATAGTCATGGTTCACTACGGCTTGACGAAGTGAATGATAGGGGGAAAAAGGACAGCTGTCCTATTTGAATAATGCTTATTATCAATTCTCTGGACTATAGTTGTGCCCTAGTAAAGTGCTGAAATACTTGTGTTTCAGGGTCACAAAAATGAGTGCGCTTGTTGAAAATAAACACAATCACAAGTATAGGTGTCTCTGTTTCCTTTCTGGGCCCTATGGGGACTGGAACCACATTTGAATAAGAGAGGAAATAAAAGTAAATCATATAGATGATCGAATAGCCAAGGGAATAGCTGAGTGCTATTATTTTTAAAGTCAAAGAAATTAAAGAATTAACGAAGAGCAAAAAAAAAAATTTAAATTAAAAGTGAAAAGAAATAAAAGTGATCAAAACTACGGGAATGATCTTAAGGCGAGAATAATCAGTGACCTTAGTGACTAAACTTTGGATTTACCTGGGTCAACACGTCATAGTGGGTCACGGCGGTTGCGTGTTCCAGACCCCACCGTGTGTGTCCCATCAAAGGGTTAGTCACCTGCCGATGAAAATCCCTATTGCTATATGAATTCTTCTCTAGCTACACAGTTTACATGTAGTTAAACTTAAGTTTAATTAACAGGTTATCTGCGAAGTTATCCTCCGACAGTTAGTAAGGACTATGCCTGAACTAGGGAAGGTAAACTTTAGCTAAGAGGAATTGCAAACACGGAAAGTGAATAATTAGAAACCCTAACCGATGTTAAGGAAAGTATTCTAGAATACGTTGCATTGTGTGAGCACAAGCGGTGATTAAGGGTTCAAGTAAATGATGCTAACTGCTAACTGTAGAAGTTATTATTTAGCTTAGCATAAGCTGGATGGACGCCAGGTTAGATTAGTTTAGCTTCCTAGGCTGGTTTGTTTACAAAGTGACATCACAAGTTAGCACTTCCTGTGACAGGTTGTTGTCATGGGAACCAGCGCATGTCAGACAATTCAACAGTCCCTGAAAAATGTCTGTACATTTTACATGAATTATGCATGTTTAAACGGGTTAACAGGATGCACCTATATTTTAAGTCTTTCTAGGACTCGGTGTTACATTAAGTAAAATGCAGATGCGTTTTGGCGTTAGCTAATTTTACTCATGGAACTCTTCTCTTTATCTTACGCAACTTATTCTATTTGTTTACAGAGTAAGGTAATAGATTTGCTGTAAGTCAAAGCTTGTCTAAGCATATATAGTTACGTCCCTCTCGTGCACGAATGCTGACTTTTCAGCGAGTAAACAGTTTTGATCGCTAGGTAGCTCTCGGCTTGTAGATGCAGCTAAAATTTAGGTGAATTACATCAATCTAACAATAATTTGTAAGGCCTTTACAGTTGTAGCCAGGGGAGCGTCACCCAGGTCTACCTAGATATAACTCTGTCCTGAGCTTTCTTTGTTAGACACAGGTTTAGTCATACTACAATTTGGATTTCTTTTAAGCAAAGCAGAATAGATATCGGTGCAGTGTACAAGCTGCTGAGATGAGGTTTCTTTGTCAAACAGACTTACGCTTTACTGCTGAACATGCTACTTTTAGTTGGAAATCTAAGGCTTTTTACTTAAAGTAGAGATGTCAATTCCAGCTATCGTTTTATCTGCATGTGGACAAGCCAGCGATCAAAATGCGTATCGCACGTTGTGTTCTGGTTGGATCGCAACGATCAAAAGCACGCCTGTAGGTTAACGGTAGTTTAAAACTGTGGTGGTTTTCCTACACCCTGGCGTTAAGGTGACGTATGCCCTATTTGGAGCTAGTGTTTCTTGTAACCCTTCATTGTCATAGAAAGTAATGTTTAGCAGTGTCATTTCAACCAGCATGTAGCAAATGCTTGGTTCGAAGGAGTCGTGCGTAGTCTATTGGCAGGTGAGGTGTACACGTCTATTCGAGATTTTCTTTAAATCAGTAAAGTTCTAATTTTTCCTATTGCAGAGTCTTGTGTCTCTTTGAGCACACATTTTCGTCTATTCTTAAAAGTTCTATGTCCTTATGCTGATCAGGGACCCTTTTAGAAGAGTCTTGCACTGTGTTTGTGCAGTTCAAAGTCAGTGGGGTTTTAGGAAGTCTTTGTGAGGAGGCCTTCTGCATTAGGTCACGCATCGTTGAGTGGGCATTGCGTGGTATTTGGCGAGCTGGAAGGTGCAGGGTCGCGAACTCGAACCTTGACGTGGTGCTGAGGCTGTGTATTCCTGGATGGCTGCTGGAGTTCCTGGGAACTCTGTGACCTTGGAGTCTGGCTTTGGTGACCTGTGTGACTGGAGGGGTGGGGTTCTTGAACTTGGGCCCAGACGGTCAGGTGTTTGAAGTCTAATCAAAGCTCAGAGCATTCTAGCAGGTCTTTGCCCATCGGAAAAGGGGTACATGTCCATTTGTGAGATGTGCACCGGGTGGGTAGGCCTCAACAGACCAATTGTCAGGTAAGTGGGAGCTCTCTGTTCGAGCCGGAGGTCGTTCTGGCTGTACGACTGCACATTCAGCTCACATAGTTGGGGTATAAGAGTTCGATCTTCGCTCTTAGCTTTAGCACTGAGTTTTTTCAAAGAGTTGAGCTGACATTAGAGTGAGGTTTGAGCCGGTGTCTACCAGGGTTTCAAGGCTCACCTCATTGTCTAGAGTGATGGGTAGGCAGAGTTTCCGGGCCCACCCCCCCCTTTTGATCAGGTCTTTTGGGGTTTCGGACCCAGCTGTGGGAAACTGTGCTGTCTCGCTCAGGCTGTGCAGCTGTCAGCTGTGGTGGCTGTGTGCTGCTGTAGGTATGACGCTCAGCCATAGGATGTAAGGCTCGTACCTCTTGAATTTTTGGAAAGTCTTTTGTGAAGAAGCTTTTCAGCGACTCCAGTGTCTCGGCTGTCTGAGACGTGGCGGCACTGTGTTTGTCTGATGTGTGCTCAGACTTGTGCTTACCAGTGGCATGTTGAGAGGGGTACCGCTCCAGGCTGGAATGGTCTTGGCTCTCTGTAAACAGGGCGATGGTTTGGTGGGGCGCCCTCGAGAGGCAGCTCTGAGTAGTGTTCAGAGACAGAGTAGATTGTGTTTTTTTTTTCAAAGTCTTTTCGGATTCTGGATCAGAGAATTCTTTAATGAAGGCCTGCCGCAGCGGCTGGTGATGTTTTGAACAGTGGGCTTTCAACCCCTCTTTACAGCTCTGGGTTCTTGGCTGAAGGGTGCAGACCAGTCAGGGGAAACTTGTGGTGTGTGTTTCCCCTTTTCCGGTCATGCTGCAGTCTATAAGAGTGTTTCAACTCGGTGTGGACAAATGTCAAGTTTGTCTTTGAGATCGTGTCTCTGTTGAGCAGGTTCATGGATTTCAGCTCGGCCCGTGTGTAAGTGTTTAAAGGCCTTGGCTTTAGTGTCTCTTTCTTTTAGTTCAGTCTCTGCTGAACGAGCTTGTGGGTTGTGGCACAGGCCTCTTGCGAGTTTCTTTCGCAGGCTGTGGCTTACGAGTCTCTTTAAGTTCAGTCTCTGCTCTTTGCAAGGGGCGTCACTTTGTCGGAGTTTCTCGTTGATTTCCTCTCTGGTTCTTTTCTCTGACTGCTCTCTTCGGTCTGTGTGTCGACGAAGATCAGACAGGGCAGTTTGAAGTATTTCAACTTCCTTCTTGTAGCTAGGGGTCGTTGTCATCCTCGGCTTGCATCCTTAGCGTTGCAACTTTGTGCTCCAGGGCGATGCGGCTCCTTTCGTGGAGACGTTCTTGTGTGATGAGCTGGCAAGTGAGGTTGACGTGTCTGACCGGTCTTTGTCGTGGGAGCTTTGGCTTGGTTTGTGCGCCGTCAGCTTGTCCACGTCTGCGATGCTCTTGGCTCGAGGCTCTGAGTCACTAGCGTCCTCGGGCAGGAAGTTAGCCGTCATGGCCGTCGGCCATGTGTCGAGGTTGTCCCAGCGGGTTGTGGGACTGTAGGACCGGAACATACTGGCTTCACTGTGGGCGAGAGGAACACAACACACGCAGAGAGACCAATGCAATTTCGTTCTACGTTTAACGAGCTATAATACGGGCTATGCCATGTATGAAAATTTTGGTTAACTGATGCAGACAGTTAAATCATTCGGTGGGACAATTTAGGTAGGTCAGTATGGGCCTGAATAAAATTTAACAGGGCGGTAGCTTAGGGGTCACCTGTTGATGCTAACGGCTTGGTTTGTCAAACTATTATTCAGCGTTCCTTGTTGTCTCAGATAGGTTCCGTCTTCTAGGTGAACTGAAAGGAACAGAGCACAACAGAAAAGAGCAGTGGCAAGATAGCAAAGTTTGAAGTAACATGCAACCATCAAAGATGGAAAGGTCTGTAATGAAATGGCGTCAATAGTACACAGGAAGTGTTACAAGGGAAGAGGAGGCCTAAGCCTGCGGTTTGTGGCTCGGAGAGGAGAAGGGAGCCAAACGCTTCAATGACCGGGGGAATTCATAGATTCTGTGGCCAATACTAAGTGGATGGGTTTAATACCTTTTTCTAGTTTGCCTGGGGTGAAATGAGGTCATTCGGGTTGGAGTCAGCACTGTGGTTGGTCTTCCTGTCATCCCCAAACACTTGACAGCAGTGTCCCGGGCCCTTCCGTATATCTGTACCGATGTGCGCCCTCTCACGCAACCGGCAGTGCCAAATTGGTAATGTGTTGCGGGCCGCACCAACGGAGAGATACGGGAAAGTCCGAGACTCGCGCTCAGTCAGCGCTGGTGACGCAGGTCAGACGAACCCGCTTGCTGGACCCCAAGCAGAGATGACTGTCAAATCACCACAGCACGAGAGAAATTTCTACCTACAAACACAAAACAGGATGAAGGACAAGTGAACCTCAACGTGAATTAAATCTCTCTTTATCTCAATCAAATTGAGTGTCTATTTTTGTAGAAACAAAATCGAAGGCAACGGCTTTACTAAAATTATGGTACAAACAAAAGTAGTCATTTAGTAGTCAAGTAGTACGCCCTCCTCCTAAGTAGTCATCAGAAACTGCTAATACCTACTTTTCAATTTTAAATTCAAACGTGGTTTGAACTAAATTCAAAATAAATGTACACAGTCAGTAGTGAAATCATGTTATTAAAACTGGAACTTGCACATGCATTAAAAGTTAGAAACACAATTTCAGGAATTCACTGGAACAATCTGAAATGGTGCTGAGAGAAAATTATTTAGGAAATGACCTTGTTACCATTGTCCACACGATGGCGACATCTCGCTCATGGAGGGTAAAGTCAGGACGTGGAGGCAGTCTGATACTGGGAAACTCAAGGGCGCGCCCTAGCGTTTGGCAGTAGCATTGCAACCCGCCTGCTTTCACATGTGACTGTCTCAGAGGACGTGCAAAGAATTGCACGCCTCAATTGCTGCATCAATCAGAAATAGTGCGGAATTTAAATCTCGACGGATTTCTTTCCGGTTCTATATTTCACAAAACGGCGTGGCAGGATTTTTCCTACAAACACACATAGGGACAACAGGAATTACACGTCTGTCGTTCGGGTCCAAATACATTTATCAAATAGCCTTTTATGATTTAAAATGTTTTTAGGTTTTGGATTTTTCGATGCTATATTTCACACAACGGCGTGGCAGGATTTTTTTTCCTCTACACACACATATAGGGACAACAGGAATTACACGTCTGTCGTTCGGATCCAAATACATTTATCAAATAGCATTTTATGATTACAATGTTTTAGGTTTTGGATTTTTCGATGCTATATTTCACAAAAGTGTGTGGCAGGATTTCTTCGCTGCACTACACGTAAATTGTGGACAACAGGAATTAGGCGTCTGTTTTTCGGATCCAAATAACATTTATCAAATAGGACTCCCTCTATGATGAAAAATGTTTTCAGTGTTGGATTTTTTTTTTTTTTTCGGTGCTATGTTTTACAAGCACATCTAGCAGGATTCGTCGCTGCGTTGTGCGAGAGAAAACAGGAATTATTCATCTGTTTTTCGACTCCCATAACATATATCAAATAGCACCTATGATTAAATATGCTTTAGGTTTTTACAATTGAGTAGCTACGTCAATGTTTAACCAGGAGTTTATCGTTAATCTAACGATTATAATATCAGGCCTTTTTAAGAATAGTGAAAGAGCATCGATTCACTAAATCTTGTCTTCACCCTGACAGAAGAACATCGTTCGGACAGGGGAGTTTAACATTAAAAATGTCGTCGTTCAAAAGAGGTTTCTTCGTCTTTTGTGGGACAAATTTAATACTATGAACTGCAGTTTACTTTTAGTTATTAACAATGGCAAACGGAATGTCAGACATTATTTTGCAGCGGTGAGTTCGCATTGCGTTCGCTCACTCGAGGCGCACGTACAATATTAAATCACAATATAGACATAGATTGAAAACTGATTTTTTTGCTCAGAAACAAGTTTAAAGTGTGCTTAGCATTTTAGGAAGAATTGGGTTCCCTTTCGTTGTCACTCCGAGTTCCGTCGGATGACGACGAATGGGGGTTTAGCTTAGAAAGCCTATCGACTTCGAGTATACAAAACGAGCCAATGGCAAACAAATGCCATGGGTCTGCGGAATTTGCATGGCGCAACTCCGCCCCACCTCGTGGGGATAAAAGGAGAAAGCCGGCAATATGCAGATATGTTTTTGCTTCGGAGCCAAGATGTTCTCTTCACTCCTGCAGTCTATTCTCTGACTATCTTCGAGAATCTTCAAGACGAGCAGCTTCCAGTCGGTGTTGGTGTGATGGCGTGTTCCAGCGAGTTTCACATTCCTGCCTGCTGATCTGAACAGCTGTGTGCTTCTCCCTGGGCGCTTCAGCACTGCTGCAAGCTTTTCTCACACAAAAAGAGCGTGCACGCGGCGCGTCTTTTTAAAGACGATCTGCCCGTGCATTTCTGAGTGCGGTAGTCTGATAGATTCAGCTGATGGGCACGAGCGCTGTTTTGACGTGTTTGGGCTTCAATCACGTTCGAACAGCGCTCGCGGATGCGTCACGTTCTCTAAAGGGAACATGACCATCGCAATGTAACGGTCAAGACTCAATGAGCTCAACTGAGTGAGAGTCCCCTCATCCACACCCCGATCTATTTTCTCCACGTGAGAGAATACTTTGGCTGGTGGCCAGGGTGACCTGAGATGGCCGGTGTGGAACTAAACCGCCGATTAATATCCGTGGTCCACACCCCTCTCTTTAACATTGCAACCCGCGCGGTTCTGAATGAGTTAGCTGGTCAGAGCCGCGTCCAGAGGACGCCGGCGGGCCGGCATCTCATTCAGTTCCCCGGCTGATGAAATCATGTCTATCGCCGCGTCACAAGGTGAGCTGGAGTCCTTTGGAAGTGAGGGCTCGTCTATGTTGCCACTCTCGGGTGTGCAACATAGCGAGTCTGATCCATAGTTGACAGCTATGCTTCCCGGGCCGCCGCGAGTATCGGGCATGTGTGGATTACTCTGCCATGTCTCGAGCACTCAAAGCTGATGATTGGTTTTGGGGAGGCGAACCCAAAATCCTTTCTACCCGGATGTGCATGAAGAGGTTATGAGATCGTGAGAGTCTCCTTTTGACTTTCGCGACTGCTCAGCAGCCTCTTCCACCTTCTCTGCCCTCGAGAGGCCGCGGCCATGGGTACACTGGGGTTCCCCCCGTGGAGTGTTCTGTGGCAGCACGTCTGTGCCCCCACAGCGCCTCCACCTGGCGTGGCGACCCTAAGCACCCCTCCAATGCCTGTAGGTTTTTTGTCTACTCCGGTGGCAAAGACCTATAGAGCAGCGGACAGGCTGCCGTCTCACTGCATGTTATTGCCATCCTTCGGGGTGCTCAATGACATGCACGAGGGTAGGGCTGATTCAGGGCTCATCTAAGAGACTGCCTGCCACCACCGACCTCGCTCTACGAGTGACGAAGGTGACCGCACGCTCCCTGGGTCAGGTGATGTCCACTTGTGTGGTCAGACATTTCTGGGTTAACCTGGTTGATATGCGCGAGGCTGAGCGAACCCGCTTCCTCAACTCCCCCATATCCCAGGCTGGCCCTTCGGCGGCGCGGCCGAGGACTCTGCCTAACAGTTCTCGGCCGCCCAGAAGCAGACTGAGGCTACCAAACACGTTCTGACCCCGCGGCCAGCTGCTGCCGCCGGCTCAGACGCCTCAGTCAGCTTGCCGCCGAACGCGCCCTCCTGCGACTTTCGCCCCCTCCCGCCCGGCCCCAGCAGCTCCGGGCCGCGCCGTGGAGGTGGTCGCAGGAAAGCGCCCCAGCCCGTACCAGCCCCGCAGCCTGCCAAATGCCGGGCAAAGCGGCGCTCCCGTTACGGGCAGCTCAGAGATGGGTTGCAGTTCTCCAGGAGGTGGTTGCAGGGCCACTCCTTTCCCCGGTGGAGGGCCGGGGGAGAACCTCTTTTTCCAGAGAGCTGACTTCCCATCTCTAAGCACACAGAGTTCTCGGACGACACGGTGCGCCGCCCCCGGGCCGTGCACCCCTCGTCCTCCTCTGTCCCAGAGCCGGATGACAGTGCGCGCCGTCCCCGGACCGTGCCGCTCTCATCCTCCTCTGTCGCCAGACCCCTGGCAGAGTAGACCCCCGTGGAACGTTCGTCCTTCCCTGGTCTCCTCTGTCAGGACGCGGTCTATGACTGTACCCCCACACCAGGCCGCTATGCCGTCCACATCTGGGTCAGCCATACCGCCTCGCTGCTCCACCGACGGGAAGTCTGTGGTTCGCGTGACCCCGCTGGTACAGTCCTTGGGAGCCTGGCTAGAGCTTCCCAACCTGTCCCGCTGGGTCGCACGATCGATCAGGCTCGGCTACGCGATTCAGTTCGCGCGGTCTCCTCCCCGCTTCAGGGGAGTCCGCTCCACTATGGTCGGTGGCAATGCCCCTATCATGAGAGCGGAGGTTGCTACCCTGCTGGCGAAGGGTGCGATCGAGACTGTCCCTCCAGCCGAAATGAGGACCGGCTTCTACAGCCCGTACTTCATTGTCCCGAAGAAAACCGGTGGGTTACGGCCAATCCTGGACCTGCGCGTTCTGAACCGCTCCCTTCACAGGCTGCCGTTCAAGATGCTCACCGCCAAACGCGTTGTCGAATGTGTGCGGCACCAGGATTGGTTTGCAGCGATCGACCTGAAGGACGCCTTCTTTCATGTCTCCATCCTCCCTCGACACAGACCGTTCCTGCAGTTTGCTTTCGAGGGGCAGGCATATCAGTACGCGGTTCTCCCATTCGGGCTAGCCCTGTCTCCTCGCGTCTTCACTAAGGTCGTCGAGGCAGCCCTTGTTCCCCTCCGGGAACACGGGGTTCGCATTCTGAATTACCTCGACGACTGGCTAATTCTAGCTCACTCTCGAGATCAGCTTTGCGAACACAGGGACTTGGTGCTCCGCCATGTAGCCCGTCTGGGCCTTCGGGTCAACTGGGAGAAGAGCAAACTTTGCCCCTGCAGAGGATCTCTTTTCTCGGTATGGAGATTGACTCGGTCGCCATGTCCGCGCAGCTTACGAGTGAGCGCCCGCAGTCACTGCTGACTTGCCTGAAACAGTTCGAGGGCAAGAGTGCGGTTCCACTGAAACTTTTTCAGAGGCTCCTGGGGCATATGGCATCTGTAGCCGCGGCAACGCCGCTCGGATTGCTTCATATGAGACCGCTTCAGCTCTGGCTTCGCGACCGAGTCCCGAGGTGGGCATGGCAACACGGCACCCTCCGAGTACCAGTTACTCCGACCTGCCGTCAGACCTTCACCCCGTGGTCGAACCTCAGTTTTCTACGGGCCGGAGTGCCCCTGGAACGAGCTTCCCGGCATATTGTTGTAACGACAGATGCCTCTACCACGGGCTGGGGTGCCATGTGCAATGGACGTGCTGCCGCGGGCTCCTGGACAGGACCCCACCGCCTATGGCACGTCAATTGCTTCGAGTTGCTGGCTGTACCGCTCGCCCTGCGCCGCTTCCGAGCCGTGCTCAGGGACCAGCATGTACTAGTCCGTTCAGACAATACCGCGACCGTAGCGTACATCATCCGTCAAGGTGGTCTACGCTCCCGCCGTATGTCGCAACTCGCCCGCCACCTCCTCTTATGGAGTCAGAAGCATCTGAGGTCGCCATATCCCGGAGCCCTGAACTGGGCAGCCGACGAGCTCTCACGGCTTCAGCCCCTCCCGGGAGATTGACGACTCCATCCCCAGTCGGTTCAGCTGATTTGGGACCAGTTCGGGGACGCACAGATAGATCTGTTTGCCTCTCACGACTCGACCCATTGCGCCCTGTATTATTCCCTGACCGAGGGCACGCTCGGCACGGATGCACTGGCGCACAGCTGGCCGCAGGGCCGCAAATATGCGTTTCCCCCAGTGAGCCTTCTTGCGCAATTCCTGCGCAAAGGTCAGGGAGGACGAGGAGCAGGTCACTCTGGTCGCGCCGTACTGAGAAAGGAGGTCCTTCCTCAAAGGAATCGGCCAAGGAGGTGCTGTCGCGAGGAGTATGAGTTCGGAGAACCAGCTCCTGGTTCTCCGAACTCATACTCCTCGCGACAGCACCTCCTTGGCCGATTCCTTTGAGGAAGGACCTCCTTTCTCAGGGACGGGGCACCCTGTGGCACCCTCGTCCCGATCTTTGGAACCTCCACGTGTGGCTCCTGGACGGGACAAGGCAGGTTTGAGTACCCTACCACCAGCGGTGGTGGCTACCATCACTTCCGCTAGAGCGTCGTCCACGAGACACGTCTACGCGTTGAAGTGGAACCTCTTCGTCAACTGGTGCTCTTCTCACTGAGAAGACCCCCGGAGATGTTCGATCAACGTCGTGCTTTCCTTCCTTCAAGAAGGGTTGGAGCGAAGGCTGTCTCCCTCCACCCTCAAGGTCTATGTCGCCGCTATTGCCGCACAGCATGATCTTATAGAAGGTAAGTCGGTGGGGAAGCATGACCTGATCGTCAGGTTCCTGAGAGGAGCGAGGAGACTGAATCCTCCTCGCCCTCCTCTCGTACCCTCTTGGGACCTCGCAGTGGTCTTAACCGCCCTGCGTAGTGCTCCCTTTGAGCCTTTACAGTCAGTCGAGCTTAACTTCCTGTCAATGAAGACGGCGCTTCTGACTGCATTGGCCTCCATCAAGAGGGTAGGGGACCTGCACGCATTCTCCGTTGACGAAGCGTGCCTGGAATTCGGGCCGGCGTACTCTCACGTGATCCTGAGACCCCGGCCTGGATATGTGCCCAAGGTTCCTACCACTCCCTTCCGGGACCAGGTGGTGAACCTGCAAGCGCTGCCCCCGGAGGAGGCAGACCCAGCCTTGGCACTGCTCTGTCCAGTACGTGCTCTTCGCATCTATGTAGACAGAACGCAGTGTTTCAGGACCTCAGACCAGCTCTTTGTCTGTTATGGTGGGAAGCTGAAGGGAAAGGCTCTCTCCAAGCAAAGGTTGTCTCACTGGGTAGTGGACGCCATTGCTTTGGCATACCAGCAGCAAGGTCGACCGTGCCACCTTGGTGTGACTGCCCACTCCACCCGGAGTGTGGCGTCCTCTTGGGCTCTAGCGCATGGCGCCTCGCTAACAGACATCTGCAGAGCTGCAGGCTGGGCGACACCTAACACATTCGCCAGATTCTACAATCTCCGAGTGGAGCCAGTGTCCTCTCATGTACTCGCTTCAACCAGCTAGTACCGGACCCGCTCAGGTGTCTTCGCTTGCTCGCCATTCCACTCTACGGACTGGATACGTGCGATATTCTCCTCAGGTGAGCTTCTCCGAAAGCCCTGAGTTCCTCCAGCACTCCTGACGTCGGCGCCAGTGTCTCTTGCCTGCGCGTCGGCTAGGTGCCTCCCGTGTGCATGGTACCTCCCGGAGCTACCCCCACCTGTGTATTCCCACTGTAAGCCTCTCTGAGCATGTGTCTTTCCCTTGGCAAGCCACCTTGCCACCCCTGGGGTTGAAATATTCCACCTGCGGCTGGATACCCCAGTGATTCCCCATATGCATCCCTCGGGTCATATGTGTATTTCTAAGTCCCCCCCTCTGGGTTGGCAGTAATTGCATACTTCCCTAAGACCTGGGATATGCTCCCCAGTGTACCTTGGTATTCCTGTGTTAAATAGGAGTCCTTCGTCCGTGCTAGGCTCACGACAGGGATCTCAGATTTACGCAGGGCACTGGAAGACAGCTGGGAAGGTGGCGTGATTAGACTGGTCTCCCCATTCGTCGTCATCCGACGGAACTCGGAGTGACAACGAAAGGGAACGTCTCGGTTACGGATGTAACCCTCGTTCCCTGAGTAGGGAACGGAGACGTTCCGTCTGCCTGCCACTTCCGCTGTACCGCTGGAACAGCCGAGTTCAGTCTTGGCTCCTCAGCGAAGAAACATATCTGCATATTGCCGGCTTTCTCCTTTTATCCCCACGAGGTGGGGCGGAGTTGCGCCATGCAAATTCCGCAGACCCATGGCATTTGTTTGCCATTGGCTCGTTTTGTATACTCGAAGTCGATAGGCTTTCTAAGCGAAACCCCCATTCGTCGTCATCCGACAGAACGTCTCCGTTCCCTACTCAGGGAACGAGGGTTACATCCGTAACCGAGACGTTTCCCGCCCTATAAACACAACACATTCTCTTTAAGGTATTTTTAATTTTAGTAAGCATGTAGCATAAGACCTTTTGCACTTAAGGGACTTGAAATTGAGCAAAGAGACAGCACATCAATCAAAATGAATATATAATTAATTTAATAGAGGCATGACTACTTATGTATTTACTACGGTTACACGGGATATAGGTATTTACAAACACATAGACATCAATGAACAATACAATAAGACATCAATGAACGAGAAATGCGTAAAGTTTGGACAATGGATAACTTACACGCGTGAGCGAGTAAGAGAGAGAGGAAAGGGGATGGGGAGAGAGAGAACAGAGAAAATTGGGAGAATTTCATTGGCAGGAAGACATTCACCTCTCCGATTACAACACGAAACATCATCTTAAAACTTCTTAGAAGCTCTATAAAGAGATTATACTTGCAAAAGTTATGTTATGGTCTCTCTGTATGTCGAGGCATTCCTGTACGGCCCTGTCTGGCCGCGTGAGCTGAGTCCTTTGTGTGTGAGGAAGCGTCACGTGGGCTGCTTGGCGCGCGTGTTGAACGGAGGTTTAAAGTCTTTAGTGTAACATTTCCAAAGGGAAATAAAGATCTCTACGGGGAAATCACGCGGAGTTAACGTTACATCTTTGCATGGCTGGCGAAGAAGCGCGTGCTTCGCTCTGTCCGGCGCGTCACGCGGTCACGTGCGCGTGTTTCTCCTTCAAAGCGAGCGCGCTCTCGTTTAAAGGTCCCTTGTAGATGGGTTTGCTGAAGAGATATGTCACGGGGTTTTCTTTTCAATTGTCGATTGGAATTAAACACAGAGACTTATCTACAACTGAAAAACACAAAATAAACTAGAAACAAATAAAAGAAAGGCGAAGAGCTCGCCCGGAGGCGAGACGTTACATTATGACACGAGGACAAGGGAGGAAGAGAGTCCAGAGGGAGGTTCAGTCCTCTTTAGAGGAACTGGAGTCCACACCTCTGAGGTGCGAACTGGCCAATGACGTTCAACGAAACTTTTGGCGGCCAAATTCTCTTTGTCTTGTCAAAGTTAAACTATGGCCGTGTCCGCCTCTTTTATGACCAGTCAGAATTTGTCAGAATCATTCCACAAGATGGTAAAAACACAGAAAACATACATTTTACTGTAATCTTCTGTATCTGACCAAATCAGTTGGAACGAGATAATTAAAACGGTACCAAACACAACATTTACACATAATTGGAATACGAAGATACATCTCAATACACAACTATACACTCTCAAGAGTTTCACTGATACGCTAGGAGATCACATCTAGACCACCATGGACTGGGAAACACACAGACATACAGGAATATATCGTATACAATTGGTAATGGCTCGTTTTATGAGTGTAATGTAAAGGTCCATCATGTGTGTGTGTTGGTTCGTGTGTGTGTGTGTTAGAGTTCTGTTATCTCTCTTGCAGAGATGGGGGAGGGCATGGAATGTTTCGAGCATTTTATGACTCTGGCCATTCCTGAGAGAGAGAGTGTGTGTGTGTGTGTTGCATTCAGTCTTTTTGGGTCTTTAGCAGGATGTATTTAGTTATTCAGATTCACCCTTTTAGCCCAGTCCTTACACTTGGCACACAGGTTTAAAACTAAAAAGTGTAACATGAGTAATAACCACACAGAGAACAGTTTGGGAGAATGCATACAACTAAAAACAGTTGCATTCATTTGTAAAGTGCAGTATTATGTCCTGCTTGGATTTTTTTGTTTCTTTTGACTTATGGAGCAATTGCACACAATAAATGTTTGAAAATTTAATATGTTTTTGACTAGCCTAGAAATCTAGACGCACCCTAGCGGCGGCAACATTTATTTTGCAGCAAAGGTAGTCTAGCAACTCTCCGTTGGCTTTCGAGCTGGAAAAACCAAACTCTAGTCAGGCCAATCACATCGTGTATAGAGTCGGCGGGCGGGCTTAACATAATGACGACAGAGTTGCGACCCTGCTACTTGGCGAACAGCGGTCTTTCGAATCGGCTTTGGTCGCGACTCTGGAGGACTTGGAGTTAAGCTTTTCTTTGAGAAAAGAACAAAGAACAGTCATTCTTAAAAAAGCAAGATGTGTTCGTAGTTTTGCCAACCAGATACAGCAAAAGTTTAAAGGGACACTATGCAGCTTTTTTAGCTTAACTGAACAGCTTCAGAGTTATTGAAATGGTTATATAACTTCTTTCGGGTTGAATGGTGGGCGTCTCGACCCCCCCCCCTGGTGCCTGTGAGCGAAAAAATCTCACTTGCAACTTCGGTGCGGCGGGCCGCGTCAGGAAGTATCGCGTGATATCAGCTCTCGCGATGTAACATATTCCTTTACGGCAACTGCACACATACACACAGGAACAAGGTATAGATGGATGGAGTTTGTCACACTATCGTCATGGCTGAGCCGGCATGTTGCAGAAAGCTAGGAAAGCATTGTCGGAGGAACAGAGAAATAGGAAACGGCAGACTGACCGAGCGAGGAGTCAGACACGAGCATAGGCATAATTTGCGGGTGTGTTATGTCCCCATTGAAACTTCTCGCGGCACGGATGTAACGTTACCATTACAAACAAATAAAACATCTCCAGGTAACTCTAGTAGAGCATTCATTTCGTTCGTTTGTTAAATAAGAGGCGATCTGAAATGTGTTATTTTTGAAATCAAGTGACCAAAGTGCTCGTTGCCTCTGCAATCAGTTGTGCAGATAAGTGTTCTGTTGTGACGCGCGCCTGAATCCGTTGCGGGGACTGAGAGACTCTCTATATTTTGTTATGGTGAAATCACAAAACCTAATGCACAAAAAACATGTCCCTGCTTGAAATACAACCACTAATAAACAATCGGTTTTGATGAGGAAAATAAACTATACTACTAGTACCGATTAGAACCCAGAACCTCTGACACACTTGGCAAAAGTTCTGCCTCTGGACCATTAAAATTGTCGGATCTATGTATTTAATCACGTGAAAATTCTCACCACTAACAACATATATTATATCTCATTAAACGACAAATTAAACACAATGTACTATATTGTATACTATCATGTCACGCTCTGAGTGAGTGGTATTTACGACAGTAACGTTAAATTCAAGTACTCCACAGTAACTCTAGGGGTCGCTGTTTGACAAAAACGGGATTTCTGCATAATGCCCCTTTAATCTATCAACTAGCTCCGCTGGTGGGAAAACGCTCTGGTTGGTTGTAGCGCTATTCTATTGCGTGCAGAGGGAGTTTGAAAGACAACCGTTTATCCCGCCCCTCGGATTGAGCCATCCCAATGATGAGTTCCCAGACATAACATCTTGATGTGAGTCTAGCTTGCCAGGCTAGTTTTTGACAGTTTATTCAATAGAATTAAGGAAATGTAAGATAGTTTATTTAATACACAATCTTAAATCACAGTTCACATAACAATTATTTAATTCATTCAAAACAACTGAACATGATGATGAAGCTTAAATAAAATGTTAACTTTTACGTTGGATTTATGTGATTAAAGCTCCAGTCTATAACTTTTTTGGGTTAAAAATTATCCAAAATAAATTGTTGAGCAAGTACATAACCAGCCAGTGTTCAAAACTATCTGCTTGCCGTAGCTTAATTCAAAACGGTAAGCTTGTAATAATGTTTTTAATTCCAGTGGTACTGGTGGATTTCCGCGGGAAATTCGAGCATGTCTTTGCGTCATTACGTCACATCTGTACACATAAAGAAGGAGTCTCGGCTAGTATAAGCTATATTGCGAGTGAGGATGTTGGAGGTGGATATTTATAGCTTTTTCTCACAGCACTTGATATAATTAAACTTATTAATTTGATGGCGGATCCAGAAAGGTTCAAACGACAATCACCAGTGACAACTGGAGATTCACCCATTGTAAAATGCAAAAGACTTTGGACTGAGAGTGTGGAAAAAGAGACTGCAACCGGGCCCATATGCGAAAACAAGGATAAATATCTGAAGGGCTTTAAAAGTAGTCACGCAATGCTGATTTTGTTAACATTAACAATTTGAGAACAAAGTATAATTTGCACGGTTTGACGTGATATGATAAACGATCGTTAGATTTAATCAGCGCAATTTACTGCAATGCTTTTTTTCAGTTAGTTGGTCAGAAGAACAAAAGTGGATGTTACTTACTTGTTCAGATTACATTTTCCGGTGAAAATTCTTATGTTGGTCATACTTCCAAAAAGTAGAATCTGTGATTCTGAATGCCAGTATCCACATCAGCATGGTGACTGACAGCTGTACATTCATCCGCGTTGTGCCATGCCGAGGTACAACTCACGTAAAGTTGATAATTCCGCAAATTACTGCAATTACAGATTTCGAACAGAGATGGCGACAAAGAGGAAAAACTGCGGACTGCAGCTTTAAATTGGATGGAAAATTGACATGTAATTAAAATACATAAATTTTAACTTTTGGGGTTAAATATTTGTTTGAGTGTACATTCATCTTGGGAAGTTTAGTAATTACGTAAGCGTGTTATGTGCAATTTCACAAGTTTTTCATTCCGCAATAATTACAGGATTTCTTTTTTTGTATTAATGCAAGACAAAGATGCACATGTGTATATGTTGTGCAAGTATTGTTATCTGTGTATTTTATAATTCTTGTGCTGCCACAGAAGACAATGGGAGATATAGTGTGTTCTGTCTCCTTATAAGCAAGCCAAATGAGTAATGATTTGTGGCGAACTGTAACAGTACACAAAATGCATACAAACTAAATTGTCCCACCAACATTTACAATTAAAACTTATTATGATCAGTAACAAACTGCTTCAGCCATAAATATTTAATTGACACTTTCTAACTCAGAAAGAAACAAGTTTCCCTCTCATAATTATGTGATCGGGCGGTTGATGTGCATTCAATTAGTAAATACAATCATTCTGACTTGACTTGACTATTTTCTATTCTTACTCTGTTAATTTCATTTTATGGCTAAATGATCTGTGAAAAAATTAAATGATTGTTTTATTTTAGTTTATTTTTAATTAAATTATTTTAAGATTTTAGTACTTTTTTTCAATAATAAAATTAAAATCCTAATTATAAAAATCTTAATTATAATCTTAATTATAAAATCATTTAAAATAAAATATGAATGGACTGAAGGCTTGTCAAGCAGGGAGAGTGGATGAGATGGGAGGTTGTGGAACAACGCAAGATGGGATGGCAAGACCTTTGGTCAATGGAAGAGAGTAGGATCAGTTTCCTTATCAGGTCAACATATATGATGTTCTCCCATCACCACATAACCTAAACCTCTGGGTAGGAGAGGATCCCTCTTGTCCTTTGTGTTCATCACCTGTCACATTAAGGCACATTTTGACAGGATGTAAGGTGGCTCTTAGCCAAGGTCGGTTTACTTGGCGCCATGACCAAGTACTGCCATGTTTGGCTTTAGCATTGGAAGGCAAGCGTAACATGACCAATAAGTTGCCACCTGTTCTAGCAAAACATTACACACAGAAGACAATATTCCTCCGCCCAAGCGAGCAACCACCAAGAAAAGGTGTTAAAACCAATTCTCGCCCAGGACAACTGGAAGCTGCTAGGGACTGGAAAATGCTGGCTATTCAGTAGTCATGTCAAAGCAATAACTAAATCAGCATACTATCATCTGAAAAATATTGCAAGAATTAGATGCTTTGTTTCCAATCAAGACTTAGAGAAACTTGTTCATGCTTTTATCACCAGCAGGGTGGATTATTGTTATGGACTCCTCACTGGCCTTCCTAAAAAAACCATAAGACAGTTGCAGCTCATACAGAACGCTGCTGCCAGGATTCTGAGCAGGACCAGAAAATATGAACATATCACACCAGTCCTCAGATCTTTACACTGGCTCCCAGTTACATTTAGGATTGATTTTAAAGTTATTATAATTTAAAATTATTACTGGTATATAAATCATTCAATGGGTTAGGACCTCAATATATTGCAGATATGCTCACTGAATATAAACCTAACAGATCACTCAGATCATTAGGATCACATCAGCTAGAAATACCAAGGATTCACTCTAAGCACGGAGAGTCTGCTTTTAGCTATTATGCCAGCCGCAGCTGGAATCCGCTTCCAGAGGAGATCAGATGTGCTCCTACAGTAGTCACATTCAAATCCAGACTCAAAACACTTCTGTTTAGCTATGCATTTACTGAATGAGCACTGTGCCACTGTTCGTCCAACTGTTTTTACTGTACTGGTTTTGTCTTTGTTTGTTTTTTAATTTTTAATGTATTTTTAATTTATTTTTTATAATCTCTGGAAGAGATTTTGAAGGAGAGCGGGAGAGTCTTCACTCCGATGAGGCGAGTGAAGGAGTAAGTTAGTTATACTGCTGAGAGTATAAGTAGTTGCTGAGAGCGTAACAGCAAAAGACAGCGCACGCGAAGCGTGCTCTGTGGTGGCCCCGCTGGGCATTACTGGTGTAGCACCACCCCAGCAGAGTACGTCCCTGGGCTAGAGGTCCAGTGGCACCGTAAACCGGCTCAATCTCTTCCATCTCAGATAGGGGTGGACCAGTATTACTTTATTTTATTTTTTATTCTAAACTGTTTTAATTATTCTTATTTGTTTAGATTATTTTAATTTCTTCTAAGTAAAGCACTTTGAATTGCCATTGTGTATGAAAGGTGCTATATAAATAAACTTGCCTTGCCTTGGCTGATCTTGATCAACGGCTTATTTTTTCCACCTGAGATTGCCACCACTAACCTCCGACCAGATATTGTTTTGTGGTCTGGATCAGCATGCATTGTTCAACTGATAGAGTTAACAGTGCCATGGGAGGATGCTGTAGATGAGGCATATGAGAGGAAGAAACTGCTGTATGCTCATCTGGCCACTGAAGCAGTATAGCGAGGATGGAGAGTCCAGGTTTATCCAGTGGAAGTGGGTTGTCGAGGATTTGTGGCACACTCTACAACCTGGTTCCTCAGAGATGTCGGATTCAGTGGCCAAGAGTTGCGTCGCACAGTAAAGAACTTATCTGAAGCAGCAGAGAGGAGCAGCAACTGGCTGTGGTTGAGACAGAAATATTCTGGCTGGCTGTGTACAGGCCGCCAAGCTACGGTTTCGTAGAATTCTTGAAAAACTCGAAGAGTCTGTTGGTTTATTTGTATAGTTTGCATAGTAATTACAGTTATTACGTTCCTGTGTATATTGCGTGACTGAGGGTTGGTGTTTGGGCAAATATTGTGTTTTGCGGTAGGTAGTATGCCATACGGAACCGTTGCCACTGAACCTACTTTAACGAAGACAGTGGGGCTCGACAGCCTTAGTCAAACGGGTTGGCGCGTATGGCTGGGTTGAGGAGAGATTGTGGTTAGGTTACATGTGAACTACGAGGAAGGAGCAACCTCAGCAGTAGGAGGGATGTAAAGGTCAGTAAGCTGGGCTGAGTTGAGTGGGGGACGGAGGGGGGTGACTCTGGGACGCCAGAGTCACTGTCGAGCCCTCTTGAGGTGTCGTGGGCTAGTCGACGAAACATTGAGGACGGAAGGTGCCCAATTGAAGACCCTAGAGATGTCCCCTACTCGGCTCAATCCAGACGGTTGTCGTGCTGGTCCACTGGGGAGACCACACTGTAGTTGCAGCCGTTGTGTGTGCTGACGCGCCAAGTACACTGCAGCCGTTAACGCCGGACAGAAGGAGATTCACATCACCATATGGAAAGAAGCGTAAATGGATGAAGCATGGTTACTGTAAAGCTACGTCTTAGTTTGTGCTTATCTTGGCAAAAGCCGAGTACAAATCAGCATTAAGTTTTATTATCTACTCTCGTGTAATGGAAATCAATCTTGTCAGATAATTAAAAGAGGATCCATTCAAAAATATTTTATTTATTGAATTATTTATTGGCTAGGATATATTATTTATTGGCTAGGATTCATTACATTGATCAAAATATACATTTACAAAAAAAAAAATCTGTTTCAAATAATTGCTGTTCTTTTTTAAAATAAAGCAAAGAATCTTGAAAAAAAAATTTCCACAAAGATATATAAAAATAAGAAATGTTTCTTCAGCACCAAATCAGCATATTAAAATGATTTCTGAAGTACCATGTGTCATGTGACACTGAAGACCGGAGTAAAATCAGCTTTCCATTACAAGAATAAATTACATTTTAAAATATATTAAAATAGAGTTTTAATAATTTTAAACTGTAGTAATATTTCACAATTTTATTGTTTTTACTGTATTTTTGATCAAATAAATGCAGCCTTATTTCAAAAACATTAAAGCATCTTACTGGCCCTAAACTTTTGTCTTTTCCCTCTCCTTAACACTTAAGGGAGCTATGACGTTCCCTATCAGTTCGGTCATGTAGCAAATTAGCTCTATGAAATATTATTAACCAATCATAACTTGTTATAATTGATTATGCATATTTGGATCACGTAATCGGATTAAGTTGATGTAGCTACATTAACATTACAACCAATTACTCAGTTCATCCTGTGAACCCTCAATATTGGTTATTAATTGATTAATAGAAATGTACATTTCCGGGGCATGGGAAATGTCTTTCTTACGAAGTACTACTAAGAGCAAGTAGTCAAAATCGATATGATTAGTGACTCCAGATATGAGCTTGAGACACGGACAACTTTACGTGTGATATGAACAAGACTTAATTAAAGCTGCAGTCCGCAGTTTTTCCTCTTTGTCGCCATCTCTGTTTGAAATATGCAATTGCAGTTATTTGCGGAATTATCAACTTTACGTGAGTTGTGCCTCGACACGGCACAGCGGGGATGAATCCAATGTTTGAGGAGAGTGTGCGGCTGTCAGTCGCCGCGCCGGTGTGGATACTGTCATTCAGAATCACAGATTATTCTTTTTGGAAGTATGACCAACATCATAATTTTCACCGGAAAGTGTCATCTGAACAAGTAAGTAACATCCACTTTTGTTCTGGTTCTGACCAACTAAGGGAAAAAAATCATTGCAGTAAATTGCGCTGATTAAATCTAACTATCGCTTATCATATCACGTAAAACCGTGCAAAAATTATACTTTGTTCTCAACATCCGCATTGCATGACTATATTTAATGCCCTTCCGATATTTATCCTTGTTTTCGCATGGGTCCGGTTGCAGTCTCTTTTTTCTGTAGCCACTCCGAAGTCTTTTGCATTTTACAAGGGGTGAATCTCCAGTTGTCACTGTGGAGATTGTCGTTTGAACCTTTCTGGATCCGCCATCAAATTGATAATTTTAATTATATCAAGTACTGTGAGAAAAGGCTATAAATCTCCACCTCCAACATCCTCACATGCAACATAGCCTACTAGCCGAGACACCTTCTTTATGTGTACAGATGTGACATAATGACGCAAAGACATGCTAGAAATTTATACCACTGGAATTAAAAACATTATTACAAGCGTAATATGATACCGTTTCGAATCGAGCTAAGGCAAGCAGATAGTTTTGAACACTGGCTGGTTATGTATTTTCTCAAATTCATTTTGCATAATTTTTAACCCAAAAAAGCTACGGACTGCAGCTTTAACTAGACTAAACATTTAAACTACTCTAACATACACATACATGCATAAAGTTTACCAAGGGAAAGAGAGCTGAAGCAGAATATAGGAAAGCAAGAAGTTAGAGCATTGTTTAAATTCAGCAGATCAACAGCCTTGAGCAAACCATCAGTTTAGTTCTAACACGCCCTTCTTTAAAAGGTTAAAAAAACTTAATGTATCAAATAATGAGACTGAGTTTGATTACTTGCATGTCTCGCCCATTTGAATTAAACTGTCCTGATGCAATTTGTTGAGGCTCCAGTTGATCTTTGATGATGTTGTCTTGATGAGAGAGAACATGTGGGAGTCAGATGATCTTTGGTGAATGGAAAGACAAGGCTGCAGCCTGGCACAAGCTTGGGGGTCCTTGGGGGACATCTAGTTCAGCATCATCTTCACATTAGGACTTCTCAGGAAGGACAGTAGCTGTGTCCCAATGTGAAGGCTGCATCCTCCGAAGGCCGTATTTGAAGGCTGGTTGGCTGTATTTGAAGGCCGATTGCGTCACAGCGGCGCGATGAAGAATGTCCCAATTCAAAGGCTGCACCCTCCGAAGGTCGCATTTGAAGGCCGATTGCGTCACCGCGGCGCGATGAAGGCTGTCCCAATTCAGAAACTTGGCCCTGGTTTGTCCTCATGGATGAGGTGTTGGGACAGAGCCACTCCATCAACCGTCCTGTCCTAATCGCCTCCATCCCTGAGGACAGACCAGGGCCGAGTTCAGCAGTGTGCGACCAAGAAGAGGACGAGCCAGCATCAGCACCAGCATCAGCACCACAAAGAAGGCGAGACAGAGAGGACGCGTTTTTGGACTTGATTAGAGAAGACATGGGACTGCAGAGGCGAGGAGAGTAGGAAGAGGATGGACAGGCTGTTTTCTCTTCTTGAGAGAATGATTGAGAATTTATTTATTTACATATATATATTTTTGTTTAACTTTTTTTCACTTATATTTTTTTTAAAAGGAAAAAAATAATTTCTGTACATTATTTCTTTATTATTCATTATTTTATGCCATTTTAAATGTGTAAATAAAAGAGACTTCATGGCTCTGGACATTGTTTATTTTTGTAATGGTCTCTGAGTGTTTGCAAGGTTGATACATTTATATACTTTTGTGTAGTTTAATGTAAAACAATGCGTAGTGTTGCTGTCCTGTGAGGGAAAAAAGTAGGCTTCACATTTGTACATGAATACTTAACGAAGTATGTAGTTCCTTACATTCCACAACTGATTATTTTGAAAATTAAAGTAACAAAATGTAGGTCTATTGTCACAATATTAACAAATTGTTGCTAACTACAGCTGTGTCCCACATCAAAGTGCGCGTCTAAAGCGCTCGGACCGGTCTACGGAGAATCGTTCTTGTCGCCTAGCAACTGTGACTGACAGCTGCCATTGACGAGTGGGAGTAACGTTTGCACTAGACTTTTTTATATTCAACTGGTTTTAAATAGTCAAATAGGGTTGAAAACCTGTGTAAATATATTCACCATGGTCCATTTCTGTACATAATAAAAAGAATACACTAGCCTACAAAATCGCATCAAGGTATAGCCTATGATAAGTGAACATTTTAATATATATATATATATATATATATATATATATATATATATATATATATATATATATATATATATATATATATATATACATATTTTTTTTCCCCTCATATTTCATTACATTATTTATGTAAGTTAACACCCAATACTTGAACAGTTAAAATGTAATCCGGCCATTCAGGACGCAGCCCTTGAATAGGTACGCAGTAAACCAGCTCTGGCCATGGTCTTGGTTAAGCCGAAAGTACATGACTCGGCGGCGCCGGGGCTGAAACATCCTCCCCATGTCCTCTAGTAAAATATAAAACAAAAAATGGCAATAGCCAATTCTGGCTTCATAGCTGTTTACTCAATTATATCAAATACATTATCAGGATGGCAGCTGTACTCTCGCACCGTTGCTTGGCGCCAGAGCGGTAATCGGGAACACCTGGTTGTGCAATTAGGAAATCCTACGGAGGCTACATGGTGCGTCCTTCGAAGGACGAATAGGCTGCATCCTTCGAACTCCGCGGCCTTCGGCGGATGCAGCCTTCACATTGGGACACAGCTTATGAGAGTAAGAGAGCCAGAGGCTAAGAGCGCAAGAGGCGAAGAGGACAAGAGGACAAGAGAGAGCTGATCTTGTGATCAGTGATTTTTAAAGCGTGAAGATGTCACACCATCTGGAGGTGTGTGGGCCAATAAGAAGTGTTCCCTTTGGAGGGAGATTTTTACGACCCATTGTGTTCTAGCAGGGCATTTGAATATGTAATTCATTGGGTGTTTAAGAAAATAATCTTCAAGATTCTTATAATACTAATGCGTCACAAGTTAGCAAAATGTAATGTAAATTAACAAATGGGGGATGAGGATTGGAGTTTATAGAGACCAACCATGCCACACATATGATTTTGGTTAACCATAGTATGCAAAGTCTGAAACATTAACCCATTAGAGTTTACAAGAAAACATAGGCCAAACCACATAAAAGGAAAATCATGAGATGGGAAAATTAGATGCATGTTTATACATTTCTCAAGTGGTTTTATATGAGGAGCTCTTTTCCAAAACGCGATAAACGCCATTTAAAAAAAAAATTTGTTTGTCATGTCATTTTGCTGTGTTCTGAACCTATTCACTGCTCCATCAATGTTTCATGCCAAATCGCTATATTTCCTTGTTTAAAATGTACTGCAAGATGCAGTTCTTTTCCAAACCGCGATAAGCGCCAAACCTATTTTTAGCCTAAACGCGATAAATCCTCTCTCGACAAATCAGAATTCAGTGAGCGTTCTACGCAATCCAACATCGGCGCGCTGAACAGAGGTTTGTTTATGTTCATTCATTCCTCAAAATGAGTGCTTTAAACGGTGATAACACTTTTGATGGCCTTGATGAGCCAGTGAGACCTACACCTGGGGTAGATGCTGCTGCCAAAGGTTTCCGTTTATAATTTCTGCCAAAAATGGCATTCGACAATCAAGGAGCAAAAGTCGAATATCGTTCGAAAATCGAAATTTTTATTTTATTTTTATTAATCAACTGTTGACGTGTTGACTGATTGGGATCACGCTTAGGGATCCTGTCATCTTCGAGTATTTTTAAAATGAGCCAATGCACATTGGCGTGCGAGAATTGGATCACATGCTCCGACCCACAGCGCGGGAATAAATACGGAAATGGGTGCACTCACCAGTTGTCTTTCGCTTCAGAGCCGATCGGTGTCGATGTCTCTGAAGAGTGTTGTTGTGTACAACAAGCGAGTGTGTCGGTTTTCTTTTGGACTAGACTCTCCCAGTGCTGGTGGTTTCTACAGCGAGAGTGCAGCGGTGTGTCAGTGTCTGCAAAGATGAAATTGACGATCAGCATCTCTGTAGTGAACGCGCCTAGAGAGAAATGCATGTAATGGATTACATAATCAGAGAGTATGCTATTTATTTTCGTTTTTAATAGTTTCGTTTAAAGACATTTCAAGCTTTCTATATAGATATATTTCTCATGACTCTGTGAGCCATACGCTGAATTTCGGTTAATTTATGATGAGATGCGCTCCTGTTCACGTGCAATGCAAGTGACCACGCGGGCGCCTCCATGTCATGATTATATTGTCTATTTGCTTCTTATTTATTAAATCCAGGCAAATGGTTGATGAAAAAATTATTAAAATTAAGATACAATTTATACAAAACGAAATTCACTTTAAAGAAAGGCTTTCTACAAAACAAAACTTAATTAAGTGGCCAAAATCATCCATTTTTTTCCATTGCAGATGCTACAGTCACGTTCGACGTAGTTGACGTGTCGACTGATTGGGATCACGCTTAGGGATCCTGTCATCTTCGAGTATTTTTAAAATGAGCCAATGCACATTGGCGTGCGAGAATTGGATCACATGCTCCGACCCACAGCGCGGGAATAAATACGGAAATGGGTGCACTCACCAGTTGTCTTTCGCTTCAGAGCCGATCGGTGTCGATGTCTCTGAAGAGTGTTGTTGTGTACAACAAGCGAGTGTGTCGGTTTTCTTTTGGACTAGACTCTCCCAGTGCTGGTGGTTTCTACAGCGAGAGTGCAGCGGTGATTGCGAGCTTCTGAAGCTCTCATCTGCTGTTTTAACAGCCTCTGAGCTTCTGAAGCTCTCATCTGCTGTTTTAAGTGTCTAGTCCAAAAGAAAACCGACACACTCGCTTGTTGTACACAACAACACTCTTCAGAGACATCGACACCGATCGGCTCTGAAGCGAAAGACAACTGGTGAGTGCAGCCACTTCCGTATTTATTCCCGCGCTGTGGGTCGGAGCGCAGAAATCAAATTTCTGTGTTAGTTGATGGCTGGTTAGAGGGTGGAAGAAGTTATTGCTTCACTGTTAACTTACAGTCTTACTGTCAGTGTTGCCGCGGACATTCCCCTGTGTGCTCCGGCACTGGTGACGGGTCCCATTTCCTGAAAGAGCAACACAGGTGCGTTTGCATCTTTTTCAAGATGCCAATCCATCCGTGCGTTTCTGGGTGCGGTAGGGCTCTGTCCCACTCTGACGGTCACAATAGTTGTATCACGTGTTTGGACAGGAACATGACCATCGCGGTGTTGAGATCGAGACTCGCCTTCGTCCGCAAAGGTGGACTGCCAGATGAGTTGAGTGATCTGAGGATCTCAGTGAGGGGTTCCCCGCCCGGCAAAGCCCCGTGGGTCCCTCACTCCTTCTTCGCACCGCAGCCGGTGGAGCTCCCCGATGAGCGCGTTGGTCCCTCTGTAGTGGACCGACCAGCCGTTTCGTTAGGGGACCGTCCAGAGGACAGAATGTCCATCGCAGCATCGGAGGGTGAGCTGGGCTCTTTACCTCGCTGCCCCACCCCGGGTAGGTCTGTGGTACCACTGGTTCCCCTGGGCCGGTTCGTAGAAGCCTAGGAAGTGCTTTCCAACCGGTCTGGCTGGCTCCTCCATACCAGCAGACTCGGCTATACGATTCAGTTCGGACGACGTCCGCCCCAGTTCAGCGCTATTCGTGAGCGAATGTGCGTCTGTCATGCATGCGGCCATCGCAGTCCTACTGGCGAAGGATGCGATTGAGCCAGTCCCTCCAGCCGATATGAAGTTCGGCTTCGATAGCCCGTACTTCATTGTACCCAAGAAAGGTGGTGGGTTACGGCCAATCTAGGACCTGCATCTCTTGAATCGGGCCCTTTACAAGCGTCCGTTCAAGTTGCGAATGCAGAAAGGACGCGAAGGTTCTAAGTTCGACCTGAAGGACGCGTACTTCAGATCTTTATCCCTCCGCAACGAGGGGTCGAAGTTTCAGTACAAAGTCCTACCCTTCGATTGCTACACAGCCAGTTGGGTCTTCAGGTCAACTGGGAGAAGAGTAAACTCATCCAAGGGATGAGGATCTCTTTTTCCGGTGTGGAGATGGATTGGTTCCAACATGTCTTCTGAGAGGAGCGTGTCCAGTCTGTGCTGTTCAGAAGTGAGAAAGGGTCCCACTGAAAACTTTCAGAGGCTCCTGGGGCATATGGCAGATGCAGCCGCAATAAAACGGCTTCCTCCATATGAAGACAGCTTCAGCACTGGCTTCACGGCCGAGTCCTGAGGTGGCCGTGGCAGAGCGGCATGCTCCGTGTGACAATCACCCTGGCCTGCCGCCAAACCCTCAGCCCGTGGTCAGACCTTTTGTTTCCCCGGGCCAGCTCCCCTAGAACAAGTGTCCACCAACACCAGCTGAGGGACCACGTATAAAGGGAATGCAGCAGCAGGGGTCTGGGCGGGCCTCCAAATGCATTGGCATCAATTACCTCGAGTTGCTAGTAGTACACCTTGCTTTGAGACACCGCTGCTCAGCAAGCCTGTACTGGTTTGTACAGACAACACTGCGACCGTTGCGCTACACTTCCCTCGCATGTTGCAACTCGCCCGCCACCTCCTCGGAGTCAGAAGCTTCTGAGGTCGCTTCATTCCACTTATTTTCCGGACTGCTCAATCGTGCCGCCCCATCCCCAGGCGGTCCAGCTGGTCGGGGGCCACTTTTGGGCCACACAATTACATCTGTTTGCCTCTCCTGACTTGTCCCTTTGTCAGTTGTTCTTCTCCCTGATCGAGCGGACAACCCTCGGCATGGAGACACGGGCACACAGCTGGCCCTGGGACCTACGCAAAGATGTGTTTCCCCAGTGAGCCTTCTTGCACAGCACTGTGCTAAGTCAGGGAGGAGAAGGAGCAGGTCTTCCTAGTTGCCCCTTAATGGCCCAACCGGACCTAGTTTCCCCGAACTGATGCTCCTCTTGACAGCCCCTTCCTGACCCATTCCTCTGAGACATCTCAGGGACGGGGCACCATAGGCACCCGCATCCAGACCTCTCGAAACTCATCGTCTGGTCCTAAAGCGGAGGTTCTAGGTGATCTACCACAAACATGTCGTAGACACCATCACTTCTGCGAGAGAACCCTCTAAAGATGAGGCATGCTTACACCCTGAAGTGGAACCTGTTCGTTGAGTGGTGTTCTTCTCACAGAGAAGACCCCCGAAGGTGTTCAATCACTTGCATGCTTTCTTTCCTGCAAGATGGGTCAGAGTGAGGGCTGTCTCCCTCCACCCTCAAAATGTATGTTGCCTTTATATTAACGCACATCATGATGCAGTGGATGAAAATCCATGGGGAAGCACGACTTGGTCGTCAGGTTCCTGAGAGGAGCAAGGAGACTGAGACCGCCTTGCGGCCCCTCTATACCATCTAGGAACGTATCTCTGGTGCTACTGCACTGCAGAGACCTCCCTTTGACCCAATTAACTCCTTTTGAGTTAATAATAATAATACCTTTTATTTATGGGCGCCATTCAGGGCACTCAAGGACACCATACAATATAAAACAAGGCAATAAATACAAAGCACAAACTACACATCAAACAATCATGTCATTAAAAGCTATTCTAAACAGATACGTTTTTGTCTGAACTTTAAAATAGGAAATTGGATCCATTTGGCGAATGTGCAGTGGTAAAGTGTTCCATAGCTTAGGCGCCACACAATTAAAAGCTCTACCACCAAAGGAACTAATCTTGAAGTTTGGAACAGACAATAAGTCTGCAGAAGATGATCTCAAAGAACGCAGAGGTCTACACAAATGAAGAAGATCTGAAAGATATTGAGGTGCCAAATTATGAAAAGCTTTATATGTAAGGAGTAATATTTTGTAATGTACATGATAACGAACAGGAAGCCAGTGCAGTTGGTAAAGAATTGGAGTTATATGATCAAAAGTACGTGAGTGAGTAACAATCCTGGCTGCTGAGTTCTGAATTAACTGTAATCTGTGAAGTTGTTTTTCAGGAATACCAAATAAAAGGGAATTACAATAATCAAATCCAAGATGTAACCAAAGCATGAATGAGTACTTCAGTACACAGTAAGAACAAAGTCTAGCAATAATACGTAAGTGAAAAGATGCAGTACATGAAATATTATTAATATGGGAACTAAAAGAAAGCAAACCATCAAGTATAACCCCAAGACTTTTCACCTGGGGCCTGTTTCAGAAAGGAGGTTAAGTGAAAACTCTGAGTATGTTAACCCTGAAATGAGGCAAACTCTGGGTTTTCCATTTCAGAATGGGAGGTATGTCAAACCTGAGAAAGCAGAGTAAGTCAAGCCCGTTTCTGAAAGAGAGGTAACTTATACTCAAACTAACCTGGTCGGGAGCAGGTTTTCTTCAGTAAACCTAGAGTTTATTTCGGTCTCCTCCCCTTTTTTAAAGAGGAAGCGGTGTTTAAACACCTCATTCATTCTTTTGGTACATTTATTCATTGCTGTTTTTACTGCTGTTTTTTTTCTATTTTTTTTAATAAGATGAAGTCTAAATAACTCCTTAACTGGCAACTGAAAATACAGTAGATTATAGTTACATCATGTCATTCTAAGCAAATTCTACAGAATTAAACTGTGGCATTTACAGAAAATCACTGAACCGTGTTCATCTGTGGGGGATGAGAATGCCCATTTATACTTAGATATAAACTTAGATTCTATAGGCTACTCCACGTAAACACGTGAAGAAATGTGAATGTGTAGATTGTTTGATGTGTAGACGCATAATGTTAACATTACCTCTGTAGGCCTCTCTGTGGCAGCAGAAACTGTTTCATCATCCCCATCATCCTGTGAAGATGAGCATTTGATTGAGTAAACTTTATAATACTATTTGTCATAATTTTTGGTGTATTGAGTACTTACAACTGCCTGGAGTTCTGTTGGGATATGAGGCTCCAAAAGACAGATATTACCATCAGAATCTGTTGGGACCAACAAAAAACCCATCTCCATCTCCTCTGCATCTCCTCTGTATCTCCATCTCCTCTACATCTCCATCACCATCTCCTCTGCATCTCCATCTCCTCTGCATCTCCATATCCATCTCCTCTGCATCTCCATCTCCTCTGCATCTTAATCTCCATCTCCTCTGCATTTGTCAGAGGTGGTGGTGCAGGTCCTCCCCCCGTTTTGCGAGCCTCTGCCTTCTTTCTGTTGGCTGAGTAGTAGTCAAATGAGAATGAACATTTAATTGTGTTGATTAGACCTATGTCAAAAATGCTGCTGCACTGCTATATGCTGGATGCTATTTAGGTATTTAATATGTCAAATTTTTGTAAAGTCAGGTAGCCTACACCCGTGATATGTTCAAGCCTTACCTGATTGAATTATGTTTTTATATTTCATTTTCAGCTGCTGCCACGTTCTTTTAATGCCTGCAGGATTGCACCTACATGAAAATTAAAATTAGGTTGAAAAACATAGGCTACTGTTCTTCCAGTTTCACCTCTAATATTATAACAGTTGGGTAAGTTACTCTAAAATAGTTATTAATTACTAACTACAAATGACATCTTCAACAGTGTAATTAGATTAATGTAATAATTTCTCTCTAGAATGTATTGGTCTACTTATTACTAATTACTAAATCCCATATCGACCTCAACCACTTGAACAATACAAGGAGAGACAATAAATTGCACTTTTAATGCTTTCAAATTAACAATATACAATTGCATGAATTATTCTTGAATTGACCAAAGTAATCCCTTTAATTGAATTATTGTATTTAGATTACTTGGTAATTAATTACACCCAACACTGTATAAGAGTAATTAAAATGTAAACTTAAGCATTGACTTGAGCAACTATTTTCTCCCAAGCTAAAACAGTTCTGCTGGGGAGAAATATGCAGACCTCTTTTTGTCTGGCGCTGTTGCCATGGTGACTCATAATATCTGCGCTCCATTGATAATGGCTTTTTATAGTAGTGGTGCACGCGCTTAACTCAGAGTCAGTCAACTTAGAGTTGATTGAACTAACTCATTTGAGCTGTTCTGTAACCGAAAACTCAGAGTTTCCCATCTCAGGGTAAGTCAACTCAGAGTTCAAGTTTTAACTCAGAGTTGGTTGAACCTCTTTATTGAAACGGGCCCCTGGGTGGAAAAGTTAACCGGGAAATGATCAATAAGCGAGGTGAAGGATTGAGTTTTAGATAAAACAGACCTAGACCCAACAAGGAGGGCTTTGGTTTTACTAGTATTTAACTTAAAAAAAAATTTGTCATCCATATATTAACATCCTGCATACATTTAGTAAGGTTAGAAGGGGATGAGAAGCATTAAGTCTTGTGTGTCGTGTCTTTTGAATAATGACTCTGGATTCAAACTGTATAAACGTGTTTACTTTACTTCCTTTAGGCAATGTTAAACATACATCACAATTCACTGGCGCTTCCTCGTCACACTTCCTGTGACATCATCTCCATTGCGCCAACCTCGAACACCATAGCAACAACACCACATCTCCCCTTTCTAGAGATCAAAGGGTAGACTACCTTTGTCTCAACAGACCTTAGAGGATTATTCTGCCTCTTTTGCTGGAAGGTCTGCTCCTATCTAAATTTTAAACAAACCAAGTAATTAACATTTGTCTTCATATTTTGAACAATCTTTTTTTCCGTATGTACATTAAGAGTGCAATGCATTTGTAACTATAATGCAATAGTAAACCACACACACTTGTTTACAGGTTCAACCTTACAGGTTTCACGACCCGTCTCCCACCCGTCTCCCATCTGACACCAAGTCAGGAATGTCCTGCTCCTCTGATTCCTGAGTGACAGGGTGCGACTCAGAGAATGTATCCGAGGACCGATCTTGTATATCACTTTTATCCTCTTTAGCTGAGGCTTGCATCGGTAACCAGATGGTGGCGGTTAGATCTCACAGTCCCATACTGCGTACTCACAAGGTAAGAGCGTGGAGCAAAGTGACTGGCAACAATCGTTCCTGATTCTTTAGCATCAGACACCCAGACTTCTTCTCCTGGTTGTAGTGTGCTGAGTTTTCTAGCTCTGTGATGTTTAGTGAAGCGCTCTGCATCCGCACTCTTTCTTCCCTTCTCTTTTATGAACATTGCATCAGTATCAGGGAGTGCTGGATCTAGCAACGATGAGAGTGTGGGCACAGTTGTTCGCAGCCTTCTTCCCATAAGAAGCTGAGCTGGGCTGTACCCATTCTGCAAGGGAGTAGCACGATATGCTAGGAGAGCAAGGTAAGGGTCATTAGCTTTCTTGAAAAGAGCCTTTAATGTCTTGACCGCACGTTCAGCCTCTCCATTGCTCTGGGGAAACTTTGGGCTGCTAGTAATGAGGACAAATCCATACGAAGCAGATCCATACGAAGCAGCAAAGGATGAAAATGAGTGCCCAGAGAATTGTGGCCCGTTGTCTGTAATTAGCGTCTCTGGAACTCCATGACGTGCGAATATGGACTTCATGTGGACAATGACGTCAGTAGACCTGCTGAGTGATAACTGAGCAATCTCCACATACCTGGAATAGTAGTCCACCACAAGCAGGTACGTTTTAGTTCCCAGCATGAATAAATCAGCCCCTAACCTTTGCCAGGGTCTGGAAACTGAGTGGGCATGAGTGGTTCTTTTGGGTTTATTCGCTCCTTGAGGTATGTCCTGCAGTTGAGCACCATTTCCTTCAGCTGATTACTTAACCCTGGCCACCATACTGATTGTCTTGCCCGCTCTCTGCATTTCACCAAGTCCTAAGTGCCCCTCATGCAACTTGCTTAGGACACCGTTTCTCATGGCAGCTGGAATGACCAGCCTCGTGCCTCTCAGCAACAGGTCGTCTTGCACAGTTAAGAGAGCCCATTCTGCCCAGTAACACTTCAGTATTGGATCTCTCTTGCTGTGCTCGGTCCACCCTTCAACACACAGTTTCATCACACTGGAACACACATTGTCACTCTTTAAGTCTTCCTTCAGCTGTCCCAGGTAGGTTGTGCTTGCTGGCAAATTCCCCATGATAGAATCAACATAAATGTTAGTGTCCTCCCAAAACTCTCTCTCTTCATGTAGCTCACATTGCTTTACCAGAGCACGTGACAGAGTGTCAGCTACCCACAAATCCTTTCCTGGCACATGAACAATGGAGTAGGAGTAACGCATCAGTCGCATTTTGAACCTCTGGATACAGGGAAGGAGAGCATCCAGAACTTGAGATCCTAAGAGACTCAGTAATGGCTTGTGGTCAGTTTCCAATTCAAAATGTTTGCCAATGAGAAAGTCCTTGAATCTTTTGCATGCCCATGTGAGCCCCAAGGCTTCTTTTTCCACTTGAGGGTATCTCTGCTCGGTCTGAGTAAGAGATCTTGATGCATAAGCTATTGGCTTCCAACCTTCTGGCCACCTCTGCAGTAGGACGGCTCCCAGTCCGTAGGACGAAGCATCCGCTGACACTTTACAGTCTCTATTCGCGTCATAGATGGCCAGAACAGGGGGGGACGACAGTGCGTCTTTCAGAGCCTGGAACGCATTGGCTTGTTCAATGTCCCAAATCCAACAGTTCTTTTTCGACAGCAGGTCTCGGAGAGCTTTGTCTTTGTCTGCCAGTTGGGGAATAAACTTCCCAAGCTGATTTACCATCCCCAGGAATCTCCGCAATTCACTCACATTTGAGGGCTCCGTCATGTCCCTAATGGCTGCTGTTTTCATTGGGTCGGGACTAATACCATCGGCAGAAATAATGTGCCCTAAAAAGTGTACTGTCCTCTTTGACAACTCACACTTCTCGACATTAAGGGTCATGCCTGCCTTTTGCATTTTCCTCAGTACAGCATGCAGACGGGTGTCATGTTCCTTCCTTGTTTTCCCCCACACCAGAACATCATCTATATGACACACCGTGCCTTCCAGTCCTTCAGTGACCTCTGTAGCCATTCTATTCTGGAAGTGTTCTGGAGCGGATGAGATTCCGAAAGGAAGCCGTTTGAAGAAATAACGGCCAAATGGGGTTATGAACGTTGTGTAGCGCGCAGAATCCTCTGACAATGGTATCTGCCAGAATCCCATATTGGCATCAAACTTACTGAAGATCTGCGCTCCAGCAAGCATTCCTAACATCTGTTCAACTGATGGCAGGATGTATTTTTCCCGGCGAACTGACTCATTTAACTTGGAGAGGTCTACACATATCCGAACAGCACCTGACTTCTTTGGGACTACCACCATACCAGCACACCAGTCTGTTGTTTCCTCCACCCTGCTAATTACCCCCAATGTCTCCATACGGCCCAGCTCTTCTTTAACTTTACTCATTAAAGGTAACGGGATACGTCTTGGGGTTTTAAGAGAGAATGGAGAAGCCCCTGGTTTGAGCCTGAAAACATAAGGCTGTCGTACTTCTCCCAGACCGCTGCACAATTTTGGATAACTTGTCTTTAATATTTCCATATCAATGTTATCTAATCGTGCCACAAGCTCGAGCTTTGCAATAGCCGGTCTGCCCAGAAGTGCAGTGTGCAGATTTTTGATTATGTACACATCTTCCTCAGACTGTTTTTCACCTCTCTTCAGCAGCAGACTAGTAACTCCGACAACATCTAAGGGAACTTGCCCTGGACCTAGCAATGGCCTTGTTGCATCATTGAGGGTAGGTAGATCTTTATTAAAAATCTCCTCGAACACCTCTACTGGAATGACAGTGACATCCGCCCCGGTATCAATCTTAAACGGCACATGTTTCTGTCCAATGTCCAAGTCCACCATCCATGGTTCCCCAGCACCTGTGATGCTGCCAAGAAATATAGGGTTTTTGATGATGCGCACACCCGCTTGTAGTGGCCATTTTTTCCCACAGGAGTGACATTTTACGTCATTTACTGGACAGTCACGTTTTGCGTGAGCTGGGGAGCTACCACACTTATGGCACTGGTTGCTATTCATCTTGTTGGAGTGTGCTATATGTGATTTTAGTTTAGGACCATTTCCTTTTTGAGGTCTCCCCGCGTTATACTTTCCTTTGTACACTCTATCGACAGAGCCTGCATCTGCAGCAACAGTGTCTGTCACACTTCTCAGCGCAGCTTGCTGTCGTTTCACCTCCTCACTTTGCCGCGCCATTGCGATTGCTTTTTCCAAGGTCAGCTCATGATCCAGCTGCATACGCTCTGAAAGCCGTCTGTCAGCCAACCCCACAACGAGCCGGTCCCGAATCAACTCGTCATGTAATGCTAAATAATTACAATGTTTGGCCAGAGCATACAAAGCTGTCACAAATGAATCAACAGTCTCATTTTCTTCCTGTTTACGCATATTGAAACGTGCCCGTTCGTAAATTACATTTCTCTTCCCAACGAAATGAGTCTCAAAACCTGCTTTTACTTTGTTTTGTCAGCGTCTGCCAGTGGTAATCCACGGAGAATATCATCCGCCTCATCTCCCATGCAGTAAATGAAAGTATTCACCTGGTTTTCATCCGAGTTTTCTTGCAAGTTGCTAGCCCATCGGAACCGTTCAAACCTCCGGATCCATTTTGCCCATTCTTGTGGCTTAAAAACGGCTAGGGCGGCCGTATGCTGAATGTGGCGCTCAGTCCCGCTGCTCTCGGTCCCGCTGCTCTCGGTGCAGCGACCGCAATATCTCCGCCATCCATTTTACCTTGCACGTTCTATCCACGTATCCGGGCCACGCGAGCAAAACTAAAGCAGCTAACACGTCGAACTACAGCACTTCTGACACCATGTCGTGTCTTTTGAATAATGACTCTGGATTCGAACTGTATAAACGTGTTTACTTTACTTCCTTTAGGCAACGTTAAACATACATCACAATTCACTGGCGCTTCCTCGTCACACTTCCCGTGACATCATCTCCATTGCGCCAACCTCGAACACCATAGCAACAACACCACAGTGGATATGTATACTTGTGTGTCGTCAGCATAAAAATGAAAATTAATACCATAAGAATGAAAAATGTGACCAAGGGGTAGAATATAAATAATAAATAAAAGCGGACCCAACACTGACCCCTGTGGAACGCCGTGAGTGACTGAGACAAGCTCTGAATGAGCAGTCTTAATCTGTACAAACTGTTTCCTGTCACATAAATAGGATGAAAACCAAAGTAGCACATTATTAGCTACTCCAATGCAAGCCAATCGTTCCAGTAATACTGAATGACTAATAGTATCAAAGGCAGCACTAATATCTAAAAGAATAAGAATAGACAGGAAACCAGAATCAGCGGCCAAGAGAAGATAATTTGTAACCTTAACAAGAGCTTTTTCTGTACTATGTTTGGATCTAAAACCTGACTGAAAATGCTCATAAATGTCTTGCAGATGTGATTCAAGTTGAGTTGCTACTATTCTTTCAAGTATTTTAGATATAAAAGGAAGATTAGAAATGGGCCTATAATTATTTAGATCGTTAGGATCAGCACCAGGTTTTTTTAAAATTGGAGTGATAGAAGCCATTTTTAATGATGAAGGAACAGTAGCAGTAGATAATGAAGAACATACTATAAATGTAATAATAGGAGAGATTGAATGAATACAATACTTAACTAAAAAGGTAGGTAAAGGATCGAGTGAGCAAGTAGAAGACTTAGACTTTATGATCAGCTTAGTAATGGAATCAACTGAAGGCAGCACAAAATTAGAGAAAGTACTTGCAGACCAACAAGATTTCCATTACACGAGAGTAGATGTTAAAACTTCATGCTGATTTGTACTCGGCTTTCGCCAAGATAAGCAAAACTAAGACGTAGCTTTACAGTAAACTATGCTTCTCCATCCATTTACGCTTCTTTCCATATGGTGGTGTGACTCCCCTTCTGTCCGGCGTTAACGGCTGTAGTGTACTTGGCGCGTCAGCACACGCGACGGCTGCAACTACAGGACCAGCATGACAACCGTCTGGATCGAGCCGAGTAGGGGACATCTCTAGGGTCTTCAAGTGGGCACCTTCCGTCCTCAGTGTTTCGTCGACTAGCCCACGACACCTCAAGAGGGCTCGACAGTGACTCTGGCGTCCCAGAGTCACCCCCCTTCCGTCCCCCACTCAACTCAGCCCAGCTTACTGACCTCTACATCCCTCCCGCTGCTGAGACCTAACCACAATCTCACAATCTCTCCGCAACCCAACCATACGCCCCAACCCGTTTGACTAAGGCTGTCGAGCCCCACTGGTGCGTTAATATGCAGTTTCAGTGGCAACGGTTCCGTATGGCATACCACCTACCGCAAAACACAATATCTGCCCAACTACCCGTCATTCACGCAAATAGCCTCTTCAATTTTTCAAGAATTCTACGAAACCGTAGCGTGGCGGCCTGTACACAGCCAGCTAGAATCTTTCCGTCTCAACCACAGCCAGTTGCTGCTCCTTTCTGCTTTACTTAGTTCTTTACTGAGCGACGCAACTCTTGGCCGCTGAATCCGACGTCTCTGAGGAACCGGGTTGTAGTGTGTGCCACAAAACCTCGACAACCCACTTCCACTTTCGCTGTTCTGCTTCAGTGGCCAGTTGAGCATACCGCAGTTTCTTCCTCTCATATGCCTCATCTACCGCATCCTCCCATGGCACTGTTAACTCTATCAGTTGAACAATGCGTGCTGATCCAGACCACAAAACAATATCTGGTCATAGGTTAGTGGTGGCAATCTCAGGTGGAAAAATAAGCCGTTGATCAAGATCAGCCAGCATCTTCCAGTCCCTAGCAGGTTCCAGTTGTCCTGGGGTGCGTTTCCCAAAGCCAACTATGGTCGCAAGTTCCGTCGTTACCAATAGAGTTCAATGGAAATTGCGATCATAGTTGGATAACGATGCTTTCGGGAAACGCACCCCAGGGCGAGAATTGGTGTTAACACCTTTTCTTGGTGGTTGCTCGCCTGGGGGGAGGAATATTGTCTTCTGCGTGTAATGTTTTGCTAGAACAGGCAGCAACTTATTGGTCATACTACGCTTGCCTTCCAATGCTAAAGCCAAACATCGCAGTACTTGGTCATGGCGCCAAGTAAACCGACCTTGGCTAAGAGCCACCTTACATCCTGTCAAAATATGCCTTAATGTGGCAGGTGTTAAACACAAAGGACAAGAGGGATCCTCTCCTACCCAGAGGTTTAGGTTCTGCGGTGATGGGAGAACATCATATGTGACCCGATCTGGCGAAATGAGTCGGAAGTCGCCACGTTCTATTTTAAGATATGGGCCGATTATGTGGAAAAACAATGAAATAATAGATTTTTTTTTTCTTTGCTAATTTCAAAGAACAGACATTCAAAAATAATCTCCCAAAGTTTCGTAGTCCAAATAATTGAGTAAAGGTATTTAAATTACTATTAAAGTGTACAAAGTTTTACTAAATTCGCTGGAAATGAACATTTGCTTTTCTCAACTCCTCTCGTCACCTCTGAGCATTTCCCGGGTATCCCCTGAAACGTCACTATCTCTGCTCTTTAAATGGTGTTACACGTTGTATAGAACCAATCAAAAAGCTTAGAAATCTACACAAATGCTGATCATTTGTCGATGGGAAGCCGTTTTGACTGACCGGCACGCGATTGGTCCAGCCACCCTCCTGTCAGACTCGCAGCGAGCGCTCTGTGTAATAAACAAGCTAGCAGATCTCCTCAGTAACATTAAATATTATTAATTTGAGAAATGTCGCTGTCAAAAGCGAGCAAAGTTGCCAAAGCGTCATCAAGCCCCCTGGCCATTGCACACTGAGTCCGCGTTTTTTTCGTATGCGTTTTTTCGTATTGATTCGGTGGCTCCGAATTGTCAAAACACCATTCAAACTGCTTGCTACGGATGCGAAAAACTTACGATTGTTTTTATATAACGGATGAAAGTTTCGTAGTGTGCACGCGTGATTGACATAACGTGATTGACAAATGTGAATGAGTGTAGCTATTTATCTGCAAGGAGAATCCATTATGTGTTTGATTAACCCAATATTTAACTGTTGGTATCTCCGTTATGAATTTGTTACGCTGTTATTGTCAACTAGCCTACACTAAGATATGATTGCATAGACTAGCATTATTTGATCTCTGTTTCCTTGTCTCTCTGCCTCTCACTTTCTCTCTCTCTCACACACACACACACACACACACACACACACACACACCCTCTCTCTCAAGCAAAAATGTAGCACCTCTGTTCAATCTTTCTGATTTTAGTACATTTTTGTAAAAGGTAGGCCTACTGTTAAATTATTTATTCAAATAAAAACTTTTAAAATAATTTGAGCTTCAGCCTGGTTTAATAGCATTTATATATTAATGTCTTTGGTCAAATTAAGCTGTAAAATAAATAGTTTATCCCTTTAAATGTAATGGATTTTGAAAGATATCAACAAAAAGCGATTTTCTCAGGTTTTCAATTGGAAAAAGAGGGCAGACGACCATAATTCAAATGTGTATATCTTTACAACCATTCAAGGTATGACTTTGACTAGGATATAAATTGAAAGCTTATGGTCTCCTCTTTCCATTAATACCAAAATCTCAATTTTTAAATTTGGGTCACTGTGACTCATTTTGCTGGATCAGGTCACATATGTTGACTTAATAAGGAAACTGATCCTACTCTCTTCCATTGACCAAAGGTCTTGCCAGCCCATCTTGCGTTGTTCCACACTCTCCCATCTCATCCACTCTCCCTGCTTGGCCTAGGAAATGGCCTTCATGCACCTCGTCCTCTCCTCCTGCTTTCGCACCTTGTTGACTACCAGCTTCCTCCTTTGAGCTGGGCTCCTCCTTTGAGCTCCTCCTAAATGGCACAAGACAGGCCATTTAGGAGGAGCTAAACTGAGCCCAAAACCCCCTCTTCCATGCTGTACCTGTCCCACGATATCCCCAATTTGAAGGGCAGCATTTGCCTCTACTACAGATTTCTTTGCTGACCACTTTCTACCAGTTTTTAACACAGGGGCTGCCTCCCTTACACATTTGTCGCGTGACTCTACTAAGGTCATTTCCAGTCTGACCTTGGCACACTTAAACTCCTCGGTTAAAGCAGAGACTGGCAGCTGCAATATTCCTTTACTATAAAGTCCCACTCTTCTGAGGCAGCGTGGAACTCCCAACCATTTCCTGATGTGTGAACTTATCAACGCTTCCAGCTTATCCACTGTTGTCAAAGAAACGTCGTACACGGTCAGTGGCCACAGCAACCTCGGCAGTAGACCAAACTGAAAGCACCAGAGTTTTAGTTTGCCAGGTAGAGCACAGCTGTTTATGCTCTTCAACCCTTCCACTGCTTGTCGTCTAACTTCTCCCACCCGAACTGTGTCCTTTAGATCCCCATCGTACCATCTCCCAAGACTCTTCACTGGCTTCTCAGAAACTGTTGGTATTGCCTCACCATTAATGAAGAATGTTTTATCTACTACCTTTCCTTTAACTATCGAGATGCTCCTTGATTTAGAGGGCTTAAATTGCATTCGTGCCCATTCAATATTATCTGTTAACTTCCCCAATAACCGATTAGTGCAGGCTACTGTTGTAGTCATGGTTGTCATGTCATCCATGTATGCTCTGATTGGTGGTAGTCGCATCCCAGAAGCCAAGCGCTCTCCTCCTACTACCCATCTTGATGCCCTAATGATTACTTCCATTGCCATGGTAAAAGCCAGTGGAGAAATGGTGCATCCTGCCATTATTCCAACCTCTAGGCATTGCCATGCAGTGCTGAATTTTGGAGTTGAGAAACTGAATTGCAAATCTCCAAAATAGGCTTTCACTAAATTTGTTATTGACATTGGTACTCTGAAAAAAATCAAATGCTGCCCAAAGAAGCTCATGTGGCACTGAACCATATGCATTAGCCAAATCCAGGAATGTCACGTGGAGCTCCTTCCTCTCCTTTTTAGCTGACTGAATTCGTTGCCAGATAACATTGATGTGTTCTAAGCATCCTGAAAACCCTGGAATGCCCGCTTTTTGAACTGAGGTGTCAATGAAGCCATTCTTTAACAGGTAGGTGGACAATCTCTGGGCAATAATGCTGAAGAAAATCTTACCCTCAACGTTTAATAGTGAAATAGGACGAAACTGACTGATGCTTGTAGCATCTTTTTCTTTAGGTATAAAGACTCCACCTGCTCTGCGCCATACTCTAGGTACAACCTGTTTTTCCCATGCCACTTTTATCAATTTCCACAGAATTCGCAGAACTCCTGAAGCACTCTTGTACACTCTGTACGGAACTCCATTAGGCCCTGGAGATGATGAAACCCTTGCCTTTCTCACAGCCTGCTCTACCTCTTTCCACTTAGGTGCACAGACCTCCATTTGGTATTCCGGTGGGTTGATAGGTGGTATGTCTGATGGAATTGACATAGGCTCATGCCTTTTTGCATCTGTATGCGTGTCCTCCAAATATCTCTCTAGCTCAATCCTAGATGTTTTAGGTACAAAATATACAAATATGATTATGTCCATTTAGATAATCACTAGACATTAAGTCAGAAATAAGTAATTCTTGATGTATACTGTCAATTTTAGATCTATTTTTTTTAAAACAGATACACATTGATAGGGAGAAAGTGAAACAGTAGTGTGAGGTTTCAACAGTTTGTTAATAGTACTGAATAAAGTCCTTGTATTACTTTGTCCATTGGCAATGATATTTGCATAAAATGATTTTGTTCTTTCCAGTTCAGCCTTGTACGAAACCAGATGCTCAGTCAGAATACATCTGTTTGTGTACTTCAAGACCAGTTTGTTTGCATAGTCTCTCCAGTCGACGACCTAAAGCCTTTTGGTGGCGGAGTTCAGGAGTATACCAAGGAGAACAGTTGACAAAAGATACAATACGGTTCTCACAGGAGCCACATTGTCAAGTATTTCAGAAAATCTGTTGTTTTAAAAATTTACCAAGTCAGATAGAAGATTCAGTAGAAGTAAAGTTAAAAGGCTTGACACCTGAACAGCATACAAGATCTACAATATGTTGTTATGTGTATCCCTTGTTCGTTGGGAAATGCGTTGGGAGATTAACAAACTGCACAAAGTCAGCACTATCCAGAATTTATTTAAAATCATTATATTGAGTGTTAGTAGTATTGTCAAAATTAATGTTAAAATCTCCCATCAACACGATGTTCGGAGACAGGGTACACAATAGTGGGAATTTAACCTTTGAGTTGTACAGCCAAGATTTCAAAAGATGAGTTCAGTTCTCTTGCTTGCTTTGCCTCTATCAAGAAGGTAGGGGACCTCCACGCATTTTCGGTCGACGAATCGTGCCTAGAATTTGGGCCGGCCATCTCTCACGGTATCCTGAGACCCCAGCCTGGATATGTGGTTCCAAGGTTCCTATCTCTCCCTTAAAACGGGACCAGGTGGTGAGCCGGCAAGCGTTCACACAAAAGGAACAATGCTGCTGCAGATGCAATGTAATGTAGCCAACATTGAATAAATACATTCTCATCAGGTTAGATACTGATAATTAATCACTCAAACCCGTTTATCTAAACCTCTCTACATAACCACTGGACTCGCACATCCTCCATGTCTGTAGTTTTTTAACACTTTTCACTTGTGTTTGTAGTTCTAACCAAATTATCGTCCAACGCGCGATGGGTTGTGGGCAATATTAGCCGTTAGAGTATGCATCGATCTGCACTTCGGATTCTGACCGGAAATAGTAGACCATCCGGGTCTCTTTGGAACACTCATTTAAACATACTACGATTTGGGACTTACTAATTCTATTTTCAGATACTATTTAGGACGGATAGTATGCAAAATGGGACGCAGCAAGAGTGTAGCTCCTTCCTAGGCGTTGACACAAAGTGCCTCGCTAAACAGATGTTAAATAGAGTTGGGGGCTGGGCAACACCTATCACGTTCGCTAAAGAACTAGCCTATGTGTTGAACCGCTGCTTCCTGTGGGCTCCCTTCACATGAAGCCAGTTTCACTGTAAGCTCCCATGGACTGGATACCTGTGCAATTCTTGCTCCAATAGAGTTCCCCTTATTAGCCGAACCCTGTCGAGTTCCTCCATACCCTTGGGTAAAGGACGTGCCGGAACATCCAAAGCCAGGCCTATCACTCGTATGCACTGGTGGAACCTGTGTTAGGCTGGGTCCATATGTTGTGATCCCTATGGCGATCTTCCACGGTACGGCTTCCTGCGGCGAGCCCGTGTCTTCCCTTGGCAGAGCCAGCTCTGCCGTCACTGACCGGTTGAGTCACCCCCCTGTTTTAGGCTGGAGCCACCTCAGTGACATTCCATATGTTGTACTGCCCGGTAATTGCCCAGTCCAAATGTGTAACCCCCATATGTTACCTCCCTACAGACAGAATGTGGCTTCCGCAGCATTCTCCTTCCAACGAAAGAGGATCGCTTTCCCAGTGGTCTTGTGGAACAGCAGTGACTTCCCTGGCCTAAGCCTTGTCCTATATCCACCTCAATAATGCGGGGGGATCAGAAGGCTTTTGTCTAGGCACTGGAAGGTGGAAGCTCTAGTGGAATTTAAACCCTCTGGGGTCTGAGGTGTTTTCGGGGTCCTGGAGGTGTTCTGACATGCTCTGACATTTGTGTTTATTTCTGATACTTGTGACATAGCCTATACGGATTATTTCTTCACAAGACTTTTGAAAATTGTATCACGTAGCCTAGAATATTTGCTCCAAAACTATGTGAAAATCATCCTGCCTACTCATTCAGATAAAACAGTATAATGATTTAAAGGGGTCATGACATGGTTTTTTTGTTTTGTTTTATTATGTTCCCTTAGGTGCAATTATAGTATTAATATAGTTTTTTGTACAAAAAAACTTTAAACATTTAGTGATTTATGACCATTTCCCACCCTGTTTCTTCCCCTCTGATTCAAACAGTCTGTTTTGGAGGTGTTTCCTCTTTAAGAGTTCAATGTTAACGGCCATTGTTCTGATTGGCTAACGTCAGTGCTGCTTATGCATAAATTATTAACGTTAATCATTTTGTATCACATGTACACAATGCTCCGCCACGTGAAACTTCGGTCTTCCGATCTTTTACCATCGTGTCAATTCTCAATTGATTTTGATTCATATGCGCGAGGGAGAAAGCGAGGGAGAGCAAGACATTTTGAAGATGCGCGTACGGCCGGGGCTCTCTCTCTCTCTCTGTTCGTTCTTTCAGTAACATGCGCTCTGTCACACTCATCTACATCACTCACCGAACAAATAAGGCTTTGGCGGGCTGCATAAGCTGCAAATAAACTGCATCCAACTGCTTTCCCTGACGTCCGGATCGTTCGGCAGCATTCAAACATGTTATTTGTCCACAGCCAGGAACAGCACATCTGCGTGGCATTGCAGTCATCTTGTAAACAGACCAGGGACGTGCACAGGAATTTTGAGGGGCAGTTGCTCTGACCTGAAAAAAGGGCACCAACCCCCCCCTGCTTATTTGAAAAGAAATAATCTGGATTGAATGGAAAAACTCGCTTATATATATATAAAAAAAAAAAACGCTTAGATTTTGGGAAAAAATACAATCCTTTTTTAACCTTTTGGCTTCCCGTACATTCAGTTGTGCTTCTTGCTCGTATTCAGTTCGTGAGCTATGTAAACCATTTGCCATTGCCACACAGTCACACCTGACACTTCAGTGCTCCCAATACAATCCTCCCTCCTTTAAACAAAACAGTCAAAGAATAAGTAGCTACAACAATATAGAACAGAATGAGGTTCAAACAAACAATATTTATTGAATAGAGTATTTTCTATAGAATGTTAACATAACAAGTGAATATTAACGTAAACATAAATAAGAAGAAAATAATAAATTATAACCCTGAGCTTTGGCTTTTGGGATTAACTTTGGTTCTCTCTACAGCCTGGGTATTTTCGGCATCAGTATGATTTTTTTATTATTATTATGCATGTTGAAGCAATTCTTGATTTATGGTTATTATTTACTGAGGGATGTGCATTCATATTGAGCAGCTAATCAACATTTTAAATTCAATATAGCCTATAAATCAATAGTCAATCAATGTCAAATTGTCAATACATTGCTTTCTATCTTGCATAGCCTAATTAGTGCAGTTGTTTAGAGTTTTTAACTACACTGAGACTAGATAATCAGTGTCTTGTTTTATAATGTGTACTTTGATTGGGAGTGCCATCATTCACGTGCATGTATTGTACAGTATGTCTGGTCTCCACATATTTCTGCTTGAAAAATGCGAGTTTCATTTCGTGCACGCGCATGAACACACGATAACACACGCGACGGGGTTATGTTTTCTGAGCTGCAGTAAACAAACACCGTTGCACTTTGTCGTTTATCAAAAACAAACGTAAATTTTTTTATTTTACTCTCACTTTTGTCAGGCACAAAGTGATGCAAGAGATGCACTGCCTGCCCAGCTAGGTTAGCAAGACCGAAAAACATCAAACTATGCTGACATCAAACTAGAGAGGAGAGAACACAAGTTTACCTGATTGTTGTTCCCGCAATTCACTCTCATGGTTTTTTCTTCTTCCTCTTTTCGTGACCAAAAGGATAGTTTCGCTTCATTTTGTCATGGATGTTTGTACACATTAATTGACGCGCTATGACACGAGATGGAGGCGGGGCCTTAAGTAATTTGCGGGGTCTTACGCACCGGTCGCGTGCAGCGCTGCAGCCACGTAAACAGTTGAGCTGAGTGCCCGAATGGAAGTGAATGAGGCTTTGCGATTTTTTTTTTTTTTTTTTATCTAGGCCTACGTGAAATTCTGCATCCATTGTACGATTTTTTATTTTTATTTATTTTTTTCCCTCGGAAGGGCAACCTGAGTCGAGAAGGGCATATGGGCAGTTGCCCGGGCAACCTGAGCAACCCCCCTGTGCACGTCCCTGAAACAGACCCACTCGCTGCACGTCAATGCGATGATGTGAGCTGAGGGGTGTTTGGTGTTTTTATCCCCCAACGGCGCCTTCCAGGCAGCGAAGGGATGGGTAGGTTTAGAGATGAGGTTAGGGTTAGCTGCCTGGAAGCAGTGTTGTTTTTGGCAGCCCTTTTAGTTTTAGTCTTAGTCTTAGTCTTTTGGACGAAAATGCTTTTAAGTTTTAGTCACATTTTAGTCACTTATAAACATAATAGTTTTAGTCAAGTTTTAGTCGACGAAAACACAAAAAAGTTTTAGTCAAGTTTTAGTCGACGAAAACACAAAAAGGTTTTAGTAAAGTTTTAGTCAATTTAAGTAAAAAAATTTAACAAATTCATTTAGGCCAAAAAGTATCGGAAATGGGCTTAGGTTTGACAGGTTGTAGCAAGTGTTGCAATTCATAAAACAACAGCTAACCTTAAAACCTTTGCATAATAAACTAGACTTTCTCATTGATGGAGATGCAGTGCTGCCATTGCCAAGCTGTACTTCATTGTCACATTGGGCAGAAACCTCTTATCCCCATATTTCAAGTTATAGTTTTTCCATGAATATTAAATGCTATTTTCACCAGTAATCACAGTAAAAAAGGAATGGTTTAAAGTTTAAACAGCAAAAAAAAAAATTGAGCTACTACAACATTAAACACAGATAAAGTGGTAACAGTGGAATCACTGTTTTACTCCCAAAAAGCCAGGAATAAAAACATTATTACATTATTGTGGCTTTATTTGAGAAATTGCTAAAGTGCAATGAACAACGTGCCCAAAATATAAGCTATTGAGGAACACATACTTATGATCTACAACTTGCACTTCAACTTGTCTGCCAGTGCAACAACAAGATGCATATTATTTGTAAACACAAACATCAAACAACCCTGTCTATCTTTAACTTGTGCAAACTGCAAAGTTGCAAACATTCTGAAACAAAATAATAAAATAAATAAATAATATGGTGCATTGAACATAGGTTGTTAGGAATGCATACTTGAATATAAAGTATGAAACAAACATGACACTTGAAGTGTGTTGAGCATAAAAATGAATAAGACAATTCCTGAATATTGTAAACAATTTGGTCTTTCAATGGTTAGTTCGGTATTTTACACTTAAAGCCCTGTTTTAAGATCGTTTCTGATGAAATAGAACGGTTAAGATTGAAATTTGGACAAATGCTGTTGTCCCGAGAATTTTAGGTTTACCCCCCACCTACACGTCTATGTGCACTGGAACAATCATTCATAAAACGCATTAAACTTTAGTTTACAAAGACGTGAAACTCACCGAGTGGTCAGGGGTGTTCACTGATATGCTCACACAAAAATCGCTGCAAAAGATGCTTTCCAACAGGTTTTATCGTAGTTTTTGTCCGACTCCATTGACTTGACTAAACTACGATAAAACCTGTGTTGTTGTTGTGTTGAATCTGGTGCGCGCGCGGCGGCCGGGTGCTGCGCGTAACGTTACCCAAAACAAGGATAGGAAACGGCAGCATTGCTGATACTTTTTTTTTTTTAGTTTAATACAGACAGATTGCACGCAAAACAGGCAGAAATGACATGCATTGTGAACGTCAGACTTATTATCATTTTCGTTCCGTCTCGTCTCGTCAACGAAAACTCGAAAACGTCTCGTCATGTTTTAGTCACCTTAGAGCCATTTTTAGCTAGTCATCGTCGCGTTATCGTCATAAAAAAAAAGTGCGTCAACGAAATCATTTCGTTATCGTCATCACTGACGAAAACATCATTGCCTGGAAGGAGCCATTTGGGGCTAAAAACACCATCGAGCAAAATGAGGCGTAGTTGTCTTGCGCTGGAGGGGGTCATATGCAAACAACTGGTACGTCACTTCGTACCGTGACGTCACTAAGTTCGAAGGATCGAGAACGAGCTGTATTTAGAGCTTGATTAAATAAATGCTTTGTTTATAATGGGGAGGACGTCTTAAGCTATGAAACTTGCATGAAGTTTTAATAGTACATAGATCTCTTATATACCAAAAGAACAAGGCAAATTCGGTTTCTCATGTCATGACCCCTTTAAAATTTGAAAGACATGTTTTGTGTAAGAAAGCTTTATGCGGGGAGGCGTTAACCACCCATTAATATTTAGTGTTTCACACCTGAGAAAGACAAAGACCCTCCCCTAATGGCCCTATACGGTGCTATCATCATGAGGAGCCTTGCACAAAGAATGACTTTTTGATTGTTCTGATTTATTTACAACACAACATAATCCAAAGATACACAACAAATGACAAAAAAACACATTATTTTGTGCCATTGAAACATAGTACATACCTGTCATTTCCAGGGTGTTTGATTTTTCACTTTACCATGTTCGTGTACAGAGACTCATGTGAATGTTGAAGTCAGCAGGACTCATCATTGGGGCATCTGGTCCCTGTATAAAAAAATAAAAATAAAAAAACACCAGCTGTGAACATGCTGATTTCCAGAGAAACTATAGGGCTGCACGATTTTGGGAATACATTTGAGATATTTTTGGTTAAATTTGCTTTTTTTTAAATGTACAAAATGCACACACACACAAATACATACACACACATCTCATTTCATAACATCATAACAAATGGAAACATTTGGAGTAAAAACATAAAGCCTAATGTTTGTCGCGTTTTGCTTTCAAACTGACTCAAACTCACAGCGCGTGCAGAGAACATTTACTGAAGCGATCGAGCCGCTCCAAACTATTAAACATTATTGTTACCATATTATACATCTGGGGTTTGAGCAGATATCCACAAACACAGTATTTAACAGTAAACACGGGTCTAAACATTATAATATTCACCATGTTAGAGTAAACACTCGCGAGCCTACTTTTATCATGCTATTTTATTATCGAACATAAAAATATCCTCGTGTGGTACATGTATATACATTTAGCATTGAAAGGTTGCCTACCAGTCTAGTTCACATTTCAACATGTTTCTGTCTACATATAGATACACATACATGTACGACATTAGGCTTTTTACTCCAATTTCATTTCATAACGTACATTTTAGTCTGGCACCAGTTTAACATGTCTTACCTTAAAAATCTTCTCATCTTCAAATCGCGTTCTTCTAATTCTTCTGAGGTAAATCCAAGTTAAACAACACAGCACAAACACATCCAAACTCGATGAAAAGCAGAGAGGAGTACCGGTAAGTTACTGAAGTCTATTCTCAGATTCTTTGTTTTGAGGTGAAGACAGCTCTGCGTTCCTCCGCGTGGATCATTTGCATCTGAACAGCTCTTGCGCGCATGGGTGTGGTCACATTAGATTTAATTAGGACGCGTTTGAGAAACTGTACATGTCGCTGCTTTCATACGGATTACTTAAACAGAGAATATTTGTTTTTGGTATGATTTACATCATTTAAAAATGGAGACTTAAAGCTTTGTAAAGACATAACTCTCATGTGTGGGTGGCAAGTATTTGCTGAGTTAAAGCAGAACTAAGTAAGAATTCCGTTTTTGTCAAACAGCGACCACTAGAGTCGCTGTGGAGTACTTGTACTGTCGTGAATAGCACTCACGCAGAGATGGCTCGCACTCACGGCCGGATCCCCTCCCCCTGTACACCGGTACCTGTTCAGTAGGATGGACGCTGTAACGAGTGGAAAAAAGGTATGGCCCCTTTAAGAGCTGCGCGCGCCCTGCGTCTCGAACACCACATGTATACGGCGCCGGGTTATTTCTGTTTGATGCTCATTTTATCAGAATTTGATCAGATCTGTTTTTTGCCGTAAAGCAATTAGTTACCTCGCAAGACCTGATATCACACGATACTTCCTAACACTGAGGCCGGCGGCTCGCCAGCCCAAAGTTGCAAGTGTGATTTTGCGGCTCACAGGCACCAGGGGGGTGCGAGGCGACCACCATTCAACACGAAATCAGTAATATAAACATTACAATGACTCCAAAGCTGTTCGGTTAAGGTAAAAAAGTTACTTAGTTCACCTTTAAAGATCATTTTCTGTTGCGTTTCAGAATGAACTTCACATTGAAAGAGACGACAGAACGCGCATCATGTTTATTTTCTTTATTTTACGAAAAACACAACATTTTGTTTTTATTATTAGTGTACACAAATAAAAATAGACATTTAATTAACAGTTTTGAATGATCTATAACACTTGCCTGTATCACAAAAATCGACAGAGTTATTTGAGTCTCTCTGATAAGAAAAAAAGAGAGACAATCGCGCCGGCGCGATAGCTGACCCCAGGGGGTTAATATAGGATCCCAATCAGTCGACTACGTCGAACGTGACCGAACTGATAGGGAACGTCTCGGTTACGTATGTAACCCTCGTTCCCTGAAGGAGGGAACAGAGACGTAGTCCCGTCGCCATTATTGCTGGACTATTGCTGGACCACTCCAGGTTCCGCTCGGCTCCTCAGCGAAAAACAATTGGTGCAAGCAACCACATCCGTATTTATTCCCGCGCTGCGGGTCGAAGCGTGTGATGCAATTCTCGCACACCAATGTGCATTGGCTCGTTTTAACAATACTCGAAGATGACAGGCTCCCTAAGCGTGATCCCAATCAGTCGACATGTCGACTACATCTCTGTTCCCTCCTTCAGGGAACGAGGATTACATACGTAACCGAGATGTTCCACACTCTCCACTCAGCATAGTATGAATGTCTCACAACTAATGTCCAGGCATAACAGAGAGCACCTACATTGAGGAAACTTGTGAGGTGTTTGTATGTATTACGCTGTGTTTCAAGGTGAGTGCAGCATCTATGTTTTACTCTTGTTGATACTTTTGACAGTGAAATTGCTATAATCACAGTCCTGACAGGTTTTATCTTCCCATCGGAGCAGGCCCATTTCTGCAGCTTGTCTTAGTGCTGCATGTATAGGCTGAGCGGTGTCAAAAGGTAACCCTCTTCCAATTGCATTTGTTTGGACCTATTAGAATTCCTAGCAATATAACTGCTCGTATCCTTGTTTGTTCTCATACGTAGACTTAAAAGAGCAGGTGGTAAACCTTCAAAGACAGAAATTGCTAAATCTCTCTGGAGTGGGAAGCTCTGACAAGATGGCAGAATGTTCACAGCATTTGAAAGAAAGCGAGATAAGCGTCAATGTCGTATTTAGTATGAAATGCATGCCATCTCTTTAACAGTCTGCTGATCTTGGCCTTGACGCATGCAGACTCTCATCTCCTCACCCCTCAGATAGACGTACGCTTCCTTCTCTGCCTCCCCCTTTCCTCTTTATTAAACCTTCACAAGTGAAATGAAAGCAAGCTAATGAGATCATTTGAGCAGAGATCACACAACTTGTAAGATTAATCTAAGATAAGTCATAAGTTTGCCAATAGCCAAAGATTAACACATAAAAAGAGAGCAGTCTTACAATTGCAGAGAAGAAAGTGGCGGAAATAAATATAAAAGGTAGAGTTGAATCTCATGCAGGAAAAGAATAATGAGGTTTAGAAGACGTAAACACTGTAAGAATCCTGCATGCTGGACATGGATAATGCAGTGCCGATAGAATTGCCAAAAAGGAGAAGAAAGCCTCCATACTGAGTCTTCAATGCGCTCGCTCTCAGCACTTCATTACACAGCAGGCAATTGGAACAAGAAAAGAAAGAATTAAACTTCTCACCTACACATGCCCATGCTGTTTGCCTTTATTTTCATGTCTGTCTGCCAAGGATCAATCACACTGAGGGCATTAAGCCTGGGAGAGCATGCTAAACACATATCACACAGAAGCCATGACACATTTGCTTGCCAATAGCCTCATCTCCATCCATGTTAATGCAGCACATTTTACATTTTTTTGTTCCCAAAACTGCAAACTGACAGTAGTTTCTTACATTTTTATGGAATGAAATGAAAAGTGGCAGTATCCTGTTATATTCAGTGCATGTACATGCACATTAAAATATTGATTTCAGTCAAACTAAATCAATAATCCCTTTAAAATGTGGTTAGTCCGACTGAAATCACACCTGTTACACAATTTGTTTTCTTTCAATTATTCTTATTATTGTGTATATGTATGTGTGTGTGTGTGTGTGTGTGAGAGAGAGAGGTTGGGCTAATGGACTGATTGTAGCTTGGATTCGTTTACCATGTATACATGTTTATCGAGTTACACTTGGCCTGGGTATTGTGTGTTTGCTCTGAAAAACAGAAGTGACGTTTATTTTATCCTCCAAATATTTGATAACACATTGTGTCATCATGTATAGTGAAAGTCTGTAACTCAACCACACAGACAAAAGTAAAAGCTGTAGCTTAGTAACTGTCCTTGTGAAAAAGAAGTAGGTTACACTTTTAAATAAACTTTTAAAACAAGCACTTGGAAATACTGTCCAAATTAGCACTTGACCACTTACATGTGGTATTTTCTGTGTTCAAGTACAAGAACAAAGTGTTCAAGTAGGCGTGGATACTACAAGTGTGTTCAGAACTTTTGATTACCCGATGGGACACACTTATAGTCTTGCAAAAAATGAAAGTGTTTAGAGTTTTTTTTTTTAAACTTTGCATTTTAAAATAAACTTCTTAATATCTGTTCAGTAGTCGCTATGTAACTAACAGAAGACAATTTTAAAATTGTAGTTCTTCTAATTAAGTGATAAAAAGCAGTTGTAAATACAAAAACCCTACTCATCTATGCACCAATAAAATATGCAACACTTTATGTTTTACTACCAAATTATATGTAATATGTAATATCTCATTAATTTAACTTACAGTGGAATGGAAAATTTCCTAGACGTCTCACGATTTCGGGGCACGCGAGTTCCCGAACTTAATGCATGAAGGGATACGCTTAGCCTCACACTTCAGAGCGGTATTCGAGATAGTGTGGGCTTAGTGTGCATTAAGGGCACTGCACTTTGGCATTATTCAGACATGGGACAGACTCTGGCACTAACTTCCTGCACACTGTAATGCTGAGGCAGGAATGAAGCGGAGAGCGAATCCAAATGCAAGCACTATTTTAATAATAATAATAATAATACAAAAGGGCAATCCAGGGTAACCAGGAACTCAGAACAGGAACTCGGAACAGGAACAAGGAGACAGGAGACAGACAAGCAACAATGACCGACAAACAACAACTGAAGAACAGAGGTATAAATTCACAGGCAAACAAGCTTAACAAGATAACAAGGGGGCGTGGCTTATCAGAAACACATGGGAACAATGATCAGACAATAATAACAAGACACATGGCAAACAGGGAATCACATGACAGACAAGAACAATTAACAAGACACAAAACCCACAACGTGACATAGCCCCTCCCCTATGGGCGGCTCCCGACGCCCATCAAAACAAAACCACAAAAGTTTAGGAGGGTGGTGAAGCGGAGGCGGTCTTGGGGGAGGGGCGGAGGGCCAGGCCTGCACTGGGAACCGGGACCAGGATATAGGCAAGGTGGGACGTGAAGCGTGGGCGACCAGAGCGGAGCAGGATCTGCAGACGACCAGGGCAGAGCAGGATGAGGCGGAGACCATGGCGGAGCAGGATGCGCAGACGACCAGGGCAGAGCAGGATGCGCAGGCGGCCAGGGCGATGAAGACCCTTCGGGCGGCCAGGGCGGTGAAGACCCTTCTAGCGGCTACGGCGGTGAAGACCCTTCAGGCGGCCAGGGAGGATAGGACCCTTCAGGGGGCCAGGGCAGACCAGGCAGTTCAGGAGCAACCTCAGCAGCAGGAGGGATGTAAAGGTCAGTAAGCTGGGCTGAGTTGAGTGGGGGACGGAGGGGGGTGACTCTGGGACGCCAGAGTCACTGTCGAGCCCTCTTGAGGTGTCGTGGGCTAGTCGACGAAACACTGAGGACGGAAGGTGCCCACTTGAAGACCCTAGAGATGTCCCCTACTCGGCTCAATCCAGACGGTTGTCGTGCTGGTCCACTGGGGAGACCACACTGTAGTTGCAGCCGTTGTGTGTGCTGACGCGCCAAGTACACTGCAGCCGTTAACGCCGGACAGAAGGAGATTCACATCACCATATGGAATGAAGCGTAAATGGATGGAGAAGCATAGGTTACTGTAAAGCTACGTCTTAGTTTGTGCTTATCTTGGCGAAAGCCGAGTACAAATCAGCATGAAGTTTTAACATCTACTCTCGTGTAATGGAAATCATGTCACTGCAAGTTGCTTTTAGTTAAAACAGCTCAAACATGCATTTTTAGTTCACTATTCACTATGTTCTTAATTGTCAAATGCATAAAGGGCCCCAGAGTGGACAGACAGAGATTAATGACCGGTGTTTCTTTTTTGTGTTTCTCACACCTCTTTTGCAGCCATATCAGGTGCCGTATCCCTTTCTCTGCTTTTCGCTGCGCATATGTTCGCCTGGATTAGTGTGATTGTTTGATTGACACAGGTAGTAGTGTAACAGGGTATGTGGTCATGAATGTTAAAGGGATAGATCACCCAAAAAAAACTCTTCATTTACTCATTTGACGTCCCAAACTCGCTTGACTCCCTGACTTTGGTTGGAAATAAAATAAGATATTTTGAGAAGTGTCTCAATGTTTTGTTTTTTTGTCCATAAAATGGACGTCAGTGGTGACCAAATCGGTTTGGTTAATAGGGCATGTCAAATGTTGATTTCTTTGACAGAATGCAAAACAGAGTCATTTAATGTAAAACCTCATTGTAATTGTAGCTGTAGTTTGTCTAACCTGACAAAAGGCACCATGTTTGTTTGTAATAAATCACATGTGATTGTACATAATTAATGCTTCATTAGGATGAGTCCATTACTCCAAGCAGAAAAAAGAACAAAACCAATGATGCGACTACAAGATCTCAATTTGTTTTATGGCTTAAACCCAGACGAAGTTATCTGTCAGTTTGTTGTGGTGACACACTATACATAACCATGTCATATGACTCCAGCCTCATTTTAATTATCTGCAGAGATATTGCTGTGTGTTAAGGGTCTGAGAGCATAAATAAGATTGTTCACTTGAATGGTATTAAGTATGTGTATGAACCTGAACCGCTACAACTCACAAGCCCAGTTTGAATGACAAGTGATTACTGAAGTAGTAAAGAAATGAATAAGTTTGTAATAGAAGATGATTGAAGTCTGTGTTATCTGGATACATGTCCTGTGCCCTGTCTATTAAAGAATGAGCTGATGTTTGTTGAAAAAAAAAAACTGTTGGAGAAAGATGGTGAACGATAGAGAGTTGTAAGGGAATTAGAACAGCAAAAGAAGAGCAGCTGGTTAGGGAGGTTCCTCTACCTCTGGGAACTGACTTGGAGAGAAGTTCACACGGAATCAACCTACTTAATCCAGAGAGAGTTGGAAAAGACTCCATCTAACCTGTGAAAAAGAGGGAACAAAACCATCTGTAAGTGGGTTAGGTGTAAAGAGCTATTATGATAGAGTAATTTACTACTGGAATTTTAAGGAGCACAGTGAGCTTGGTAGTTTAGGTTTAGAAAAGGGCAAAAATTAATTCAATATTTTATCTGTGAAGAGCAATTAAGAATGGTTGGAGAATTTAATTTTAAAGATGACATATCATGAAAATCGGACTTTTTCTGTGTTTAGGTGCTATAATTGGGTCCCCGGTGCATCTACCAACACAGAAAACGTGAAAAGTGACAACCCAGTAACTTTTTTTTGGTAAGCCTTTCTCTGCAAGCATGTCAAAAAATAAGACGATCAGATTTCGCGGCAGCATCCAGGTCCAAGCTGTAATACCTGACGAATGTGAGCGGTGAGGACCAGCCCGCCGCATCACAAACGTCTTGGAGAGAAACCCCAAATAATAAGGCTTTAGAGGCCGCCATACCCCTAGTAGAGTGAGCCCTGACCGCCAAAGGGCACGGCTGGTCAGAGTCCTCGTAAGCAAGTGAAATAGCCTTGACTATCCACCTACTAACCGTCTGTTTAGAAGCAGGAAGACCTTTCTTGGGTGATCCAAAATAAACAAATAACTGGTCGGAGTTTCTCCACTGAGAAGTCCGATGAACATAAGTGTCCAGTGCTCACACTGGACACAAGAGGTTCAGCTTTACTGGTCCGCAGATGTAAAAGGAGGAGGACAGAAAGCGTGCAGCACAATAGGCCTAGGAATCATGGTCGGCACCTTAGGGACGTATCCCTGTTTTGGATATAAGAATGCCTTGACCATCCCCGGTGCAAACTCAAGGCAAGTGGGGGAAACCGAAAGGGCCTGAAGGTCTCCGACTCTTTTGAGGGACGAAATAGCCAGCAGAAAGATAATCTTAAAAGTAAGAAATTTCTCTGAAACCGAGTCTAAGGGCTCGAACAGAGCCCTACACAGGCCTTCCAAAACTATTGCAAGGTCCCACGCCGGCACCCTAGTGCGAGTTGCAGGCCTCAGCCTCAAGGTGCCACGAAGGAAATGAGTAATCGGGGGTCTCGACCCAGAGATGTACCACCAGGGCGTGGGAAGCCGCAATGGCCGCCACGTAGACCTTGAGCGTTTACTGAACAGTTAACCGGATCCCACTGGCGTTGGTGACACCAAGATAAAAAAACTCTCCATTTTAGCGCATAAAGTTTCCTCGTAGCAGGAGCTCTGGAGCTTAGAATGGTCTCAACAACCTCGGTTGAGAGACCACTCTTTCTGAGTTGGGCCCCCTCAGAGGCCAAACCCATAGTTTCCAAATCTCTGGCCGGGGGTGAAATATTGTGCCCCCTGCCTGAGACAGAAGGTCTCTCCTGACCGGGATCTCCAATTCGGCTCAGCCAGCGTGGTGCTGCTAGCAGTAGGCTTATTCCATCCTGGCGGATTCTCTCCAGAACTCCTGGGAGCAGAGCAACGGGGGGAAATGTGTACAGACGTAGCCTCGGCCATGTCTGCACCATAGCATCCAGCCCCAGGGGTTTAGTGAGGGAGAAGCAGAGTGGACAGTGCGTCTTGTGCTGAGACGCAAACAGATCCACTTCTGCCTGGCCATAAAACTCCCATATTTGCTCCACCGCCTCGAGGTGGAGTCTCCAGTCCCCTGGCCTCAGCCCCTGCCTCGACAGTGTGTCTGCTCCTATATTCTGGTCCCCTGGAATATACACTGCCCTCAGAGAGAGTATTTTCCCCAGGGACCACAGGAGGATCTGGTGCGCCAGTTTGCAAAGCGGATGCGAACGCAGACCCCCCTGACGGTTCAGATAAGAGACCAACGATGTGTTGTCTGTACGGACGAGCACATGATGGCCCCTCAGGTCTGGGGGGAAATGTCTCAACGCATTAAAGACAGCCATCATCTCCAGGCAATTTATGTGCCAAGAGAGATGATGACTCCTCCACGGACCCTGAGCCGAGTGGCCTTCCATTACCGCTCCCCAGCCAGTGAGGGAAGCATCTGTCGAGATAGCAACTCGATGGCAAAGAGCTCCCAACACCGGACCCTGGGTCAAGAACCAGTGTTTCCTCCATATAACCAAGGCACAGAGACACCGCCGTGTTATCTTGATCATACAAAGTGGGTTTCCCCTCGGGGAGAACCCTCTGGTCCTGAGCCACCACTGCAAAGTTCTCATGTACAGCAGGCCAAAGGGTATCACATTGGACGCTGCTGCCAAGAGGCCTATTAGTCTCTCAAACTGTTTCACAGTGCGTGACTGGCCTAGCTTTAGCTCTTTTGTGGCTGTAAGGATAGCAGCTACACGAGCGGGCGATAAAATGGCTCGCATCGTGACTGAATCCCATACCACACCAAGAAAAGTGGTTCACTGTGCTGGAGAAAGCACACTCTTCTTGGCATTGAGCCTCAACCCCAACATTTGCATATGAGCGAGGACAACACCTCGGTGCCGAACCGCTAACTGTTCTGATTCCGCTAGAATCAGCCAGTCGTCTATGTAGTTCAGAATACGTATGCCCTGCAGCCTGAGCGGGGCCAGAGCTGCATCTACGCATTTCGTGAACGTGCGGGGTGATAAAGCTAGACCGAAAGGAAGTACCCGATATTGGTATTCTTTGCCCCCGAAAGAAAACCTCAGGAACCTCCTGTGCTGAGGGAGGATGGAGACATGGAAGTAAGCGCCTTTCAGATCTATCGTGACAAACCAGTCCTCGGATCTGATTTGAGTCACGATCTGTTTGAGTGTTAGCATCTTGAACTTGAGTTTCTGTACTGAACGATTCAACAGACGAAGATCTAAAATGGGACGCAACCCTCCATCCTTTTTTGGAACAATGAAATAACGGCTGTAAAAACCCCCCTCTCTGTCGGGTGAGTACACCTGTTCTATAGCTTCCTTCGCTAACAGGGCCTTTACCTCTTGCTCCATTACCAGAGCCTGCTCGGAATGTACTACTGTGAGTAACACCCCATTGTACTGCGGAGGACGAGAACCAAACTGGATTCTGTATCCTTTTTCTACTATCTGCAGGACCCATTGAGATATATTTGGCAGTAGCTTCCACACTGCCAGAAAATCTACAAAGGGAACTAAAAAATCATAATAAAGTAGGCTATACTATGTACAAAAAATCAGATGAGCCCAGAATATGAGTTAAGCATTTTCCTCCCATAGAAAACCATTATAAGAACACTCAATGTGGCTTAATGCAGATTAGAATGTCCCCTTATGTCGAAATAACGATATATTATGTCGAAATAACAGATATTATGTCGATATAACGAGATATGTCGAAATAACGACTTATGTCGAAATAACAGATATTATGTCGAAATAATGACTTCTGTCGAAATAACGACTTAATATCTCGAAATAACAAGATTTTTTTTTTTTTTTTTTTTTACCATGCGGTTGAGGACTTCCAGAATACAGCCTGAATATAATTGCTTCCAGAAATTATTTTTGGGGGTGCTATCTGCGTGCTTCAGTCTTTCTTGGGGGTGCTGAAGCACCTGCTAGCCCCTCCCTAAGGTGCCGCCCATGTCTGTGCTACAGGGAGATTTGGTGGTGAGTAAAACATGTTTATAATGAAAAAGCTCAATTTCTTGGGTCCAAACTTTTCTTGAAGCCATTGCTGGTGCTGCTGCTGTTTTTCTTTCAGTGACCTCAACCTATGCCTTGCTCTCTCATTGGCTTGCGCGAATGCTTGCACGTTGTTTGTAAAATGCGATCGCCATTTTGATGCTGTGTTAAACAAATTATGTTATCTATGTTATTAAGACAAAGCTAACAAGGATTTTTTGTGACCTTGTATTCAAGGTCAGGATTTTTTTCCCACCTTGTTTTTCTTCTTTTTTTTCTTTCCTGATTTTATTTCATCATCATTGTGACGAGTGCTTTCTAACTCTCATGTTCACGGTCACGGAGGGAGTCGGGACTGGCGAGCCGCACGGACCTAACAGCGAGTCGTGATTGTATGAAACTGATGTTTTTGTTGCCGATTTGGAGGGTAGGAAAGTGAACTAACAACACTTACACTTTTCACTGTTCAATTGGAAGGATTCAGTCACGAGGAGAGACTGAGTAACGAACAATAGCCAACCATTGTCGTTTAACGATTTCAGCAGTATTCACAAGGTTGTGAATATAACTTCAGACACTATGGCAAGCCGTTTTAACATTTAATCATTTAAACCTACTAGTCTCTATTTTCATGCTACTAGTACTTATTTTTTAGATACTAGTATCTATTTCATTAAGTACTAGTACTCAGGCCAGCTGGCAGTCTTGCCTGGGCCCGGGACAAGATAATCTTTAATGAGGGCCCAGTTCAGATCCCCCACACGTTTAACTGATGACAGCGCAGTCAGAAAAACGGTTTTCAGTGATAGATACTTTAACTCCACGGAGTCCAGTGGCTCAAAGGGGAAGACTTTCAGGGCCTCGAGGACCAAGGAAAGGTCCCACATAGGAACCGACTGGGGGCGCGGCGGATTCATCCTTCTAGCTCCTCTAAGGAAGCGGATGACCAGCTCATTTTTTCCCAGCGACCGGCCGCACGTCGACTCTGCGAACGCTGCCACGGCCGCCACATATACTTTGAGCGTGGATGGGGACCTCCCCTTATCCAACAGCTCTTGTAGGAAAGTGAGCAGTTGCGAAACCCCGCATGTCCGTGGGTCCAGACCTCTGTCGGTGCACCATTTGGAGAACACCGACCAATTAGACGCGTAGAGCCTTCTCGTAGAGGGGGCTCTAGACTGCATGATCGTGTTCATCACTCTTTCTGGCAGGGCAACGAGTACCCGTTGATCAACTATGCGTGCAGAGACCAGCGCTCTGGATGGGGATGCCAGATCGAACCGCGAGCTTGAGAGAGGAGATCTGCCCTCACCGGAATCGGCCACGGGGCTGTGCGTGACAGCCGTGACAGGTCCGGGAACCAAGTCTGATTCTCCCAACGCGGGGCTATGAGGAGCACCGAGTGGAGCGTTTCCCTGATCCTCTTGATTACCTGTGGCAACAGAGAGACCGGAGGGAAAGCATACAGCGGGCGGCTAGGCCAAACCTGGGCTAGCGCGTCCTCGTCCTTCGAAAAGAACATCGGGCGATGAGCGTTGTCCTTTGTCGCAAATAGGTCGACCTCCGCTCTGCCGAAAAGGCGCCACAGTTTCTGGACTGTTTTGGGATGCAGGGACCATTCCCCTGGGGGAACATTTTCCCTGGACAGTCTGTCTGGGCCGTCGTTCAAATGGCCAGGCACATGCGCCGCCCTCAGCGAGCGCAGGTGGATCTGGGACCAAGTAAGGAGGCGTTCCGCCAGATTGCAGAGGTTTCTGGATCTGACACCGCCCTGACGGTTTACATAGGACACCACAGACATGTTGTCCGAACGGACTAGAACATGTTGGTCCTGTATGAGCGGGAGGAAGCACTTCAGCGCGTTCTCGACCGCTATCATTTCCAGACAGTTTATGTGAAAAGACTTCTCTTGATCTGACCACTGGCCATAGGCCGGTCTGCCCTCGAACAGCGCGCCCCAACCCGAGTTGGACGCGTCTGTTGAAATGAACTTTCGATAAGAGATAGCTCCCATCATTACTCCCCGCTGATACCAGTCGGCTACTAACCAGGGATGCAGAGCTGCTATGCAGGTCTGAGTCACTCTGATCTTCTCGCCGCCAGAAGCCCAAACTCGGCGAGACACGTGAGCATTCAGCCAGCGTTGGAGCGGGCACATGCGCAGTAGGCCCAGCTGAAGCACTGCTGCAGCTGATGCCATACAGCCTAGCATCCTTTGAAAAGTTTTCAAAGGGAAAAAGCTGCCCTTCTGGAAGGATGCGGCTAGGTGTCGAACACAGCGCGCGCACTGTGTTGATAAACGAGCCGTCATGGCCACAGAGTCCAGTTCTATTCCTAGAAAGGAAATCGACTGGCTGGGCATAAGTGAGCTCTTGGTCCAGCTCTTGGTCCAGTCCCAAGTTCTCCAGGTGACTGAGAAGCACTGTTCTGTGAGATAGCAGTTCCGTCTCTGACTGTGCTAGTATCAGCCAATCGTCCAGATAGTTCATAATTCGCAGCCCCTGACTTCTCAGGGGGCCGAGCGCCGCGTCCATGCACTTCGTAAATGTACGGGGTGCTAGAGACAGGCCGAACGGCAGGACGGTTTATTGATAAACCTGACCGTCGAAGGCGAATCTCAAAAATGGCCTGTGACGGGGTATTATCTGAATCTGAAAATAGGCATCCTTCATATCTAGAGAGATAAACCAGTCCCTCGGGCGAACTTGTGGGAGGATTTTCCTGGTCGTAAGCATTTTGAACGGTCTCTTTGCAAGCACTTTGTTCAAATGTCTCAGATCTAGGATGGGCCTGAAGGCTCCGTCCTTCTTGTGTACGAGAAAATAACGGCTGTAAAAGCCTGACTCGCTCAGAGAAGGCGGCACCCGTTCTATAGCACTTTTGCACAGCAGCTTTGCTATTTCTGCATGAAGTAGGTGTGCTACCTCCGCATTCACTATTGTCGCGGTCCGGGCTCGAAAGCGCGGGGGACGGCAAATGAATTGAAGTAAATAGCCCTGCTTTATTGTGCTTAGCACCCATTCTGAAATCCCTGGGATAGCTTCCCACGCTGCTATGCGAGCAGCTAGGGGGCGAATGGCCTCCGGGTTCTGATCGCTGCCATTTGCAGGCTCGAGAAACTGAACCGGAGCAGGGAGCGCGCCGCGCATGCTCTCGGTGCTGGGCAACAGCTGCTCGCTGGCAGTCGCGATAGACTGAGTCATGTGTGATGTCCCAATCATAAGGGATGGGGAACATTTTCTTTTCACTTTTGACGCGCGAGCAGCGCTCTGGGCGGAAAAAACCTTTCTGTAAGCGTGAACGCATGTGTGCGGGCACGAGACTTACAAACATATCTGATGCTCCTATCGTTTTGGATGGGATGCGTCTTATGAACGCCCTGCGTTTTGTGATGGCACTTAAACGCACGGGCGGCGCCCGGGGGGAGGTGTGTGTTAGTAAGCGTGAGCGCTCTCGGGCGGGCACGAGACTTACATTCATACCCTGCTTCAGTGGCCGTGCAACAGAGCGGGCAGATAGTGGGCACAAACCTGTGGATTCATTCAACACTCAAGCGGCTTTTCTGCGCTTTATGAGAGTGTGCTCTGTGGGTGACACGGGACGTGTTGTGCTTGTGTGTAGGGGTGAACACTGGGGCGTGGGCACTTTCTCTACACCACCTCAGACGCGACGGCAGTGAGGCTCGTAAGCGGCAACTGCGCGTTGGTGAAGGGAGGCGGTGAAGGTGAGGCGAGGCTCGAGCGAGGTTCTCCGGCGAGCGCGTCGCTGTGGCCACAGGTTCCGGCAGTCTCTGGGAACGGCGCATCTTCTTGCACGGTCCCATAAGGGGCGGAGTGACTGCTTCGGGGTTGAAGGCTTCGAGTCGAGCCCGCAGGGTCGACAGCGGAAGCGCTTCACAGAGCTCGCAGCCCCCGGACGCGAGGGCGAGCTCTGCATGTTCCTGGCCCAGGCAGAGAGCGCAGATGACGTGGCGGTCTCCGACGCTGAGCGGGGCCCTGCACAAGCTGCAGGAGGTGCCTGCTCTTTTAGAAAAGGTGTGTGTCGCAGCGGCGAACACACACAGACACAGAATACAAGAGGCAAAAAAGGATACGTCGCCGGATAGCGTAGCTTGCACGGATGGCTGAAGGTGGCGAAGACGGCCGGCTTCCTCAGCGCTGTCCTAAGCTGGCTGTTCGCTGTTCGACGGCGGCGGTGGCTTCTCTCAGATCCAGCGATGCGAAGAGCACGCTGAAGAGACGAAAAATCAGGGAAATCAGCCTACAGCCCCTTCTTTTATACGCTAAGCCACGCCCATTCTGGCGGGCTATGACGCTATGAAGGCGCGGGCACCTTCCATTGGGAGTTACGTCACGCAGGGCTCACTGGTAGGCTGCTGCAGTTGCCGCAGGGCAGCCAATGAGCACGCAAGATAGCCTGCTCTAGGTCTGCTAGCTGCTGCACTGCGTTGACAATAAATACAAAATTAAGGATAATTTTTGGCTTCAATATCTCGAGAAGATGAATCTTTCCCGTAGCGTAAGCTAACTTACGCAATACGAGAGAACCTCTTGTAAGAGAACTATTCTTTTGTTACTAGTAACAAATAATTTTTTTTGCCATTGACTTCTATGGGGATCGGTCTTTCAGATATCAACTATTCAGTTCTGACTAGTATGTATTCAAATTGTGACTAGTACATATATATTAGATACTAGTAGTTATTCATTAGGTACTAGTACCTATTAAATAGATACTACTAGTACCTATTAAATATACTAGTACCTATTAAATAGATACTAGTACTTATTCATTAGCTACTAGTACTTATTCAATAGATACTAGTTCTTATTCATTAGATACTACTAGTACTTATTCATTAGATACTAGTACTTATTCATTAGATACTAGTACTTATTCATTAGATACTAGTACTTATTCATTAGATACTAGTACTTATTCATTAGATACTAGTACTTATTCATTAGATACTAGTACTTATTCAATAGATACTAGTACCTATTTATTAGATACTAGTATCTTTTGTAATTGTTAACTATTATTATCTTACTAGTCACAACTGCTTTTTTACTAGTCTTATGTTATGACTAGTCAGAACGGCCACTGTAGAGTTCAATTCAAAATCTTACTAGTAAAATAAAAAATCTTACTAGTAACATTTGGAATAAATACTAGTATCTAATAAATAGGTACTAGTATCTATTTAATAAGTACTAGTATCTAATGAATAAGTACTAGTATCTAATTAATAGGTACTAGTATCTAATCTTTGCCAGCAGCCATATCACCCTGTAGCCCAAGACTGGTTGCCCACTGAAGCTAAGCAGGGCTGAGCCTGGTTAGTACCTGGATGGGAGACCTCCTGAGAAAACCAGGTTGCTGCTGGAAGAGGTGTTAGTGAGGCCAGTAGTGGGCGCTCACCCTGTGGTCTATGTGGGTCCTAACGCCCCAGTATAGTGATGGGGACACTATACTGTCAAAAGAGCACCGTCCTTCGGATGAGACGTTAAACCGAGGTCCTGACTCTCTGTGGTCTCAAAAAATCCCAGGATGTCTTTCGAAAGAGTAGGGGTGTAACCCCGGCATCCTGGCCAAATTTGCCCAGTGGCCTCTGTCCATCATGGCCTCCTAATCATCCCCATATATATATATACCAATTGGCTTAATCACTCTGTCTCCTCTCCACCAGTAAGCTGGTGTGTGGTGGGCGTTCTGACGCACTATGGCTGCCGTCGCATCATCCAGGTGATGCTGCACATTGGTGGTGGTTGAGGAGATTCCCCCCTTCTATGTGAGCGCTTTGAGTGCCGAGAAAAGCGCTATATAAATGTAATGAATTATTATTATTATTATTAATTATTAATGAATACGTACTAGTATCTAATGAATAAGTAAATTTTGTGTATTAAAATAATTTTTTTATGTCAATATAATTTGATTATGATTTGATGATTACATGTAGGATACAACTTTGCATTTGTTGCATCTGTAGGAATAAATACAATTTTAATGTGATAGTAAAGTGTCACAGCATTACACACGTGTCAGTTTAGCTTATACCTCTTGAAACTGTATATAAATGTTTCATCATAAAACTAAACATCCTTACAGCCACTTTGAGGGCTTTGTATTTTAGACATTTTAATTAACATTGCAATAAATCTAGTGGAAAATGACTGAAAGTGGACTGCTTGTTTTTATAGTCCCAAAAAAATGTCTGATACAGCACAAGCAAAACAGCAAAATGCCAACAGATAAAAGTTAGCTAGTATAATTGCCCTCCTTTGATCCTTCCTCTGCTGTCAAGTGTAGCACCAGGCAATGTTTTGGCTCTCACATGAAATGTGTCCCTGTTTCACATCCATCTTTCACAATTTGTTTTTCGTTCCCATCTGTAATTTTAGCATTGACATTGTGCGTGAAACTGGTTCAAATGAAAATAGCATTGTCAACTGTTTGGGTGTAAGACGATAAAATACAGGAAAAACTGAGTCCCAAATGGGTCATATAGAACACAATTCTATTCTTTTAAATATGGGAAAATTATATTATATAATGGGATGGTTGGCAACCCTAAGCTTAACAGTAGCTCAGCTGTTTTTAAAACAGTGTTTAGCTTTTATAACAAGCTACTTTTTCAAACAAATTGCAGTGAAGTGTAGATGTCACATCATTTAATTTGTGGTTGTTTGTTTATACATCAGTATTATTATTGCTAGTAACCAGAGAAAGGAATTAATTTGATTAAGCGGTTTATAAATCTCCACAATCCCATTTACATGTTACTTGAAATGACTTGAAAAAATGTGCCATTTTGTTGTTGCTCACTTGGTCTATAAAACAAAGTGTTCAATTCATATGCAGTAGACCTGTGTGTTACTGGCCTTATTCAATTGTAAAAATGCTTGTTGTAAAGTCCAATTCATTTGAATGTAAATGAACCATTTTTAAATTAAACTACTCATTGAATTTACAGATTCAGGTTTCTTTGTAGACGTCCTTGTTCGGCATTTTTTTTTTTTTTTAACTACTGTTAATCATGACATTTAGTTGCACTTTGTGAAAAGTTGTCTGCTCAAGTTTAATGCTGTCACCTTAATCAAGATTAATATCTTTAAACATTCTTGTTGTTTTTGACTTTTTTTTTTATTACTATTTTCACTATTTAGATAAATAGTGATCTGATTAAACCCTCATGTTTTCCAAATCTGTGGGGTGAACTATCCCTTAAATTATGAGTGCGTGTAACTTGGCAAGCAGTTCAAAGGTCCCTCAACACTAAAAGCAGCATCAATCTTTCAATATGAAAACTGTTGTTGTGATTTGAAAAGCAAAAAATTATGTTTATTCACACACTGACCTATTTTCTCCATTCCCTCTCCTTTCTGCCGAGAGCCAAGATTCAGAAGTCAGGAGGTCAGCAGGAGGCTCTTCATGACTTGACCTTCAACACAGGAAGAAGGAAAAGTATGACCTTTTTTTCACCTAAAAATGCTCCCTCTTCTTGTTTGTTTTTTTTCTTTATCAGAATGTTATGTATTGTGTAATTATGAGTAAGGTCTGTTATATGTGATTCTATCCACCATGACACATTTCTTTAAAGGGACAGTCTTAATAAAGCTGACAGTCCTTTGATCAAAGAAATGTTCGTAATGTCTAGAATCTTTCTTGGCATTACGTCCTAAGAGAGAATAGTTTGAAGTGGGCCTATTCTGTAATCCATGAAGGGTAAAAAAAGCAAAACCACTGAGATAAGTCATTCACCATGGATTATAGTTACTACAGTGGCCTTTCTATTTCTGGCACAATGAAGTCTAATCCCAAACTCTAAGCTGAATTGAGCTAACTGTGGCTGTCAATATTCCGGGCCTGTCATCTCCGACGTGGCACCCATAAAACTAGAGGCTCTGAATAGAACCTGAACATTTGCATTCCAACTAGCATTAATGTGAAAGGGTGGAACAAGTCGCTTTGAAAGTCATCCAGTGTGAAGCTCTCAACTATTAGCAAAAAGGGCTGGAGGGAGGTTGAGCGCTTTCTGCCGTGCTATATCCTATTCCCCTGTTAGGGCTCTTTGCTGGAATCGCTGGTGTATTTCGTATATGAGCTTACGACTCCACACTGTGTGGAAAATCCCCCTGCTGCCTGGGTCCTTGGGCATTGAAAATGTCATTTTTAATCACACTCCCCTCTGAGATACCATCCCTGTGATCAAAGACGCCCAGACTTAAAGTTAACATGTCAACAAAGATGCAGTTTGGGGACATCTCTACAGACGCCTTTCACATGGGTGAGCGGGTATGAGGAGTGATGGCGGCGTACAAAAGGGTAGAAAAGAGTCCTAAAACGACCCCTGAATGGGTATTTGAATGTACAGTAGTAGTAACTAAGCTCTCAACTTACAATTTTCTTCTGTGCTAATGATAAAACTCAAAGGACAGTTTTAACCCTAGAATGCATGACTAAAATTACACATGAATACATTACCTGTATTGTATTTATTGGTTCTTTCAAAGCGTTCCTTTTTAACAACGAGTTATCTCAGAGAGTGATTCATTCCTTTTGTGTTGACCGCGCATGCGCAACATCCTATAGGTTCTGTACAGGAAACAGAAATGATTAGATGACCTTGAGTTTTTGGGTTCGGGTCTGAGTTGTTCACTTTCCATGTCTTCAGGTTGTCGTCACGTGACATGATACATTACATTTACATTTATGCATTTATTTGGCAGACACTTTGATCCAAAGCAACTTACGTTGCATTTCAAGGTACACATTTTTTTTTTTTCTTATCAGTTCTTGCTTTCCCTGGGAATCAAACCCATGACCTTGGCATTGTAAGCGCCAATGCTCTACTGTTTGAACTACAGAAAAGCTTCAATGATCATATTGGATACAAAAATTCCTCACAAATTCCTTTGTTTTTTTGTTTTAACTCCTATAGTTACATGATGTGTTTCTGGTCTCAAATTGTAGCTTTTTTATTTCTTAAAATGTAAAAAAAAAAAATCGTGCATTTCTGTCATCGTCGCTGTCGGGCGGAAACCTCGTATGTCCAAATTTGGTCAATTTAATATTTTTTCACAAATCGATGCTATTGGTCAGTCTCCACGTGGGTCTGTTATTTTTACAAATTATTAACCAATCGAAAGTGTTGAAAATAGCTTGTGAGCAAACCTCTTAACTCCATTGGACACTTCAACTGTCTGAGAAACCTCGTAACTCCACCCCTTCTTCACTTGGCGCCGCCGCGCTGGAGCTTCGCGGCATTTTTTCTCCTCAAGATTGGAAGTCGCAATCCTCGTTGAGCAACACGTCCTCTGAGGTAAATGTCCTTATTCATGATTTAGTTATATAAATTATATAATAATAACAGTTTATATATTATATATAACAGTTTTATCTCGATCGAAGTAATGGTAGTGCTAGTTTAGTGTAGTGTAATGTATCATTTCTGAGGATGCTAGATTTTTCTTTCTGCTGTCTTGCATTGGACGGTAAGTTAGCTAAGTTAACTTATCATGTTGATTGAAATCTTCCATGGTTTTGTTTCTGACGAGGACATTTTATTTAAACCGCAAAAATTGCCTGTCGTTGACTTAGTTAGCCGCTATGTAACGTTATTGGTTTTGTCATCATGTTAGGTGAGATAGGTAGCTAACGTGATTTTCGTGGGGCTTAAATAAAAACCTCTCGACCCCCGCTAACGCTAGTTCTGGCACTCATCTGAGGAACAACATAATAATTTAATGTACTATGTCAGTATTGTAGCTTACAATGTCAAGGCATTCCGTCATGTTCAACAAGTAGCTACCTTTTACGTCATGTTCATCACTTTAAGCAAGCTAGCTGGCTTCTTGCCTTGTTATCATACGTAAACATGTCGTACAACTTAGTGAAACGATCATTTGACCTTTATTTATTTTATTTTTTGCAGCAACCATGTCTGTGTCCTTAAAGGAACTCTGTCAGATGGTCAATGTGCCATATGATCAGGCAAGGGCCCTATTAGACAGTGAGAGCTCTGATGGAGAGAGTGTAACGTTAGAGAGAGAGGAAGCAACAGTGGTGGAGGATACAGTGGTGGAGGATACAGTGGTGCATGCTGGTAGAGTGAATTTCTGAGAGATAATCATGATTTCACATGCCAAAATGAATGAGTTTTAATGCAGATGTATTTCACAACAATAGAAATAATAAAAAAATCACACTATTTGTATGATGTGTTTGAAAAGATTTCTCTGGTGGTCTGGAGGAAGAGGAGGCCTCACTGCTGGCTCCAGAGCAGGTGCAGTTTGACACGGGTAAGTTTGATGCTTTTCTACATTTTCTCATTAAATTGGATAAGGTCCTTCAACTATAGCCCTCACTGTTGACAGTTTATAAAGATGTAACTCATTCATGCACGTTTGGTTTGTGTGTGTATTTTGAAGTTTTCCATGGTGGAGGCGATGAGGACTCGGATGCAGAGCATTCATGCTCAGATGCTGAGGAAGACGCACCTCCAAGGAAAAGACTGAGAGCTGAGAACACCTGGAAGAAAGTCATCAACAAGAAAAGAAGAATGGTTGGAAAGTCATACATTGGAAAACAGAAGCAGAAGGAAACAATGAGGGAGCCACGGGCTATGGGGCCTAGATGTTCATCAGCAGCATGTGCCAGGTCAGGTAAACATCACTGCAGTGCAATCGGCGAGCCTGAGAGGAATACGATTTTCAATGACTTTTGGCAACATGTGACCTGGGAGGAGAAGAGAGTGTATGTGCGTGGTCTAATTGATGTGGTCCCCGTGCAAAGGAGAAGGGGGGCTGAAAATTCCCGAAGATCAAATTCGCTGTTGTTTTTTTTACGGGTCAGCGGGCAGAGAAGACGCGTCTGCAAAAGTATGTTTTTGTCTACCCTAGGAATAGGCGAGTGGTCTGCTCTTAACTGGGCAAAGGAGGGACACACGCAAGCAGAGACAGAGGGACAAACACACAGCAATGCACGTCGTTCAGTGGCAGGCCATGAATTCATTTGCAGTTTTTTGCACGACCTCCCAAAGGTGCCCTCACACTATTGCAGATCCACAACATCCAAACAGTATCTGGAACCTGTGTTTCAATCGATGGCTGATCTGTATGCAGTGTATTGTCGTGCTGCTGCAGAGAAGAATGTAACACCTTTGTCAAGGCAAGTGTTCACAAATGAGTTCAAGCGTCTCAACCTAGGCCTTTACCACCCAAAAAAGGACCAGTGCAACATCTGTTGTGCTTTCAAGACCGGCAACTTACCTGATGACGAGTGGCAGCACCATCTCCTTCAAAAAGAAGAGGCCCGCGCCGAAAAGTTGTCCGACAAAAGCAAGGCCAGCAACAACACTATGGTCTTATGTATGGACTTACAAGCCCTCCTTTTGTGCCCAAAGCTAAAAGCCTCTGCCTTGTATTACAAAACAAAGCTTGCTGTTCACAATTTTACCATGTACAACATGCTGACACACAGTGCCACATGTTATGTCTGGCATGAAGGCGAGGGATCCCTGTCTGCCAGTGAGTTTGTTTCATGCATTGTCGACTACCTCTCTGCACACACTGAGCCTGACACATTTATTCTGTGGAGTGACGGCTGCGGGTATCAGAACCGGAATGCAGTTCTAAGCAATGCACTTCTTCTGTTCTCCATGAAGAATAACAAAGTCGTCATTCAGAAGTACCTTGAGAAAGGGCATACTCAGATGGAATGCGACTCCGTTCACAGCGTCATCGAGAGGCGTCTGAGGGACCAGGATGTTTATCTCCCAGCAGAGTATGTTAACCTGATGAAGAGGGCCCGTGTAAAGCCTCATCCATATGAAGTCAAGTACATCGACCACACCTTCTTCCAGGACTTCACCAAGCTGAGGCTCTGCAAGTCTCTGCGCCCTGGAGGAAGACCTGGTGACCCAACTGTCCATGATATCAGAGCCATCAGGTAATTACCAATGCAAATCTTATGTCTTACCAATATACTCATGACATTATGATGTTGCATATTGTTTTATGAAATCTTACAGTGATTATGTTGTTGTGTTATATTTTGTGCTATTAGGTACAACAACAATGGAACGATGGACTTCAAAATCAACCACTCTGATGACTGGCATTCACATCCAAGTCACCAACTCCGAAACTCCACCTCAGACAGCCACACAGTCACCCCACTCTATTCAGACCGCCTGAAGATCAAAGAGCTGAAATTCAAACACCTCCAAGACCTGAAGGAAGTCATCCCAAAGGACTTTCACAGCTTTTACGACAATTTACTTCACTAGCTTAATATAGGATGCAGTATTAAAGGAGAACTCCTGCACAAAATGAACCTTTGGTCTAATTACACATTGTTACCTAGTCAACCGTTATCTGAGATTTGTTTTCATGATTATCGAATGTAAATAGTTTTATCTCTAAAAACAGTTTAGCCTATAAAGCTAGTATAACGCTAGTATATTGGGCATAGATCAATGACAAATAAAAATCGCTTGTTAATACCACTAACAAGGCTGAAAATAGACCCACACTAACACGGTAGCATAATGAGGGTCCCTACCTTCAAACCGAAACATTGAGAACTTTGTAAGTGTACAGACAGTTTAATAAGAAGATATTTTAAACATACAGTCAACTTCGCGTATACAGGCAGAATCCATCTTTGAAATACAGCCTTTACCAGTCGATCTACGAACGCCGATCCAAGCCTGCTGTTCGCGCTCACCTTATCACAACTTATAGCTCGTTCACATCTCACCAGCGCACTTGGATCGGCGTTCGTAGATCGACTGGTAAAGGCTGTATTTCAAAGATGGATTCTGCCTGTATACGCGAAGTTGACTGTATGTTTAAAATATCTTCTTATTAAACTGTCTGGACACTGACAAAGTTCTCAATGCTTCGGTTTGAAGGTAGGGACCCTCATTATGCTACCGTGTTAGTGTGGGGCTATTTTCAGCCTTGTTAGTGGTATTAACAAGCGATTTTTATTTGTCATTACACTATGCCCAATATACTAGCGTTATACTAGCTTTATAGGCTAAACTGTTTTTAGAGATAAAACTATTTACATTCGATAATCATGAAAACAAATCTCAGATAACGGTTGACTAGGTAACAATGTGTAATTAGACCAAAGGTTCATTTTGCGCCGGAGTTCTCCTTTAATGGTACTGGTATGGCAGTAAAATATGATGGCAATGTAACAACACACACAGAGCCTCACAGATACATGCACACAGACAAGGGCTAACCATACTCACAAACACAAATACACAAGCCTTAACTGTGATTTTATTATATTATAAATATTATTTTATATTAATATTATATTTTTTTTATTGTTAAACTATGATATTAGTTATTGATGTATTTTAAATGTCTACTTATTACTAGGCTTATTATAAATGTGCATTGAAGTTTTAAAATGTATATAATATAATACTTGAATTGAATGTTTTGGATACCACCATTAAATTATTGTTTTTATTATTATTTTACTGACTCAAAGTTCCCTCTCTTGGCACTGTGCATGTAAAATACCCCAATTGGTGTTTTTATGGGAGAAAAAAACGGCTGTCTACTGGCGTCGAGTAAGCCTATCTTTGGATAACTCTGTCTGTTTTTTAGGTAATAACGAGTGAAAATAGTTAGGTTAGATACATTTGAGTAGGCCTGTTTTGTTAAAGATCGAAAGCTGTAATCGAAAGCAGAAGGAAGCCCGTGAGCCACAAAGGTAAGTTTGCGTGCAGATTAGGCTAATTTCCGCCTATTAGACAGCCTAGTCAGCTCGTTTTTTTTGTTGTTGTATTGCATCACTTATAGCTCATAAACTTTTAAAATAGAGTTTAGGAAGATATATGTAACCACAACCATAAGCTTTGATTAGCTCTTAAAGCCTTGTCTCGTCAAAAGGCTCAACGCGACCGCGGACTTTAATGAACAATGCTGGCAGCAGCGAAGTCTGCGTCCGTTCCATTCTTATCAATGACAGCGTAAACTCGTATCTCCCTGCTCCCAAGTCATAAACCTCGTATCTCCGATTAAACATGATTTTGGGGAAATGTTGTGTTAATGTTGGTACACAACAGTATATAATTGCAATATAATGTATAATACCAACTTTAACGATACAATGTTTAATAACTAAAAAAATATGCAGTTTTTTTTATTTCCTGAAAAATAATGGTTTTGGAGATACGAGGATTCCGCCCGACAGCGACGTCATGTTGGTTCTTTTCCATAACATTGAATGTGATAATAAAGAGATGGCTAATGCTTTAAACTTTATCTGTAAGATGGGGAAAATCACTTTGATAAAGCAAATATACCTTAATATAATATGACATACAGTCAATAATACTAACGTGATGTTGTATTTTGTTGAAAGATACTGAGTCAGGAAGCGGTCACGTGACAAAAAAACTAACAACTCAGACCCAGAGACTCGGGAGGTGAACTAATCATTTCTGTTTTCTGTACAGACTGCATAACCTTAGCCATAGGATGAACGAACGACTCAGAACCAAAGACTCAATGGGTGAACTAATCATTCAGTCAGGTGAATTAACAGACTGCATAGCCTGAAGACCTAGCTAAGCAATTAAATCATCATTTCTGATTCTCATAATTTGGCATTGGCTGCATTTTAGTGTTTTCTTATTCGAAATGTGATCATGCAAGTTGATGTGTTGGGGAATTTGGCTATTAACATGTAACATTCTAATTATATTCTGCTGAAATAAACGAAAAAAGATTAGTTCATTTTGATGAACGAGATTCAAAGTTCAGAGTCAGTAAAATGATCTGAACTTGCCATTGCTAATTGTCAATAGTGTAGCGATACACAAAGCACCATTCACACTGAAGTCACTTTCACACCAAGAATTTTTCAAAGTCAATGCGGCAAATTTGTGAGACCATCCCTAGATTTCACCCGTGAAATTTCTCCAAGCAACGGTAAAATGTGACGACACCATAATGAAATAGAACTGACCCATTTTATGCATTTTAGGGTAAAAAAAAGTGTATTTTATTGACCTTCAGTTGTACCTTAGTTGTACCTCTATGAATTGATATTCAACAAAAGGGTCCATCAAAAAGCTGAACGTATTCTCTTCCGCATTTCAAAGCTTTTCAATGGTCTTCCCCGGGAGTTTTGTGCGTACACATTATTATGTTTCCTGGCGAGCTCTACTGCTAGCAAATATCCCTCTCTTTCCGTGGTGAACTGCAGTGCGCCCGTGCCAGCAAAGCGTCCCTGTGGTATCGCTCTTTGTGTACACATTACCCTTATTCTGTGCATAAAGGCCTGCACTGCAGCACATGCTCATCATCGCACACACGCGCACGCAACAATGGGTAAACTCGCGTGCCAATGAATCGCATTGGACTCGACCGGGTTGAAGTCGCCAACAAAAACATTCAATGTTGAGTGACTGTCTTTGTGGTGGCTGATCTCAGAGGAGCCGGCAGAGGAGTATTATCCGGCCGTAGCTGGCAGTCTCCACTTACAAGGAGAATTGGAATGCACCGAAGAGCGTACGGCGGCTATGTGACGATTTAAAAGCAATTCCAGTCAAAGAATCTCATTTCTGTGGTTATCACGCTCGAGCAAACGGCACTCTTCTCTCTGCTGGACTGAGGGAGAGAAATCTCTTCCATGCTATACCTTTCCAGCGCCGCCACCTCCCTCTCAGCAGGCTTTGACCGCTTTCAGTCACATTATGTCCTAGCTTTGAGACTGGGACATACTATGGGCATTAGACTAGCACGGATCCCTCTCAGCAAACTCACCCACCTTTCCCCTGCCCTTGTAATTACGGGCTCCCTCTAATTAAGCCCTATAAATGAGCAAACATAATTAGAGGAACGTTATTCAGAATAAATGGGAATGGGATGTGCAGGTGAAATTTTTTTAGCCCTTTGTTGAGGAATGGAAGGCGTATCCTAATGTGCTATCTGAACCAAGGAGAACAAAGTTAATTGTTTATGACCTAAATATCGTCCTATTATTGCCGGGTTGCATGTGGTGTGTTATTTTGCAATGTGCTGCTTTGCTATTCATAGGTTACAACATCGGGCATGCATAATAAAAGCGCTACACTGTGAATATGCATGACTAGTCGGTTTGAATTTTGTTTAGCATAATTTTAGATTGCTACACTTTAGTCTGAGAAAACAAGATGTCTGTCAAAAATATGGGTGGATTGGTTGTTAATGGATAATATTAATTTGACCTACTTGTTCTTTCTGTAGTGCATTTTTTCTCTCTCCAGATTTTTCTGTTGTTTTTTCCTAATTCATGCGCTCACACTCGATGCTGCACGCTTGTAGCAAAATGCTTTAGAATGACATTTGAACCCTTTAACACAACAGTCAAGGTAGTTCCGTGTCTATAAGTGTCTTTTTGAAAATCCCCATCCACTTCAGAACTACCTGACTAAACTTTTCAGGCCTGCCTTCTTATGTCAAAATCTCTTGATAATGTGAATTAAGGTGATTGCATCCCCTGCTGTTGCCTTTGCAATGTTGCCGCTGAAGCATGTAATTTCAGACCATGTCACCGAATTCAGTCACACAGACATAAAATTGGTATGGCCGACCATTGCTGTGTAATTTGCTTTTGTTGCTTCCATTGCTCATGTTGACAGAACGTGTGCTTTCATACACTCGAGTATCTTCGTGTTTGGTGTGAGGTCATGTAGAGGACTGATAACAGGGTACCGGTAGTCTCTCAATGAGTTATGACTCCCTGTGGTAGAGCCAAGAGTACCTGACATGACATCTGCTGAAATGCAGCACATACACTGAACAAGCTTCCGTAACACAGCCCGAGAGCATGTGAAGTTTTGTGAACAAAGTTGTTCTTCTCACCAGAAACACGACCAATTAAAGAGGTTTTAATAGCTTGGTATTATTCGTAATCTTAAGATTAAAAAGCCTCCCATGTCCTCTTTCATTTTTCTCATGTGTATAGCAAATAGTAAATTGAAAATGTGAGGGGAAAAAAAAAACAGGAAAACACACATGGGGTGTCTTAATGAAAGAAAGATCAAAAGATTACTTAACATGCAACAGCGTTATTAAACACATACTGGTGAGCAAACAGGATATTTACAAAAACCCTTTCAGGGCACACTGGATCTAAGGCAAGCACAACTCCCTTTAAGTTGAACCATCCCTAGCACCAATGTATTATGTATGTCCCTCTCACTTACACTTTAATTCCCACTGACAGATAAACGAACGCAACCAAATCTACATATTCAATCAAACATGCTGCACGCACAAACATGAACAGAGCTAAAGCAATTGTTATCACTACTTCTGGCCAAGAGCTAATTTTAACTCCTCACGTGGAGACAAAACCTCATCAATGTCCCTGTGACAGGGTTGTATTTAGCTTAGATGATAGGAGAACACATCAATGTTTCTGTATTTGACCCATGTGAAATACTGTATGTGTTCAGTATTTATGCTGGAGAGGGAAGCATTAAAACTGTTTCATGAAACAGCTCATTTCTAAAATACATCTTTACATTCTTGACATTTTTTATGTTTATGCACGCATGTTAGTCGATAACAGTTTTGCTTTTCTATTTCAGATAAATGTTGTTCTATTCATCAAATAATCCTGAAACAAATACATAAAAAAATATATAATGCAGCATAAGAAACAGTAAATAAATGTTTTTTGAGCAGCAAATCAGCAGAATGCTAATGGAAATATAGTTGCACTTTAAACTATATTAAATTAGAAAACAGTCATTGTACATTTTAAATACTATTTCACCCTACCTTTACTGTATTTTTGAACAAATGAGCAACTTCTTTCAAAAACATTTTAAAAAATCATACTGACTCAAAACTTTTAAAGTTTTTTTTTTAGACACAATCTTTCAAGGTTCTTAGTCTGTTTTTGTTCCACTAACAAAAATAATTCAGAACAAAACCAGAGCCGAAGTTGCGCTTCTCCAAGGAACACATAAGCACCCCTGAAAATGTTTTAAACAAATCAGATAAGGGAATGATTCAGTGACTCATACAAGTAGCAATTTGTTTAGTTCATGAATGAACCAGTGTTTTGAATGAATATGTTGAGGTCAATAATCGAATGACTCACTCATAAATACAGTCTTGTTGCCACCTACTGGCATAACAGTAACTGAAAAATTCTCAACTACACTATGATATTATATTACATTACATTATATTATATTATATTATATTATATTATAAACTGTGCTAAATATCAAGAAATGATTTATTTAAGATATTCATTGTTATGCAGCAAATCTGGGTTTCCAGTTGAGCTTTATTTTCCTTATCCAATAAATCCTCTGCCAGTTTTGAATGTACAGAGAATCTGGAATATTATAAATAATACTGCATGAATAAATCCACTTCTGAGTCCACAGTAGTCTCTGTAGCCAGACACATTTTTAATGCTTGTGTCACAGAGGATATTCACACCTGTTCTCTTCAAACCTCCTATAAAGGGCTATGAGAAAAAGCAGTTAGGCCCCAAGAACACCATGACTCTGAAGATTGCCAGACACGTTCATGCATTTAAGCATAAAACATGAATAAGCTAAATGATGTTAGTACATACTGTACTGAAATAAATCCTTAACCTCAACTCTCAAGACAAATTGAAAGCAATTTTAGTACTCAGAATGACTGTTCATGATGGGCCTTGCCCATGAACATTTAGGTTTGTTCAAGCAGAAGTTTCATGCCAAAGATTTGCCTGAATAACAAATGGTAAACCTATTATACCAATTTTAAGAAACCAGTCAGAAGAGCTCACGTCAAAAAGAAATCTTTCTGTTCCCTGGGGACGGATAAATATTGTATTTGTGTTTTCTGAATACTTTCACATATGAAGGCCTATTCTTCATATGACTCATTTAGTCTCTTATTTCTTGATTGGTATTTAAAGAGCTGCAGTTAAAGCCCTTGAAAAGTGAGATAACTTCATATTGTTTGTTCTAACATTCTGTCAAGGCCGATATAAATAAAATTGTGAATATAAAGAGTTATTAGAACAAAACAACACTTGATCCAAAAATAAAAGTGAGATCAAATCAAAATGTAATTAATCAAATAGCATTTGTAAACAAAACATGACCCATGTTCAAAACAGCCTTTGTTGTTATGACTTTGATTCTGTTCATTTTTGCAAATGGGAATTAATGATAAGAATCCGTGATTATGAAATAAAGCAATGATTAACAAACAAACACTGTGGAGGAGAGCGAGAACACATACAAACACACAAATAAGGAGAATAACAAACTGAGCTGACTCTGGAGAATACTTTAATAATTTTGCATGTGAGAGGGCAAGGAAGACCTGCCATGCATGGCTTTGACATATAAGTTTTAGATCTGTCTCTAATTAGGACTAGTGAATAAAGTAAGAGACTCCAAACAGTCGCTCTCCAGATAATAATGATTACCTGTTGCAAAGAATCTGGATCTCATTATCGACATCTCAAACATTTAATATTAATCCTCTTAAATCACACATTTTATGTTGTTAGTGCTCTTTTCTCTCTATTGTGCTAACAAAAGAGATCAAAGCCACAATATATATATATATATATATAAAGTTTGGCATGAAAATATAAAGGTATAGCATTATGATGTAAAACATATTTTGTGTGCTAAGTTATGCTTTGTTTTATTGTATGCGTATTGATTTATCATGACCTGAGAAATGTTCTACATCAAAGTAGATCTTCTGCTGTGTAGCCACGAGCCTTGTTTTCCTCCAGACTGTGAGAAATTGGCTATGTAATTGCATGTAGTTTAGTGAGAGTGGCATTGCTCTAGCAGCTAAAACCCCAGGGTGAGCATGTCTCCGCTGTAGTTAGATTTTCTAGTGTATTCATTAATAATGACTTGAGAAGCAAAAGCACTTTAACATTTTTATAGCAAAACAGCTTGTGTTTTTTTTTGTCTGACAGAACAGAAGGCTTCAAACCTTTCCTCACCGTTTCCTTTCCTACTTCCTCACTGAAGCAGTCGCCTCAAACAGTGCATTTGCTGCAGTATGATATACAAGTTATTCGCTTCTCATGCATAATGTGCAAATTTATGTGTGTCAGAGGTGTGGTAGATAGCTATTTGGTTTTACACTGCTTTCAACGTGTCCAATAGGGCAGTGGTTCTCAACCAGGGGACCAGGACCCATTATGGGCCCTCGGGGGCTGAAGGTTGACATAACCAGTTTAGACGCAAAGATTTCTACAGCCACAGATTGTTGTCATTTCCATTAACTACACACTATTATCACAACAGTATTAATTAATCAATCTCATAGAACCATGTATCATTAGAAGCATTTTGGACAGCTACAGTTGTGGTCAGAATTATTGGCACCCCTGGTAAATATGATCAAAGATGGCTGTAAAATTAAATCTGCAGTGTTTATCCCTTTGATTTTTCATTGAAAAACAAAATCTTAAAATAAAGGATTGAAAGTCGGGGGGAAATCACATTATGGAATAAATGTTTTTCTCCAAAATACATTGGCCACAATTATTGGCACCCCTAGATTTTTGTTATTAGTAAAATATCTCTTTTGTTTATTCAAATTTTTTAGCCCACCAGGGAACATGACTATGAACATGACATTGTCTATGACTTGTTTTACAGGAGTATAAATATGAGGAAACACAAAGGCCAAATATCGTTAAGCATTCATCACAATGAGTAAAACCAAATAATATAGTTCTGATGTGTAGCTTCACAAGAAACTGGCTGTATGTAAATAGCTAAAGCGTTGAAACATCCCATTTCCACCATCAGGGCAATAATTAAGAAGTTCCAATCAACTAAAGATCTGCCTGGAAGAGGACATGTGTCTATATTGTCTTAATGCACGGTGAGTAGGAAAGTTTGAGTGGCCGAAAAATTTTCGTAAAAATAGAGAAAAAATTGCGCCAAAATTCAGAAATCTTTGGAAGATATCACTGAACATTTATTTAACCATAGCAAAAGTAAATATTTATATGTTCATTTTTCATCTCTATTTTTTTTTGTTAATTTTAAATTAGACAAATCTGATATTATTTTAATCTAGCAGAAGACACTAGCCGGGTTTAAATCCCGGTTGTGCAGGTGGGGAACGTTGTAACACTGCGTTACAATTAGCCCCTATCGAACTATGATATTCTATTCTATACTTTTATGAATTATATTGAGAAAACATGAGAAAAAGGTGATTAAAGACTGAGAGTCAATGTTCAGAAATTATTAATTATTATTATGTTTTGAACTATGCTGTATAGCTGTGTGTTCGTTGTCAAATAAAAAAAAAACATATTTTTAATTATTAAAAAATGCCATTTTATATGAAAAAGTTAATAATGGTTTTTTATTGAGAATATAATTTAGTTTGTCTTGTATATTTTTATTGATTAGATCAGATAGCATTTGAAGCTGTCATATGGTCATGTTAATGTGCCCCTCATGTTACAATGTACCCCACCTATGGGGCATGTTGTCACATTTCACTTCCAAAAAAATATACACTGTGTTAATAAAACAAAACCACATAATTGTACAAGACATGTGGGAAATTAATGTGGGAAAAAATAAATACTCTCAACCCTAAGTAGATTTACACAAACTGAGAAAGTCAAAAAGGGTTGATCCCTGCTCTCCCTACTGCTGGATCTTTAATGTCGTGGGCCTATTTTTTTGCTGGTCCTGGACATCTTGTTCAGATACACGGATTCTAGCAAATACCAACAGATACAAAATAGCCTGACGGCCTCTGTTAGAAATCTTATAATGTGCCGTGGTTGGATCAGGACAACGATCCAAAACAAACATCAAAATCAACACAAAAATGTGTCACTGAGCACAGAATTAAGCTTCTGCCATGAGTCATGACCATCCCAGTCCACAGACCTGAACCCTATAGAAAATGAGAGGGGTGAATGAAGAGGAGAAGTACCAACATGGAGCTAGGAATCTGAAGGATCTGGAGAGATTCTGTATGGAGGAATGGTCTCTGATCTCTTGTCTGGTGTTCTCCAAACTTATCAGGCATTATAGAATCTATAATGCATTATTATCTTGGCAAAAGGAGGTTGCAAAAAGTAGTATTTAATAAAAAGGGTGACAATAATTATGGCCAACGTGTTTCGGAGAAAAGCATTTATTTCATAATGTGACCCCCCGTTTTAATTATTTTACTTCAGTGAAAGGTTAGATTTTTATGATTTTTTTTAATGAAAGATCAAAAGGATAAACAATGCAATTTATTTGTACAGCCATCTTTGATCATATTTACCAGGGGTGCCTAGCCTGGGAAAACCCAGACAACTTCCAGCAAATTTAGATTTGCTCTGAAAGTTAGTCTGGCAAAGAGCTCATTCAAGCTCATTTCCAATCCGCCAAAATCGAGGCACCAATCAGAAACGTTGGGGCGGGCTTTACACGATGACGACAGCGCTGGGATTTTGAAGCAGATTTTGTAGCCTACATTACAAAGATGGATGCCGCCGTCGAACATCACTCGTTCGAATCAGCTATCACGTTTGTTTTAAGCGATTTGAACGTTTCATTTTAGTTAAAAACCGAGCAAAGAACAACACTCGGAGATGTTTTTTGACAATGTTTTGTTTAAACAATGTTTACAGTGACAGTAATTTCTTAATTGTCTTAATGACTAAAATTATATAAAAATTAACCTAAAAAAATTAATTTAAAAAAAATTACAATAAGGTTCCATTTGTTAACAGTAGTTAAATACATTAGTTAACATGAAAAAACATAAATACATCCAAAGAATTTCTTTCACATTAAATCAAACATTACATTTTACTAAAACATTAAATAATATTAACATACCATAGATTTTAATAATGTACCTGAGCTGACATTAATGCATTTGCAATCTCCTTTTGCCAAAATTACAGCAGAGTCAATGCATTAGTGTTAACTAATGTGACCTTAAATTAAAGTGTTACCTAAATACATAATATAAAAAACAATAAAATTAATTATTAACTGTTTTAAAATAATCAAACTCTTAAATAAAAAAAAAAAAAAGATATACTGTATATATAAGTGAAAATAACCACTGAAATATGGCTTTTATCAATGTATGCAAGGCGATTGAGAAGACGTACTTGTCCGCCCGCGTGTGAGCGAGATCTCCCCTCTCATGTTTAAATTGCCTGGACGGTCATTTGGCTCGTGCTTAAATTCCATCTTTAATCTGGCATGGATGCTGCCTGGTGCTGGCGGCCCAGGACAGTCACAAAATCAATTGCCTAGAAATGACATCTGCCAGGATCAGCCTCAGGAGCGCTCCTAGGTTGCATAAATGAAATCAGAGTTCCTAATTGTAGGCTGATTTATTCACTTGTCTGAGTGCATCATGGCAGATCCGCACACTGCCCTCAGCACCCACTGACTGCTTATACTAAAGCATCATCTCTTCCTCTCTGTCTGTCTCTCTCTCTCTCTCTCTCTCTCTCTCTCTCTCTCTCTCTCTCTCTCTCTCTCTCTCTCTCTCTCTCTCTCTCTCTCTCTCTCTCTCTCTCTCTCTCTCTCTCTCTCTCTCTCTCTCTCTCTCTCTCTCTCTCTCTCTCTCTCTAGCCACCAGTGACAAAAATTGCATTCATTAATTCAGAACTTTAGAGGCCAAGGATAAAATGAAATGAAGTGAACTGTCATTTGGCTCAAGTTTGATACAAATATTGACGCCTGCAGATATGTGCCTCTGCACCATCTAACACAAAGGAAAATAAACTGATTTGCCAGCTCTTGTTCATTTTGAATGGGCATTTACAAACAGACACATGTGACAGTAAGCCAGTAGCCCTGCGATTTGGAGGAAATGGGTATGCGGCAGGCACATGCAAACGACCTCGGAGCAGGAAGTAAGAAGCTTTGGAAGTGAGACATCATTTCCACCCGAGCGGCGCTGCCTCTGATCCTCCATGGGCAGCCACCCTGATATTTCCGTCAGGGGGATTAAAGGGGCGACAGCCAGTGAAACTTTAACCTGCCGCTCCTCTAAATAAAACATTGAACAATGCTGAGTAAAGTGGCACTGAGCCAGAGAGGTATTAAACATTGATGCAGCTCCTGGGTCACAGGAGGAAATGTATCTAAGCTGTGAGTTCCTCTCCATCACCTCCCGTTGCACAGAGGGATGCAAATGCAGAGCTCGGGGATCTGATGAAAGACTGTGAGGGAGATAAATTCAGAGAGGAGGGGAGAAAGCAGATAAAGAGTTTGGGTCAGGTTGCTGCCCTCTTGCTTCGGGTTATTGTAGCATGTGTTTAAAGCTGCTATTTCACTGCAATTAAAATCCTTCACCTTTCAAGGGTCAGTCAAAACTTTAATGTGCAGTCGTAAAGCTGGCCTTTAGAATGAGGAGTCGTTTGGGGTGAGTAAAACAAACAAACAAAAAAACACAACGGGATTCGATGCCAGCCTAATACGAATTATTGCCTGCTGTATTTTCTAATTTATATACAGGGCTTAAATAGAGATTAGAGGTAGATGAATAACATGATTTGAAAACATAAATTGTTATTGAATATGTCGAAAAACAACTTTTCATTTCATGTTATTCCTCTACTTCTAATCCCTATTTAAGCCCTGAGATGGTACTATATACATATATTTACTATTGATCAGTGGTTCCCAAACTTTTTAGAGTGGCGTATCCCCTGAGGCATTTATCCTTCTGCGTGCCATCTCTTTTCCCATAAGACTTCAGTTATTAAGGGACAATATTTGCCCCCTATAAATTGATTATCCAGTGCATTTTTTTCCCTTTATAAAATATATATTTTTAAATAAAGTATGTTCAATAGAGAAATATGCAATGATAGATGCAAAGTGATACTTTTAAATTATAAACTAAAACCACCAGGAGATGGCAGTAAGTCACTGTCTAAATGAGTGAGCCGTCGAGTCATTCATTCATTCAGTAACGAAGCAAGTAGCTGTATTTATGAATGGGTCATTGAATTGACTCTCAAGATTCCCTCAAAGCCACAGATTTGTTCACGAAACACCACTGTGTGTTGCAGTTCTCCTGTGGCTTTTGTTGGAATTATTATTTCATTGTGAAATAAAGCAAACAATACTGTCAATATTGTTTTTAAAATGTACATTACTTAATTAATATTACCCTCTTGTTTGTTGAACTGTTGTATAAAACCAATATCACATTTGCAATCGTGTGGATATTAGGCAAAAATTGCATTCTTGCTCGTATAATATATTATCAACATTAAAGACAAGAACTCACACAGGCTACGATATTGTATCGAAGAGAGTTTGAGTCTAATTCGATCTCTGTCATTCATTTTTTTTCATTTTGGCTCCTGCGATGGGTGGGGGGGCGTCCCATCCCTGTGCGTTGAGCCGACCAGATGAACCAGTTGTTTCCAGTGCTGACGGTCTTGTGCCAGCTGCTCTGCATCCTCCACAGCAACTCCATGTTGTTGGAGGTCGCTCGCAAGGACGTCGAGCCATCGGGTGCGGGGTTTACCTCGTGGTCGTCTCCAGCCTGCGGCCCTCGGATCAAACTGGAGAATGGCTCTCGTCGGATGGTCAGGAGGGAGACGGAGGACATGGCCGAGGCAGCGGGTGCGACGTTGCGCAGCCAGGCAGGATGCTCTGGGCTGGCACGTGCGGGCTCTAAGCACTTGATTGGAAACCCGCTGGGGCCACCTGATGTTCTCGATGGTCCTGAGGGCCCTGCTATCAAAGCCATCTAATCTCGCAGTCAGTGTCTTATTTAAGGGCCAAGTCTCCGAGCCATAAAGCAGGATGGAGAGTACTGCCGAGTTGTAAATCCGGAGCTTCGTCTTGCGTGAGATGGTCTGATGCCGCCAGAGTGGTTTCCAGAGAGACTGCAGGGCTGACGCAGCCAGGGCTCTTCTGCGGGTAATCTCTGGTTTTAGCTCCCCGTTGTCTGTCACTAAGGATCCCAGATACACAAAGCTCTTGACAGGCTCTACAATGTGATTGCCAAGCCGCAGGGAAGTTGGATGAGGTCCGTCACCGACATACATGAACTTGGTTTTTGTCCAGCTCACCTGAAGGCCAAGCTTCTCAGCCTCTTCGCTGTATATGCCCAGAGCATCTCTCAGCTGGTTGTAGGACGTGCTGAGCAGGATGGTGTCGTCAGCATACTCCAGGTCAGTCAGGTGGTAACTGCCGAAGGACACTCTGGGGACCCGCTCACACACCCTAGACATCAGATGGTCAATGATGCAGTTGAAGAGGTCAGGAGCAGCCACGCAGCCCTGGCGAACGCCACTGGAGATGGAAAACCAGTCTGAGTCTTTGCCATTGATGCGGACACAGCTCTGAGCGTTGCTATAAAGCAGCTTGAACAGGGCAACGATCTTGGGTGGTGCTCCAAGGGCGTGTAGGATACTCCACAGTGAAGTGTGGCAAACGGTGTCAAAGGCAGCCTTCAGATCTATTAACCCGATGTAAAGATGGCGATCTTTACGGAATTCATAGGTCTTCTCTATCAGCAAGCGAACGGTGGAGATTTGGTCTGTTGTGGAGCGGTTAGGCATGAAGCCAGCCTGCTGGGGACGGCGGCTGCTTCTGATGGCTGGGAGAGCACGAGTGAGCAAGATCCTGGTAAAGAGCTTGCCGGGGATGGAGAGAAGGGTAATGCCTCTGTGGTTGCCGCAGACTAACCTGTCGCCCTTACGTTTCCAGAAGGGCAAAATGACTCCTCTGGTCCAGTCGCTGGGAAGCCTCTCTGTCTCCCACACCTCATTGAATATGTGGGTAAGCCACTCGATGATGGTTTCACCGCCGGATTTTAGCATCTCAGCGGTTATTGCACAGATGCCGGGGGCTTTCCTGTTGTTAAGTTTTTCCAGAGCGGCTCTGACTTCCTCAGGTGTGACAGGGTCAGTACTGCAGACAGTACTGCAGACAGTACTGCAGACAGACAAAATAACTGTCTTTTCTGTTAACCAAATGATTTTTAATCTTCGCTATTGCTTCAATGCAACAAGCGCGCCGTTATTTGTTGCGTAGTGACATGCATGTTCAATTAAGCCAAATATATGCATTTTGCGCAATACGCTATATATCATGATGACTCACGAGTTGAGTATTTGTGCTAAATCTGCGCAGATTTGGCTTACACGAACTTCCCCAACAAAGTGAGTAAACATAATAAGTAGCCTAACATGCCAAATTGGCTAGTGATTTGACAGCATTACCCGCCACAGTTGATTTTTACGCATTTGGGGGGTTGGCAGATGTTAATTTAATATATTTAACGGTTAGTTCCAGTCCTTGATTGGTCAAAAGCTGTGTTTTATTCACAATAAAACACGGCTATGACGCTTCACCCAAAGGTTATATCACTACACAACAACCCTAACAACCACTTTAGCAATGTAAATATATGGTTCTCATTGATCGTTCAGTTCATTGGAGCTTATAGAGTAGAGTATTGTGAGAGATTGAGTAAGCGAGTGCATTTACAGTAGCAATTTCCTTTAGGTCAGTCTGAGTCCTATATTTGTAATAAAAAAAAAAAGAAAAAAGAATAGGCTATGAGAGATCGGCTAAACGAGTGTGGCTATTACCTGCATCTGATTTAGCATTCATTCTTCAGGTCGATGTCCAAAATATTATATCCAAAAGATCTATTTGAATGCCCGCTGAGGAAAGCAATATGTTTGTCTTTGTCCTTCCCATGACAGCGCTAAAACAACTTCCTCATTCTGACCTTCTGACTCACTCATAAAGACAGTCTTTGCCGCCATCTAACGGTATAATAATGTACCTTTTACTGAAGTACATCAAGATCCTTTCTCAATACCAAATACAGCATATTATTTATAAAAAATAATATTTATTGAACAACAATATTTAAATTAGCAACAATAGCGATTATAAAAGACAATAGGAAATAAACAGAAGTAAAACGTACAAACAGCACCCTAGTTACAGGGCTCCAGACTAACTTTTTGCCTTGGTTGCACTTGTGCGCCTAACTTTTTTATTTTGGTGCACCAGCACAAAATTTAGGTGCACTCAAATTTTTCCTCGCCTCGCGTCGCCTTTAACGCCACAATTTCAAGGTCACCTTTTTATCACGCTCCATATACATTCATATATATTATGTAAATGCTTTTAAACAAGAATAAGGTGTAGGTTTTTTTTTTTTTTTTTAAGCACTTATACTGTATATAAAAATATAAATCTTTAAAAAAATTAAAAATTTAAAGTGCTGTTTTTACATTGTTCAAGTTAGGGCAGGGTATTGACACAAATTTCACAATTCGATTCAATATTGATTATTTTGGATATCAGGTACAATACATGGCAAATTTTCTCAAGGAAAACAAATCTCAGCTAATGCTGGAGTCAGTTGTAGCCCACTATGCTTCATTAGCCTACTATAACATTGAAGGTAAAAATTACCTGATTTGTACACAAACACTTAAATTACACTTTTATTTATTTTTATAATAATAAAGTTATATGGAATATAAACATTTAAATGGTGGCTGCATAAAAAACTTGCCAGATTTTTTCAAACAACATGCATTAAATATTGAAAAACATTCAAATTATAATGAATATGTCATATGGTGCATATATTTGGCAAAATGCTCCTCTAGAGTTAATTTTTCTAGCTAGCTAACGAGTTTATGGTCACTGGATGTTTTTTTCTGAGGTAAATGTGACGTCACGTTACATTGTTTACAAGCGTTTTACTGACGTCTTTCCACGGTTGAAACACTGATTGAGCGATTCCATGTGAAAGATACGGATTTCGATAAGTTGTACTCTATCTTTTAACACACTTTCAGATGCTCGTTCATGTTTATTTCGCGCTGGTATTATTAAGGCAGAAGAGAAGATCATGTGCGCTCAGCACTGCTGCTTCTCTTGAGCTGAGCTGAGCCAGAGCGATCTCACGCCACAGCGTCAAAACACTATTTATGTTTTTGAATTTCGTAAGAAAATGGACCTAATTTGAAATTTGAGACTTTGTTTCATATCAATAGTAACAAATCACAAAGATTATTGCGATTTATTGGATGGGATGCTCGCTACAATGTTCCATTCATTCATCAACTGAAAACAGCATAGCCCAACGGTTCGTAAAAATGAGAATCGATTCAAATCGAGGAATCAATATTTTTTTACCTAGCCCTAGTTCAAGTAGCCTACATTTTTAAAAGTTTCTTCGTCGTCTGTTTTCTTGCGTTTATTTAGCTGATGCTGCTGATTGCCGTAACTGATTCTCTGGTGCTCACGTTGCAATTTATTTCAATCACACAGCACGGAGCATTTTAGTCCTACAGGAATATCTGAATCTCTTTCTCTGATTGGTTTAGACCACGACATGATCCAACCATGCGTGCAAGGAGAACAAAAGACTCGTTTGTGGAGAGGCAGCGGATGCGATCATGCGAGAACATTAGGTGCACTGGTGCGACCTAGGAAGAATTGTTGTCGCACCCTTACAAATTTTGGTCGCACTCTAGAGCCCTGAGTTACGTTACAGGATTTAAAGGTCCCCTGACATGGGGTTATTTTATTATTTTATAATGTTTCCTGGGTTGCCCTTATAATGTTAGTATGTTTTTTAGATCAAAAATGGTAATCATTTAGAAATAAAAGGCATTTTTCCTAGCCTGATTTTAGCCTCTGATTTGAACGCTCTGTTTGAAGGGGCGTGTCTACTGTGGGATTCAGTGTAACGGCCACTGCTGTGATTGGCTAACATCCTTGCATATGAAATAGCTACATGTGAAACTCTCTCGAATACTTTTACTACAGCTATTATACGTTTTTACTATTACAATCGTGAGAATCGTGAATCGTGAGAAGAATTGTGAGAAGTTTTTAAAGTATTTAGATCTATTCCCATCACATAAAATGTTGCCGTGATGAGCATTGAGCAAGCAGATGACAGTCTGTTGATCGCGAGAATGAAGATCCTATTGCAACCAGTTTCTGCTCTCTCTAATGCTTTCACCAATGCAAACACGATGATGTACATACAGTAAGAGCTTCGTTGTGCAGTGTAACGTGCGTCATTGATTTCATAACGAGTTGTCCAGATAAACTCGCGCTGTGTGGAAAGATTGTTCTTTGATCGCTTTATGTATACAATTTGTTCACAATTTAAATAAGATCATTTTCATCCTACTAAAATAAACTATGTGAAGTTGATATTTTAGTCACTGGCTTGACTTACTGATGCATAAACAGTATTGAACGATTTTGAGAGAAAGATGACCTGTCTGAACTTGAACAATCAGGCTACACATCAGAAATTGTTGCTTGGTAGCTCGATGATTTATTTTCAGACGTTCATCGAGGCCAGCTCTGTATTGGCCCAAGTTGAGGAAACAGTCGTCGGTGAAATGTTTGGACCATACAAAACTTTGGGAAGTTGTGTCGGCGCATTTCCAGAGAAAATAAAATTAACCCATTGTTTCTTCAGCTCGGATGAAGGAACTAAAAAATACTTTTGTGTTCATTTGTACATCCGAACACTGATCAACTGCCATGCTTCTCTCGTTTGCAAGCCATGATATCTCTCGAGGAAAAACTCAAATCGCGCTCGCGCGTTCGTACTTCCTAGCTCATTTTCTCATGGGCGAGCCAAATTCTCTGGGCGGGCAAAGCAGAGAAAGGGGAGGTTACCTTTCCACCGTATGCATCATACGGAGGAGATTCAAGATCAGCTCGTCTGAGCTTTCATTTTCTCAAAGGCAGAGAAAGATAGCCAAAGCTTGGTTTACACCGATTGAAATTTCTAGCCACTGGGGGACCATATACAGGCTAGGGGAACTCATATTAATGTTAAAAAACCTCAGAAAGTGAAAATTTCATGTCAGGGGACCTTTAACAGTTCATATAGCCTAAATATAAAGTTGTGAAACTTAATTTTCCCCTTAACCAAAATCGATTTGCTCTGGAACAAGTAATAGATTAATAAGACCAAAGATTGCACGTCATTGCAAGATTGCAGTCAGTATCTTGAGTGACCACCAGTCTTAGATCTGTGAGTTCAGCTCATGAAAAATGGGGTTAAAAACAAAAGTGTTGCGTATATAATTTTGTTCAGTGTATAGGCTATACTATCTTTCATTTAAACAGAAAGAGCTAACAATGACAGAGACAGAAACATAACTTTCTTACCATATACAGATACACTATTGAAAGTTGTTATTATGTGTTAAGCCTAATAAATGTTTCTGTTATGTTTCATCCCAAGAAATTGAGGAAAAAAGCCATTTAATGGAGATACCATTAGCAGTATTGTGTCCTGATATGCTTATACCTTTTTTTTAATTGCCAAGGAAGTGCAATTTACCTGAACAAAAAACATTAAATCTGTAGGTACTTAAGAGGAATATGTTATGCAATGCAATCATTTTAATGATCATTCATTTTAATTTTTCAAATCCACTTAGATTTTCAATAAATGCTGCCTATTTGATTGCATTTATTGTGATTTCACTGCCTTGATTAACTATAGCACAGAGAGCTGCTTTGAAAGAAGTTACCAATTTATCTTCAATGAGGGTGGGCATTGAAGATAAAAACAGTCGTCTGGGTCAGCTTTGGCTCAATTGCCGAGACGGCCACCAACAGAGCCATTGACCCGGACATCAGGGCCACCCTATTCAACAGCACCGTCCTGCCGGCCATGCTTTACGGGTCCGAGACCTGGACAACGACGGCGGCCGACCGGCAAAAGCTGGCCGCGACTGAACGCGCAATCGAGTGCCGCATGATCGAGGTTAAACAGATCGACCACGTCCGCAACGAGCAGCTGCGGGCCATGACCAGGGTGGCCGACGCGGTGGAATTGGCCAACAAGGCCAAGAAGCGCTGGGCCGGGCACCTGATGCGGCGGACGGACGAAAGATGGACGCGCGAAGTCACCGTCTGGTTGCCGATTGACATCAAGCGGCCACGCGGACGCCCTGCAACACGATGGCGCGACTCGTTACGAGAAGATCTGGGACACAATTGGATGGGGCTCGCCCAGGACCGACAGACCTGGGCAGATCGTTGTGGTCTGCGCTGACCATCTTTGGCCGGCGAAGACAGACCGATTCTGGATTCTGGATTCTGGAGGGTGGGCACTGGCACAGTGGACTGAAGCCTTAGAGCTATATGTGGGGAGATACTCATTTGACTCCATCCACAAATAAAAACAAATACAAATGCTGAGCCTGTGAGGTATATGTGCTCGTATCTATGCACTTGAGTGGCCAAGTATCCAAAGCATAGCTCTTTGAAATGAATCACTCCAGTTATTCTGCCTTCCGAGCCTGTTTATTCTAGTTGGGGAAAAAGTCTAGCCAATCGGTTTTAGAAGATCAGCCTCAGTCCCTTAGGCTCAATTCGATTGGATATATTTAAAGCTATACATCCTGTATGCAGTGTGTGTATTCTTATATTTCAATGGCTTTCAGAGACCCAGGTGCTCTTTGCTGTTCACAATTTTCCTCTCTGCAGGATTAACTCAATAATATGCCCTCGCTCCAGGAGCTGGGGCTGGTATCGTCGTCTGACATTTTCAGCTGTCTGCGGGTCTCCAAGATGTGGATTGTGTACCTTAGACTGTAAACTGGGTCAAACAATCCCAGTGTCGATCAATACCCTAAAGACAGACCTAACAGGCCCAGCACTGCCAGCCATAGCCAGCAAGCCAGCCTCTCTTGTTCCAACGAGTGGCAGCCAACAGGAAAATAAAATGCCACAGATATTCCACAAGGCTAATGATAAACCAGCCACATTAGGAAGACATCATAACGCCTGTTTTCCTAAGATGATCACGCTTAAGCACACATCACTGTTGATCGAGAAGCAGGCAGTCTATTCAGTCTCTCTCTCTCTCTTTCTCTATTCTACTGGTCTCTGGTGGCAGATGTTGCACCATAGAGACGATTAAACACATCAGCATCCCCATGAAATGTGAATGTGAGGCAATGGCAACATTCTGCTGAGATCACAATGGTAGTCACATCACGCCTTCCTCATTTCTAACTTCCTTCACAAAATTACTGCAGCTGGATCCAATATTTTCCCCTGTAAGGTCAGCTATAAATGTCATATATAACCGAAAACTTTCTAATGTTGGGATTTAAAATGAAAATGCTTGTTATAAATAGTTATATATTTCCTGCTTACATTATTGTATTATTCATAGCTGACTATGAAAGGTTAAGTGACTAAAATGAAGGTCACACAAGACAAGATGCATCTCACAGGCCTTGTGTGTGACTTTTTATAAATTTCATTGACAGCAAAATGCTGGTTTCCATACAATGGGTTCTTGCAATGCTGTTATTACTAAAAGATAAAAAGATAACACTTTACAATATGGTTAAATTTGTTGACATTAGTAACATATTATGTATAGGCCTTTGTATTATGAACCAACAATGAATAACACTATACTGTATTTAATTATTTAGTTATAAATATACATACTATTTGTTAATTAAGTAATGTTTGTTCATTAGAGTAAAATCAATAGACTCTATGCACGGTCGCTTCCACATTTAGCCTCAGTGGCACAGCGCAGTGTATGGAAATTGTAAGAAAAATGTGCAAAAAATTAGGTCCCAGAAGGAAGTGTCCCATAAGAGGAAAAAGCAATACCAATATATAGTTTGCCGAGTTAAATAACTGTATTAGTGTATAAAATGACATTAACCTACACCATTAAATGCTGTCAAAAATAATGTTCCTTTGTTAATTCATGACAACTAATGCATTAACAGATCCTTAAAAACAGAACCCATAAAACTGCATGTCTATTACCACCCTCTGTACTCACCAACATCATAAATGAGAACATTTAGATTTGCAAAATAAGTTGAGCATTACTAGAATGTGAACATGCAAATATTATAAATAGAAAATGTTTCATTAAAGGGTTAGTTTACCAAAAATTCCTCTGCAGAACACAAAAGATATTGATGTATAAAAATATTTTACAATTTAAGTCAATGGGATCCAGTCAGCGTTGTTTTGGATCCCATTGACTTTCATTGAATGGACCAAAAGGAAAAAGACTGAGACTAGCATGTACTATTAGTTGGGTTGCTGAGAATGATGTGAGCCTGGCTTAAACTTGTGTCATCCTCATGAGCATCACAGCTCATCGTGTCCAAGCATTTGCTCATACTTCTTGCCTACAGCTCCAATGTGCATGGAAATGAGGGAGAAATGGTACGTGGAATTGACATGAGCTGGTCTCCAGCTTGCATTACAATGTCAGAGCATCTGCACTAATTACTAAACCACAACTTTGATGTATTTGATGTTTAAATACATCATGTATTTGATGTAAATTATGTTCTCTGACGTGAATGTGAGAGGCACATTTCACCTCCCGCTAATCTTATACTCCCACCTTGTTCCAGGGGGTTAAACGACTTTACATGATTATGGATCACATTTTCCATATTTCCACTTCTGTGTATGTATTTGAATCTAAATGAGTGTATTTAGTTTAAAAAAAGTTTAAATTGACAAATATAAATGTCACGGGACATCCAGTGCGAGTGAGTTTGCGAAATAGGAAATCGTCCCGAATCACCCGAGCATGCAGTGGTAATGATAAGGCTATTACCTTGTCTATGAAGAGATGCTGCCAATTCTGTCACCCAAAATTAGAGAAAAGCCAGTAACGTTCCCACATTTTTGTCGCTCTTGTTTGGAGAGGATTCAGGCTGTCAATAAGTATACCATAATAGTGTGGAAGTACTGCCAGTTCGAATAAAACAACAGAGAGATCAACTGAATGAAAGGTGACCTTGCCATAATTGAGATTCATCACAGGCATGGCAGGCTGTGGAGGGGAGAAACGAGAGCGAATGAAATAAAAGATGGAGAGAGAGAGAGAGAGAGAGAGAGAGAGAGAGAGAGAGAGAGAGAGAGAGAATAACACAACACAAATATGCATTGCCAATTTTATAGGAGAATGGCCAACTGTTGTTCGATTGCACGGCCTGAATGTCAATTCCAGGCTTAAACCGCAAGTTCCCTTTTTTCATGTTTAGCTCCCTATGTCTCTTCTTCTCTCTTTTTTTCTCTCTTATTGTGCAGGGCAGCATGTATGGAGAGACAAATTATGCCTTCCCTGCAGTAGAAAGAGCTTGGGGTCGGAGCTGTTCACTCTGTGGGAGAGATAACAGAGCTAAGCAATCCAGCAGTCAGACAGAAGATTTCACTTAATACGCTCACTTCAATCACATTATTTCCTTATTTAAAATTCAGAGGGAATCAACCTCCTGTGCAGAGCTTCAAGGCAACAGACAGATGTAAGTAAGCTGGATGTCAGGGCATGAATAGGACTCAGTGGGACCTGGCTTACTCCAGGTGAGATTATGCTGCCTTTTCAGCGACGTACAATGGGCAGGTTTGAGTTTCAGCTGTATCCCATAGCAGGGCCAAATAAAGGCCTCACTACAGAGTTGCCCAACTCATGGCTGTGCCATCCAAGCATGGTCATTGAACACAATTTGTTTGCTTGGATAGTTTTTAAACAGTAGAGTAAAAATGCATATCATTATCAATTCATATGATTCTCTTAAGCTCAAATCCACATTATACAATACCATTTTAACATTAAAATGACCATAAAGTTTTTTTTTTGTTGGACTCACTAGTTCGCCTGTCCATTCAGTCTTAAAGGTTAATAGTAAACTAATTTGGCTTGCTGTCCTTGCGGAGGCTCGAACCCGAGGCTCGGCTTGAGTTCCGAGTTAAACCCCCCCTATTATGGAATTGCGCATAAGTGTGACGATCGGCAGCTGTAGTGCCCTCGAGAGCCACTGGAGGGCACTCTCTCATTGTGTTATGTTTTCCTCATGGTCTCATTATGTTTTATTATGTTCAGCTGTGTTTCATTATTGGTTGTGTTCCTGATTTAAGCCTGAGTTTTGCCTGTGTCCTTTGCGAAGTCTTGTTACACTGTAAGCGTGCATTTCTGAGCGTTATTCCCTGTTCTGTTTCTCCGTGTTTCCCTGGACTCTTGACCCTAGCCTGTATCCTGGACTGTTTACGAACCTGTGCTGCCTGCCTCGACCTACGCCTGTTTGTACCACGATTTATTGGATTGCCCTTGTTTATTTGTGTGCCTGATTGTCTAATAAAGTTCTGCGCATGGATCCGACCGTCTCTGCCCGTACGTTACAATAAGAGGATAGTGATAATTTACTGGGGGAGAAGGGGAGGAGGAGGGCTGCCAGAAGAATTTGTCAATGAGATGACGTGGTATCTGCTGCTTATATAGTATGCTCGTAATGATAATTGACAGGACTGAATGTTTAGCTCCCAAACCTACGCTTTGAACTTCATTTAATAACGAAATGTAGGCCTGTAGTTAGTTGGTAACACTTTACAACAGTGTTTCATATGTTAACATTAGTTTACTACATTAAGATTAACTAGGCAACACACATGCCCAAAAAAGAGGTGATTTGGCAAAACCAAATAAGAATAATTATTTCTGTTCCCAGGGATGACAGTAATTGCTTTTGTCAAATAGGGGAAAAAGTCATTGGTGACTTAACTTAATTAAAGGTTATTCTTTAGACATGACTGTTAAAGACAAGACAATTAAAAGACCTATTATTTCATAATGAGATACATGCCATACAGTGTCTTCTGGGGACATGATGGACTAAATGGAATACAGCTGTAGGATTAAATAAAAATGTTACAAACTCTTCATTAGATTTTAATGTGAATAATAAGTTTTTGTCGAATGACATTCTTTGTATATTCACTAGAGATATTGAAAGTGTCCATTGTGAATTGCACAGTGACCAAAGGGACCTTTACTGTCCTATAATGAAATAGCTGACACCCTGTTACCCTAAGGATAAAAGAAGCGGCCCAGTTGGACATGATCGAGTATCTCATAGTTTCCAAAAGGAGACACAGCGTGGCCCAGATTACGTCCCACCTGTCTCTCTCCTTCATCGGTTAGCTCAAACCCATCCATTCTCTCCCACTATATCTCTCTGTCTCAACATCTTCCTGTGTCCCGCTCTGCTTGGCTCTAATGGATAGCTGCTTCAATCCCCAGGTGTGTGGATGAGATGTAATTTTCCTCAGGTGTTTCTAATTGCCTATCATTTAGTATTTATGGCTCCGGATATTTATCACTTGCTTCTTTAGTACCAGGAGTGAGAAAGATCTCACACGTCCACCGCATTATAGTTGCAGGATGAAGATGTGGTGGATCCGCTTATACGTGACTGCTATGATATCCAGATAATCTTCATGAGTGATCACTTTATTCAGTGACAGTCAGGGTTGTGAGCCTTCACTTCAGCAACCCGATTAAATAAGGTATATCGTGTGGCAACAAAGGATCTAATTAAACTTTTGAAAAATGAATGTTTCTCGACTCTGATTTCAGCATATATTGGAGAGCCCGATGTTGATACAGAAAGTCCACGCCATATATCTTCTGTACTGCTATTTGGTACTTTTTTTTTCCAGTTTTTTTGCAGTAATGGCCTGTGAAGGCCAGTGAATTCTGTAGTTCAACCTTATTTCTGTTGCAATTATGACCAAATCATTTATTAATAACATCAAACATGCATTTTTAATTCGTTAAATGAACGGCTGTCTAAAATGTTCTGCTCTCCTAAATGAGTTTCCTCATTATCGATTAAAGGAACTTTAAACCTTTTCCTTAATTCAATCGTTTACCCTAATTTAATTTGTTGTTGTTGGCCTGTTCTAATTTATTCCATCTAATTGCTGTCATCTGTTTGGAAACCCTTATTTTGCCCAGAATGAGACTGGTGATACCTTTGCACGGTGGATTGCTATTAACAAATTGATGGGCTAGTAGAGTCAATTAATTTATGTCATTGAATTCATGTAACTGATATAATCCAGTCTTCAAAATGAACAATACTGTACATTTTCCTGCTTTCACAAAGAACAAAGAATCATTCATCTAACGGTATTTGCCTTAAAGTAACGAACAAGCTGATCACAGCTGGTGCCCCTAAAGAATGAATTTAATGAACTGCTACGTTTGTACTTTTTATGAGTCTGTTTTTCAAATTATTTTCTTTGCTTAATTACTTTTTGAAGTAAAGGGCCTCAAAGTTAAAAGGCAGACATCTGGAAACACTGAACACACTCACGGCTGCGTTGGACAAGGATTGCCCTGATTCACACGAAAACACCTCTCTCTGATGCCAATGTGATGCTAAGATTTCAAAAATGAAAATTCTGTCATCATTGTAATTTATGGAAGAAGGGAAATTTACATTATTGCTCATATTGAACATTGAAAAATTAATTTTCTGTCATCATTTACTCACCCTCATGTCGTTACAAACCTGTATAACTTGCTTACCCATATACAGTTAGCCTGGTAATACCAAACTCTGCTACTTCGCTTTGCTTCGTAGACAGAGTCTGGAATGGCATAATTAAAAAGTGTTTTCTTTCTCGCTGGGGTGCACTTGTCTGAAGTATAAAATCATTGGTTACCCGTAAGCCAATCACAAAACGTTTGGTTATGACGTGTGTTATGCACCCAGCTCAGCTGCATCGAACTTCCACTGTAAACACATGTATGATGCGAAAACGAAACCATCGAGCGAAATACCGGAGTGAACATGGCTGTGAACGACTTTTGCAGATTATGTGAACTAAATCTACGCATCCACGGTACAATCAGGGCCTCTAAACTAATATTTGACAGTAGAGAGAAACAAGAAAATATTTGCAGCCAACTGTCAAAGTTAGGATTAGTTCTGTTAAACACAGCTCTTTGTTCATCTCGAATCTGTCGGAAATGCTGCAAATTAATTGCAAGATTACAGCATGACATGGCAATATTTAAGAACTGGAAAAGAAAGGAGACACTGACCTGTCAAAAGGGTGCCAGTTCGAGCTCGACAGATAAAAGAGACCGAGATAAAAAAAAAACCTGTCGGGAGTAGGACCACAGCATCACCTCCATTCAAAATGTTTAACAAACACTCTTCTTGTTCGGGCTTTAGTTTGCAAATGCCGGGAATATTCTCCACAACAGAGCGAATTGCATCCCGTGTCTCCATATCCGCGGTCGTTTTCGATTTCCCTAACCTAAAATACAATCTTAAACTCGGCGCTTAGCGTCTACGTCACGGCTCTCAGCCCGCCCTCTGTTCGTTGATTGGCCGGCTGTTTTCATGCCGGAGGAAAACTGAGAGAATGGTCGCTATCTCAGACTGAGTACAGAAGCGAACTGAAATTGAGCGGAAGTACGAAGTCTGACGTAGTAAGGTTAATATACAGTATGTATGTTCCACAGAAGACGGAAAGTCATACAGGTTGGAATATCATGAGGGTGAGTAAATGGATGACTACATTTTCATCTATGTGTAAACCATCCCTTTAACATTATGTGGAAATCAAGAGCAGGGAGAGTTAAATCAACATCTCAAACTGAAGTTGCAATTACATGCTTTGCTAAACATGCAGTTTTAAAGTCTTGTGTCAACAACTGAACTGCATAATAACTTACTGTTTAGAGGTGGCGGTGCTTACATATGAGCATTTAAGTGATAGCATAAATTAGGGATGCACCAATGCACTTTTTCCAGAACGAATCCGATACCGATACTTTCATTTTTGGTACTTGCCGGTACCAAGTACCGATACCTGTATTTTCACTGCATTTGTAATTTTTAAATGTATTGGTTAGAGAAACCAAAATAATATAAATCATATTGTTCAGCAAATATATATGTCCTTCAGTTATTTTCATGCGCCTGCTAAAATGTATTGTATGAGATTCTGTTACTTTCACTGTTCGTTCTATTGCTCTATCATATTTTATCTTTTATTTAATAGCACAGCGCATATTTAGAGCTGCTCCAGCAGGGTTCAGTGCTAAGGATTGGGTCAGTGGTTCAAATGTTAGACACCAGTGAAATATCACTAAAACTACTAGCCTAATTAATTAAGTAAATTTAAACATTATTAAAGACAAGTAAAAAGTCAGTAATTAAATAAGAACAAATAATCACATTACAAATAGCACAAATAAATACAATAGAACAAAGACAAGCTACAAATGAAATAAACAGTGTTTGTTTTAGTTTTTCGGGTAGGTCTAATAGTTTTCAGGTACCGAAGTTTGAATAAAGTAATCAAATGTAAAATAAGACTGCATGTTCATTACTGTATAAATTAAATATAGATGTATCTTTATAAAGTTACAATAGGTATTAAAGAGCAGTAAGTGATTTCTTTGTCCTTTGTTTGATTAACATTAAAACAGCAGCAGGTTTATTAGACTGCTGTCCATTTAAGACCGAATGTGCGGGTCTAATTTGAATATAGTTGTGCATATATATATATATATATATATATATATATATACACTCACCGGCCACTTTATTAGGTACCCCATGCTAGTAACGGGTTGGACCCCCTTTTGCCTTCAGAACTGCCTCAATTCTTCGTGGCATAGATTCAACAAGGTGCTGGAAGCATTCCTCAGGGAGTTTGGTCCATATTGACATGATGGCATCACACAGTTGCCGCAGATTTGTCGGCTGCACATCCATGATGCGAATCTCCCGTTCCACCACATCCCAAAGATGCTCTATTGGATTGAGATCTGGTGACTGTGGAGGCCATTTTAGTACAGTGAACTCATTGTCATGTACAAGAAAACCAATTTGAAATGATTCGAGCTTTGTGCCATGGTGCATTATCCTGCTGGAAGTAGCCATCAGAGGATGGGTACATGGTGGCCATAAAGGGATGGACATGGTCAGAAAAAATGCTCAGGTAGGCCGTGGCATTTAAACGATGCCCAATTGGCACTAAGGGGCCTAAAGTGTGCCAAGAAAACATCCCCCACACCATTACACCACCACCACCAGCCTGCACAGTGGTAACAAGGCATGATGGATCCATGTTCTCATTCTGTTTACGCCAAATTCTGACTCTACCATCTGAATGTCTCAACAGAAATCGAGACTCATCAGACCAGGCAACATTTTTCCAGTCTTCAACTGTCCAATTTTGGTGAGCTCTTGCAAATTGTAGCCTCTTTTTCCTATTTGTAGTGGAGATGACTGGTACCCGGTGGGGTCTTCTGCTGTTGTAGCCCATCTGCCTCAAAGTTCGACGTACTGTGCGTTCAGAGATGCTCTTCTGCCCACCTTGGTTGTAACGGGTGGTTATTTGAGTCACTGTTGCCCTTCTATCAGCTCAAACCAGTCTGGCCATTCTCCTCTGACCTCTGGCATCAACAAGGCATTTCCGCCCACAGAACTGCCGCTCACTGGATGTTTTTTCTTTTTCGGACCATTCTCTGTAAACCCTAGAGATGGTTGTGCGTGAAAATCCCAGTAGATTAGCAGTTTCTGAAATACTCAGACCAGCCCTTCTGGCACCAACAATCATGCCACGTTCAAAGTCACTCAAATCACCTTTCTTCCCCATACTGATGCTCGGTTTGAACTGCAGGAGATTGTCTTGACCATGTCTACATGCCTAAATGCACTGAGTTGCCGCCATGTGATTGGCTGCTTAGAAATTAAGTGTTAACGAGCAGTTGGACAGGTGTACCTAATAAAGTGGCCGGTGAGTGTATATATATATATATATATGTATACAGTATATATACTGTACGTTCACTTAAGATATGAACAACTATGTTCATTATACTCGCCAAGACTGGTGTTTTTACATAATTTTTGTGTGAATTACTCCGTACAAGCTCCAGACATGAAAGATAATTCAATTCAGCATTCGCACGTTACTATATTGTGTTTAATATTCCACTAATTAGATACATATTGCCTCATATAGCCTTCTTTTTTATCCCTATTATACTCTCTGTTGTTGATGTTTCTTTGTCTGGACACACACTGTGTACACATGGTGCCTGGTATCGGAGCATTTTTATGAGTACGAGTACAAGATCGCAGTATCGGGCCCGATACCGATACTGGTATTGGTGTATACCTAGCATAAATTAAAGCGTGAGAGGGCGAAACTTAGCAGATCTACAGCAGGCATCGCTGGAGAAAGGGAGCTGTCCACGGCACTGTGGTTCTGAGACGCTCACCCTGGCTTCGTCCCTGCATGGGTTGAGGGTGGGAACACACCCTGTCAGTGCTGATAATAACCAGACATCGGAGCTCTCATACTGTTTAAAGAATGAAACACGCTGCATGTTGCCTCTTTTTTTTATAAATATATGTTAAAAAAAACATATGAAGCACTTGAGCTTAAACAAATTAGAGCAGAGTTTTGTACGTGCACCTCTCTCATTTTGCTTCTTAGAGCACTTTTATTAAAATGTGTTTAATTACATTCTTGCTGTGAGGCGAGATCAGAGGAAGAATCCCCTAAGCCACCTCCTGTTGTCATTTAATACCCTTCAGCGCTTCCAGCACCTACTTCCCTAACTTTTTCCTCTATATCTTGCCTGTAATAATCTTATTTCCGGCGTGTCGCAACAACAACGTGACAAATCCATGACACTGAAGACCGCTGATAACAGCTTTATGTTATCACCTTGCCTCTGTCCAACAGTGTAGCTCTATATCAAACGGCTGTGCATTTCATCTTGTTTAATCCAAGTTTGTATGCAATTTTTTCGTTCTATGAATGAGCCAACCGTCCTGTATAACTGGATGGCAATGATGCACTAGGCTGCCATGTTCTCAGAGAATAAAGTAAAACCATCCCACGTTGCTTGTTGAAGGCCTGAATAGAAATCCCTGTAGGTCAGTGTACTGATTAGTCATCAAGGAGAGAGGCAGAATATCCCCCTCAGATGATTCGGTCGTAATATCCAGCGGAATGGCTGCTCTATTTCTCATTGCCAAGGTGCTATTATTGCCAGATGCTACCTTCCTTATCATCCTGTCTACAAACAAATACCTTGAAACACAGGCCTGGGAAAAACAGGAGGGGAAGAAATCACGCTCATCTGGGCCGCACTACAGACAGATGGCCAGTATTTAGAGACTTGTCTGCCCTCAACGAGCTCAGCTCTGAACAACACATGCAGTTAATAACTTTGCCACACTGCATTACAATCTTGATCAGAACAGTGCAGTATATTTGTTGGGATTTATCTAGAAATGCAATGAGCTGATCTTTTAAACCTAAATTGTTTGATTATGTGTAGAGACATCCACATGTACTGCTTTTGGAGACTTTAGATTATCAGAGTAGATCTCAGATACACTTAAAATATGTATATATATTAGTGCTGTCAAACGATTAAAATATTTAATCGCGATTAATCGCATTAATGTCATAGTTAACTCGCGATTAATCGCATTTAATCGCACATTTTTATCTATTCTAAATGTCTCTTGATTTCTTTTTGTCCCATTATTTTTTTCTCATTTTAATGCTCTTATCAACATGGAAAAGTGGATCGGCTTGCTTTGTGCAAATGTTTTTTATTGAAAACAATATTGGCATATACTGTTCAATTTCACACTAAAACATTATCACTTGGAGCAAATAATCTCTCACACAATTTAACACTGTCCATCAATAAAAGGGTGAAATAAATACTGACGAGGTCCTGATATTGACGAGGGGGCGGAGAATTCGCATCAGCTGTGTGTGTGTGTGTGTGTGTGCTGGCCATCATCAAGTGGTATTTCAGACTGGACGTGCTGCGATGATGATAGCTCAGTTCACAACGACAAAACACACAGATCACTTTGGTCTTGTCAATGGAACCATTTGGCAACTTTTTAAAAGTAAACTTTCCATTCAGAATCTTATTGGCATCCATTTCGGCGTCTCACGCTCGTCATCCACTCAAAACTGGACGTTTTGAACGTTCCTATAACATTCAGAAATAACGTTTTTATAACTTAATGGGAACGTTACGAAAACATTCTTATAACCTAAAATTGTTAGCTGGGGAAGAGGAGAGATTCGCGATTGCACTGAACACGTTTTAAGTGCAGGCATATTCTCTGAGTGAGCCCAGAGAAAATTCTTACAAGAGCAGCGTGTATCAGAGAGCGCGCGCGACTCGAGCAGAGAGATTCGTGCTCGGCACATTATATTCCGCGCGCGAGCAGAGAGATTCGCGCTCGCGCATCCGGCTCGCAAGCCCAAACAAGTGTGTGCGGCGTGCCTGTTGTTTTGTTTCCGGTCTAGCTAGATCCGCTTGCGCTTTCAAAACGTCCTCGCGCGCCGCAAGCCATTGAAATGAATGGGTTTCATAGCGCAGCGGCCCGCATGCCGTCCTGTTGCAAAAGCATGTGAAAAAAAAACTACAAAGTTTGCTAGGCCAAAAAGACCGTTAATCGCGCGATAAAAAAATTTACGCCGTTAAAATGGGTTTGCGTTAACGCCGTTAATAACGCGTTTAACTGACAGCCCTAATATATATATATATATATATATATTAGAATTATTTATATAATTATTGAATAGTGTCTGTAAACTGCACAAAGACTGTTTAAATGTGTCTTTGTGTCTGTGTTTGAATGAATGAATGAATGAACGGCACAGACGCGCGCGCGATGTTGTTTACCACAGATGTACATCGCATCTGTGCGTTCATTCACTCTCGCTCCTACATTAGTAAACGTTATTTTTACATGAACACATCCAAACTATAATGCTATAGCCTACTGAGATTTGTTCTAATCACGATATGGAATAGTGTCTGTAATGACAACATTTCGTTGACTAGTTTTTGGATAGATTATAAAGTTTTTACTCTAAAATAGACATCAAATAAGCTTTTGTTAGACAGTTTCTGCTCATATGTTAAATATATAGTATGTTTTGTCAAAAATAAACTAATCAACTGTTATAGTGTTTGTAACAATGCAAGCTATATAAAAATATTGAATCCTTAACTTTGAAATATGTATGATAAAATGTATTGGCCTACTTTAAAAAAATAATACTTTATAAGAGATTTATGGAAAAAGACAATTTTCTTTTCAAGATGTTTCCAACTCTAACTTTGAACCAATTCTATTGAATGGCCCATTTAACCTATTTGAACAGGATTTGTTTCCAGGTACGACTAAAAATGTGCTTTTGACTTTCATTTATATTTTGATTTTATATATATATATATATATATATATATATATATATATGTGTGTGTGTGTGTGTGTGTGTGTGTGTGTATGTATATAGTTAAATATATATTGTCCTTGCATTCTTTCTTGTGTGACACACCTGAATGAAAGGCTCATTATTATGCGGGTCTTCTCAGGTGAGAACCACCTAATTATTCATGAGGGGGTTGGGCCGTTCACGCCCATTCGCATATTGCCTTTCCAAACAAAAAAATGTTTTTCGGCGGCAACCAATCGGAATGTAGAAGTGCTCCGTTTGAGAGAATTCCAGAGAACGTCGTCCTGTAAACTTTGGTGCCGGCCACATTAGTTCCCAAGCAAAATAGAGGAGGTTGATCATTTGAATTTGATAAGAAGGCGCACAACACTATAAGCAAGATTTTCGTGCTAGAACACTTTTTCAGCGGGAATGCAAATTATAATAGCACTTAACCATGAACACAAAAAACACACAAATAGCTTTTAATTTGTTTATTTCATTAGCAAACATGTCACTATAATTGATAACTTCTTTCCATCGATCAATTTTCTGCAAAAATAACGATCGACATGCTTGTTTGCTTTGCGGCCCCTTTAAATACAGTTTTAAAAAAGACCACGCATTCGATCTACGTCAGAGCATCAGAGCGTCCACGAATCTTTCCACGGCCGTCGCTGGCAGGACGCTGGCAGGGCGGCGAGAGCGAATTTTGCCGCTCTCGCCGGCGGCGGTGTGAACGTACGGTAAGCGCACGGTTAGGCATGAGAACCAGCGCTGATACAGTGGAAATTGGATAACAGACCGGTTGATTACACTTGAATTGCTTTGAAATTTTTTTAGTTTTTACTTCTAATATTTTTGATATATGAGTTTAAATGTAGGCAATGGTGTATACGTGTTAAAAAAGTATAACATATGCTGTATTGCTGTACTCATCGACAATAAAGACCAATGTCATGTAGGCTATAACGTTACCTGGTTGTGTGGAGTATTTTACAAAGGTTTACAGGAAATTAAAAGTTATTATTACTTATAAATAAAAACAATTAATACTCATAAATATAGTTCTCTTACGAGAGTATCTCTCGTACTGCGTAATATCTTACGCTATGGGGGGAAAACCTCTTTTACACGAGATATTGAAGCCAAAAATTATCCTTAATTTTGAATTAATGTAAAACGCTGTGCAGCACCATGCAGACATAGGCAGGACGGCTCGCGCGCCTATTGGCTGCCCTGCTGCAACAGCAGCAGCCTATCGAGAGAGGCGCTGCGTGACACCATATCCAATAGGGGCATTTCGCGGCCATTTCGTCACGTCCCGCCAGAAAGGGCGTGGTCTCGCCCCATAAATATAGCTCGATAAGGCTGGTACACTGATTTTCATCTCTTCAGCGAAGTGTACGCATCGCTGGATCCGGAGTGAGAAGCCGCGCCGTCGACGCAAGCCTTTCAGCGGGACGAGCTTCTGGAGTCGCTGGCCTCGCCGCCTTCAACTGCCGTACCTGCTGCGCTTTCCGGCGTACTATATATCCTTTACTCTGCTCTGTGTGTATGTGTGTGTGTGTGTGCTCGCCCCGCGACTCACACGTCTATCATCTAAAAGAGCCGCGTCTTTTTAAAGATGCCATCCTCCTGTGGCTCGTGCCGAGCCACACTCAGCGACGGGGACCGCCATGTGATGCGTTTCTGCATGTGAGAGGATCAGGCAGCTCTCGCGCTCGCCGACGGAGGCTGCCCTCACTGCGAGCGATTGCCTACGGTGACTCTGAGGACTCGCCTGGCATCCTTCAGCGAGACTGCACTTCCACCCGCTGCAGTGCCGTGCCGTAAAAAGCGCCGTACTCAGCGGGTCCCCGAGCCTTCTCCAGCCCGTGAAAGCTCGCCGGTTCGCCTGCCAGCTTCACCAGCTTCACTCGAGTCGCTCACTGACGGATAACGGCCGCCGCGCGCCGCCGCTGCTTCCGCCATTAATGACGACGAGATAGCTGCATCTGTAGAGGAGACCTGCTGCTTTATCCTGGCGTCGGACAGTGAGGACTGGGCGAGCTCTGTGGACCTCCCCCTTCTGTCCGCGAGTCGTCAGGGAAACGGGCCAGCATCAAGACCGCGAGCTAAAACCGCGGCTAGCTTTCTTTACGTTATAAGAAATCTACCCCGCCCCCCATGGGCGTGCGTCACCGGCAAAATGAGAAAAGAGTGTGTTTTAGTCCCGCCGAGGCCGGACTAATCTCCATTTCTCAAACATTTCTCAGCCCCTTGTTTGAGCGGCTGAAAATGTCATTATTGCAGCAATGAGCCTGTTGTATAACACGCACACCTGCATACAAACGCCGACTCACACAAAACTGTGATGACACTCTCTTATCTGCTTGCGCTACTGCAGTTCTCCCTGTGGCTCAGTGGCGGAACCCGAAGCCTTCGTGCGAGAGACCCGTGTTCGATCCCGGCTCTCGCAGCAGATAAAAATTCGATCCCGGCTCTCGCCGCGGCCAGACTTCCACTGAAATTTTCGCTCATTCAGTTCCAGAAAATGTGACTGTTCCAGTGTATTTTGCAGTAAGCAAGCCAGTACCATGCCCGCTTGCCTGCACACAAATGCTGTTCCCACGGCGACCCAGATAAATCACATAAACGGTGTATTTGAAACTACCGAGCAAAGGTGCTATAGAACCTTTATCTCAAGCTCAGAGCAAAGGGGGCCTATACAGCAGATATTTTCTGGTACCGAAAAAAGATGGAGGTCTCAGACCCATTTTAGATCTGCGACAGCTGAACAGAGCGCTTGTGAAGCACCAGTTCAGAATGCTTACAACCAGGAAAATCCTCGCGCAAGTTTGCCAAGAGGACTGGTTTATGTCAATAGATCTGAAAGACGCCTATTTCCAGATACAAATAGTGTCCCATCACAGGTGATTCCTGAGATTCGCCTTTGAGGGCCAGGCATATCAATACACAGTCCTGCCGTTCAGCCTGTCCCTAGCACCCCGTACATTCACGAAGTGCATGGAGGCGGTTCTCGCACCCCTGGGACTCCGGGGCATGCGAGTTTTGAACTACTTGGACGATTGGCTGATTCTAGCTCGATCTCACTCAGAGCTCATAGAACACAGGGCCACATTACTCGAGCACCTCGAGAATCTGGGCCTCACAGTCAATCAGGCGAAGGGCTCACTGTCCCCCAGTCAGAAAATTTATTTCTGGGTACATTGCTGGACTCGCGATCCATGACAGCACGCCTGTCATCGGAGCGCGGACTAGACATTCAGCGCGTCGCGAAATCCTTCCGCCACGGCTCTATAGTCCCGCTCAAAAGGTTTCAGAAAATGCTGGGCCTGATGGCATCAGCAGCCTCTGTGCTCCAGCTGGGCCTGCTTCACATGCGCCCACTGCAGATGTGCACGGGCCCCGCCCTGGGCACGGACCGCTGGTCTGTTTCGCCTCAGGGTCGATCTAAAGTGCGTTTTCATTTACATTTACATTTACATTTAGTCATTTAGCAGACGCTTTTATCCAAAGCGACTTACAACTGAGGACTAAACCAAGCGAGTCATCGTGAAGAGGCAAAAGCAACGCAAGAAGTGCTCAAAATACAAAGTTCAGCCATAGCTCGGAGTAGCATAAGGCAGGCAAGCGAGGATTTAGAGGAAAGGATCTTTTATTTTTTTATTTTTTTTTTTTAAGTTAAGTGCTCCCGGAAGAGATGAGTTTTCAGTTGTCTTTTGAATGTTGTCAGGGATTCTGCATTCCGGATGAGGGTGGGGAGATCATTCCACCAGCATGGAACCGTGAATGCGAATGTTCTGGAGAGTGATTTTGTGCCCCGCTGTGATGGTACCACGAGCCGTCGCTCATTGACCGATCGTAGGCTTCTGGTAGGGATGTAGACTTGTAGTAGTGAGTGGAAGTAGGAGGGAGCTGAACCTGTGGTCAATCTGTAAGCAAGCGTCAAAGCCTTGAACTTGATGCGAGCAGCGAGTGGTAGCCAGTGCAGAGAGATGAGCAGAGGAGTGACGTGGGCCCTTTTGGGCTCGTTGAAGACCAGACGAGCTGCAGCATTCTGGATCATTTGTAGAGGTTTAATTGCACATGCTGGAAGTCCAGCCAGAAGAGCATTGCAGTAATCAAGCCTAGAAATGACCAAGGCCTGGACGAGAAGTCGTGTTGCATGCTCAGTTAGGAAAGGCCTGATCTTCCTGATGTTGTGCATAGCAAACCTGCATGATCGAGCTGTCTTTGTAATGTGGTCTGTGAAGGTCAGCTGATCATCAAAGATTACTCCAAGATTTCTGACCGACCTTGATGGGGTGATTGAGGATGAATCTACCTGGATAGTGAGGTCGTGCTGAAGAGACGGATTGGCAGGGAGGACGAGAAGCTCAGTCTTTGCCAGGTTGAGCTGCAGGTGATGTTCCTTCATCCATGCCGAGATGTCCGCCAGACAGCTTGAGATCCGTACAGCTACTGTGGGATCATCTGGTTGAAATGAGAGGTAGAGCTGGGTGTCATCAGCATAGCAATGGTAAGAGAAACCATGTGCCTGTATGATGGGTCCCAGTGATGTGGTGTAAATGGAGAAGAGGAGCGGTCCGAGAACTGAACCCTGAGGAACGCCTGTGGTCAGTTGATGTGCTTTGGATACCTCACCTCTCCATGTGACCTTGAAAGACCTACCTGTGAGATAGGACTCAAACCAGTTGAGGGAGGTTCCAGTGATGCCCAGTGATGAGAGGGCGGACAAGAGGATCTGATGATTCACAGTGTCGAAGGCAGCAGACAGGTCCAGTAGAATGAGAACTGATGATTTGGAAGCAGCTTTTGCGATCCGCAGGGCTTCCGTGACTGACAGCAATGCAGTCTCAGTTGAATGTCCTTTCTTGAAGCCAGATTGGTTGACATCCAGCTGGTTGTTAAGAGACAGGAAGGATGATACTTGGTTAAAAGCAACTCGTTCAAGTGTTTTTGCAATGAATGGTAGGAGAGAGACAGGTCTGTAGTTCTCTAGAAGTGATGTGTTTAATGTTGATTTTTTAAGCAGAGGGGTTACCCGAGCCTGCTTAAATGCTGTAGGGAAAATGCCAGTGTGGAGGGATGAGTTGATAATGTGTGTGAGAGCTGGTAGAAGTGTGGGAGAGATGGCTTGTAGAAGGTGTGAGGGGATGGGGTCTAGAGGGCAGGTGGTAGGATGACTGGAGAGGAGAAGTTTAGATACTTCTTCCTCGGTTAGTGGAGTGAAGGAGGAGAGAAGGTTATTGGCTGTGGGAGAGGTTAGTCTGGGTTCCTGTGCTGAGAACTGACTGCTGATAGTGGTAGTTTTGTTAGTGAAGAAGTTAGCAAAATCATCAGCAGTTAAAGAGGAGGTGGGTGGTGGTGGAGGTGGACAGAGGAGAGAATTGAATGTCTTGAACAGTGACCGTGTGTTAGAGGCGCTGTTGATCTTGTTGTGGAAATATGAAGATTTTGCGGCGTGAACGTCAACAGAGAAGGCAGAGAGCAGAGATTGATACCTACTGAGGTCAGATGTGTCTTTTGATTTGCGCCATTTCCTCTCCGCTGCCCTGAGCTTGGTCCGGTGTTCACGAAGAACCTCAGATAACCAGGGGTTAGAGGGAGTGGTGCGTGCTGGCCTAGAGGAGAGAGGGCAGATATTGTCTAAAGAAGAGGTTAGGATGGAGCATAAAGTATCCGTTGCAGTATTCACATCCAGAGATGAGAAATGTGAGTGTGAGGGAAGAGAAGATGACACAGCAGAGGAAAGATGGGATGGAGAAAGTGAGCGCAGGTTTCGTCTGAAAGTAAATGGTGGGGAGGTTGGTGGAGCATGGGTAGTGAGTTGTAGATTGAAAGTAATGAGGAAATGGTCTGAAACTTGGAGAGGTTTCACCAAAATGTTGTCTGTGATACAGTTGCGTGTGTAAACCAGGTCCAGTTGGTTGCCTGACTTGTGAGTACCGGTGGTGATGAGCCGTTTGAGATCGAAAGAGGCTAGGAGAGAGATGAAGTCTGTTGCATACGGCTTCGCTAGGTGAATGTTGAAATCGCCAAAGACTACAAGTGGGATGCCATCCTGAGGGAAAGAGGACAGCAACACATCCAGCTCTTCTACAAAGCTTCCTAGTTGACCTGGGGGGCGATAAATAACTACAATATGGATCTTCATGGGAGTTGTAAGTGTAATAGCATGATATTCAAATGAGTTGTTATTGCATAGAGAAGAGAGAGGTGAATATTTCCAATTGTTAGAAATGAGAAGACCAGTGCCCCCACCCCTCCCGGACTGGCGAGGTTTTCAGCTCTGAAACCTTGGAAAGTAACCGACTGGTGTCAGTCAGGTGTGAGTCTGGAGACCGCCTCGAGTGTGCAGGTGGTGTCTACGGACGCCTCCACCTCGGGATGGGGAGCGCTGCTCAAGGGCAGACCGTTCGCTGGCCTGTGGTCAGAACGGGAAAGGCTCCTTCACATAAACTGCTTGGAAATGATAGCAGTCGACAAAGCGCTACGGTGCTTCTGTCCCCAGATAAAAGGTCACCACGTCCTGGTCCGGTCGGACAACATGTCACTGGTGGCACACATAAATCGCCAGGGCGGCGTCAGGTCCCGAAACCTTTACAGGTTGACGGAACGCCTTCTGGTCTGGGCTCAGCACAACCTGCTCTCGCTGAGAGCAGCGCATGTGCCTGGTCACCTGAATGTGTGACCAGACAGACTGTCCAGAAACAATGTCCCAGCAGGGGAATGGTCGCTGCACCCGCAAGACGATCCAACTGCTGTGGAAAACGTTCGGCAGAGCGCAGGTGGACCTGTTTGCGTCCCACGAAAACGCTCACTGTCCGAAATATTTCTCCAAGAGCAAGGACGCGCTGGCCCACGTCTGGCCTCGCTGTCCCCTCTATGCTTTTCCCCCCGTCTCGCTCCTGCCTCAAGTGCTGGAACGAATCAGGGAAAACGGATGCCCAGTGCTGCTTATGGCTCCGCTCTGGACAAACCAGACTTGGTTCCCAGTCCTGATGCGGCTGACCAGCACTGCCCCGTGGCCAATACCGTTGAGGAAAGACCTCCTCTCTCAGGCCAAGGGCTCGATTTGGCATCCTCGCCCGCAACTATGGTCCCTACATGCATGGGCCATCAACGGGTACCCGCTAACCTCCTGGAGGGAGTGTTAAACAAGATCACGCAGGCGAGAGCCCCGTCTACTAGTCGGCTCTACTCCTCGAAGTGGTCTGTGTTCTCTGCCTGGTGTCAAGCTCAGGGCTTTTCACCCGTAGACTGCGGGGTCACGGAAGTACTCTCCTTCCTTCAAGAGCTGCTGGATAAGGGCAGGACCCCATCCACGCTCAAAGTGTACGTGGCGGCCATAGCAACGTTTACAAAACCTGTGTCTGGCCAGTCACTGGGGAAAAACGACCTAGTCGTGCAATTCCTTAAGGGAGCTCGGAGGCTGAACCCTCCCAGACCTCCTTCAGTCCCGGTGTGGGACCTTTCTACGGTTTTGGAAGCCATGAAAGGTGCCCCGTTCGAGCCAATCTATTTGTCAGACATGAAGCATCTGTCTTTCAAAACGGTGTTTCATTTGGCTCTCGCTTCAGTGAAGCGCATAGGGGACTTACAAGCGCTTTCAGTAAGCGCGTCATGTATGGAGTTTGGGCCTAATGACTCAAAAGTCATACTCAAACCAAGGCAGGGGTACGTGCCCAAATCCCTCAACACACCGTTCAGGGCCCAGGTTATTTCCCTGTGCGCTCTCTCGGTTCATGATGAGGAGGAGGATGCGAGTCTCCTTTGCCCTGTCAGGGCACTGAGAGCTTATGTGTCCCGCTCGTCTGTCTTCAGACAGACCGAGCAGCTCTTCGTTTTGTTTGGCGGACGCTCCAAGGGACTGGCCGCATCAAAACAGAGCCTATCCAGATGGATAGTCGACGCCATAGCACTGGCTTACACTTCTAAGGGCCTGCAGTGTCCTTTGGGTGTCAGAGCGCACTCCACGAGAGGCGTGGCCTCGTCGTGGGCGTGGTATAGTGGGGTTACCTTGCAAGATATCTGTACGGCCGCGGGCTGGGCCGCGCCATCTACATTTATAAGGTTTTATAACCTAGAGGTTCCCGCCTTACAAGCCAAGCGTCTGTCGGTATAGAATTCAGTGCTATCTGCCCCGCTGTACCGGCCCAGATGCTGAGTTTTGCTTGTGCATCGCTCACTGAGCGATAAAACAGCTCCATGTGTGTTGAATAACCCGTACTGTTACCCAGTTCAGGCTGAACACGTTCACCCTGTCTGTGTGAAACACTGTTAACATAACTAGCTCCTGTAGGATGCTATTTCATGGGGAATGATGCTTGCAGCCTCTCTTCTCCGACTCTCTGTGAGTCTATGGTGATTATGCACTACATGAGCCCCGGGCTACTGCCCTTGGGACTTTGGTGTCGGATCCCAGTACGCACGGCGTCTTGCATTGTGTTCCCCATAGCGTAAGATATTACGCAGTACGAGAGATACTCTCGTAAGAGAACGTACTCGGTTACTAACGTAACCTCGGTTCTCTCTAGAGAGGGAACGAGTACTGCATATCTTGCCGTGCATACACAGCTCTGGTTCGCTTCGGCGATGAAAACCAGTGTACCAGCCTTATCGAGTTATATTTATAGGGCGAGACCACGCCCTTTCTGGCGGAACGTGACGAAATGGGCGCGAAATGCCCCTATTGGATATGGTGTCACGCAGCGCCTCTCTCGATAGGCTGCTGCTGTTGCTGCAGGGCAGCCAATAGGCGCGCGAGCCGTCCTGCCTATGTCTGCATGCTGCTGCACAGCGTTTTACATTAAAGGGGGGGTGAAACACTCAGTTTCAGTCAATCTCATGTTAATCTTGAGTACCTATAGAGTAATATTGCATCCATCATATCTCCAAAAAGTCTTTAGTTTTATTATATTTATAAAAGAAAGATAGGCTGTACCGAGTCTTTCCGGAAAAAGCCGAGCGGGTGGAGGCGTGCCGTGTGGGCGGAGCTAAATAATCACGAGCGCGCAAAGTTTTAGAACATTTGTGTGTGTCTACTCGTGGTTTATGAAGACATGATTTGGTTTTACAATAAACAAACTAAACAAACAGACACCTACAGTAGCCACCTAAACAAATGTATTTAAACAAACACACACCATACATCGTATGCTCAGATACATTAACTATACATGATCATGTTGTTTAGCCTACTTGCTGTGCTTAAGTTACACGACGATAGACACACACACAGATATTTGAAGCAGTTCTACTCACCGCCTGCGGTTCCAACGCAAGACCGTTAACCTTTAGTGTTGGGACTGCTCCATCCTTGAGAACTAAACGATTAGCAAATCCGGCTTAGAACTGGGCCTTGTTTATAAAAAAATCATCCTCGAAATGCATGGAACAAACAAGAACACTTGCACAACTGTGTTGATGTTCTGGAAAAACAAACTGGTCCCTTAACGCTTGATTCTTTGGGAATCTGTGCAGTGTTGTCTTGCCTTGGCAACCGAAAACACACTTTGGTGACATATTGCAGCGCAGCCGATGCACAGCGCTTTGATGGGCATAGGTTACGGCTATCGCTCTACAGCTGCGCGCGCGCCCTTCCGAGAGAAGTGCCCTTAGGACCGTATAAGGAAATTCCGGCGCATCTGACGTCATACGCGCCCATACTCGAAAAAAACGTTCCGAAACTTGTGACAACCAGGAAGGAGTATTTTGAGAACAGAAATACTCAATCAAACGTACAACTTAATTTTTGAAACTTTGTCCATGTTTAGCATGGGAATCCAACTGTTTAACAGTGTAAAAAACTCACTTTGCATGAAATAGCATTTCACACCCCCCTTTAATTCAAAATTAAGGATCATTTTTGGCTTCAATATCTCGTGGAAAAGAGGTTTTCCCCCCATAGCGTAAGATATTACGCAGTACTCGTTCCCTCTCTAGAGAGAACCGAGGTTACGTTAGTAACCGAGTACGTTTTTTAAAAAGTTTTCCTCAATTATTTCTACTCAATTTTATTTGTTAATGTGCCAAATACAGTTACTCAGATCTACTTAATTTTTTTGCTTACATTTACTCCGTTCATATGGTATATCTAATTAATTTCATTGCGTTTAAATTTAATCAATATTTTTAAGTGTAAAAGTTTCACCAAACAAATATAATAAATCATAGTAAAAGTTTTTAGAGTGCAAAAAAACTCAAACAACACTTCATCTTATCATTTCCCTTTTCCCTCTACATCCATATTGCATTTGGATCCCAGTCAAAAATGACGGCCTACAAAAAATAGCATGTAACTCTCTCTTTATGCTATATTATTATCACCAAATATTGGATTCAATCTTTTCGTCAACTTGTTTTCTTTCAATTAGGACAGGTTTTGTACTTCTTTTTGGAACTGATCGATCGTAGGCCTCCTCCTTTATCTGAGCCTATATTGGTCAAAAATGACCATCCATTGACGCTGGCATGTTTGGCTGCAGCTGCTCTTCGGTTTTTAGGTTACTTTTTAAAAGATAATTTAGAATTTCTTTTCATCTTAATTTTGCTAATTTTTGAGAATATTTTATGTAAAAACATAAAAGACAAAGACATCAAAGAAATCTCACCTGATTATTGCGGAGTATTTTTTCATCACTTGCCATGGTGCGTTGAGTTGGTGGATCTGAATGCGTGGATCTATGAGACTTGTTTGGTGAACTTGAACGTGGAGGAGTAAATCCAGATTGAAATGTGGTTTTGTATCATCTGTGCAAAAAAAAAAGAAACTGTTTTAAATGCAGGACTGTGCCTACGGACACCTTTTCTAGTTTTGAAGTCCAGTTATTGAAGGTTGATGTAAAGAGTCTTTGTGCTCTGATTTACAGACCTCATAGATGCAATAAGGATTTTATTCATCAATTTTCTAATTTTCTCTCTGATCTGGTGACTCAGGCTGATAGACTATTGATCCTTGAGGACTTTAACATTTATCTCTGCTGCCCTTCAAAACTGTTGGTCAAAGAATGTGTAACTCTTTTAGAGTCTTTGAACATTGTCTGTATGTAGACCAACTCACAATTTGGGTCACACACTCGATCTTGTGCTGTCTCATGGTATTTCGATCTCAAATCTTGAGAGTATTGAGGCATGTGTGTCTGACCATTATCCAGATCTGTTTGAATCTGAGTGATTTTTCTCATCATCTATTTGCTTTCACTCTTCATATTTCTCTCGGTCTATTCACTCTAACACTGCAAATTTGTTTTCCGAATATTATTACTCACACTTTACTAATGATTTTCTTAACGTTACACAACAGATACTGAATGCTTGGTTGAGGAATTGTATAAAGTATCCTCTATATCTCTGGACGCTGTTTCTCTGCTTATGCCTAAAAAGATGAAGGTTGCTGGCCAACCGTGGTTAAAAGATGTTATCTGCGCTCTCAGACAAGAATGCTGAAAAGCGGAAAAAAGATACAGGTCTCATTTGACATTTTAAAGTCAGGTCTGTTCCATCAAACGGCACTAAGGGAGGTAAAATGTAATTTATTTTCTCAATTAATTACTGTCAACGCGAAGAGTCCAAAAGTCTTCTTTGAAACGATTGATTCTCTTCTAAACTATCTAAATACTATCTGAGGCCTCTTCAGAGGTTTGTGAAGATTTTTTGAAATATTTCACTAAAAAAATGTATGATATCAGAAGCATTGTTTCCTCTGAACCATTTCACTTGCAACTGCCTCGCCCTCTGAGTTGTCGGTCTAACTTTTCACCCGTTTCTTCAATTCAGTAAGCTGATAAAATCTCTACTATAAAGTGTTCTGGTTTTAAGTTAGATATTTTCCTGGCTCATCTTTTTAAGGATGTATTTTTTTATTAGTCCTATGGTAACAGCTATAGTAAACAGCTATTTAGCCAAATGTGTTGTTCCAGCTAGTTTTAAACATGCAATTGTGATGTGAAAATGTGCAGTAACTATAGGCCCATCTCTAAACTGCCTTTCATTACTAAGCTTTTGGAGCAAGTAGTGTTTTCACAGCTTCAGTCTTATTTGAATTCTTTTAATATTTTGGACATGTTCCAATCTGGTTTTAGACCATTAGTAGAACCGAATCAGCTCTGTTGAGGGCTACAAATGATAGCTTGCTTGCTCTGGATTCAGGCTCTTGTGTTGTGCTGGTTTTGTTGGACCTGAGTGTGGCATTCCCTTGTGAAAAAGAAGTGTGCTTAATTGTATTGAAAGCGTACTTTTTGTGTGCTTAAAATCATAAAAGTATACTTTTTGAAAAGTGCACTTGCAGATAATATAATATAATTAAAATTAATAATGTCTAATTAAGTTTGACTTAAAGAAAGTACACTTTCATCATAATATTTATAAACACACTTAAGTGCACTTTTTACAAATGCACTTTTTAATAATGTCTAATTAAATGTTACTTAAAGAAAGTACACTTTCATGACAATATTTCTAAACATGCTTAAATGCACTTTTTTAAAAATGTTTACTTAAGTTTTACCTAAACATATATTTTAAATAATTATGTACAGTACAGTTATGTTTATGTATTGACTAATATACTAAACAAAATATTAATTTTAATGGAAAACATGGAAAATAATTGATTTTAATTTCAACTCAAGTGTTACGTCCCGTATTATAAGGACGGTTGGACGTGGAGTTTATTGATGTTAAAAGGAAACCAGCCCCGGCCGACAGATCACCAAAGACACAAAACTAGGTTCCAATAAAAATATAATTTATTTTTATAATGGAAAGAAATGATTAAATTAAGGAGTAATGGCTTCAGGGTGCCCCAAGGCCAAAATAATAAACAAAATAAACTTATAAACAAACATACATAAATTACCTAATCAGGGAGTAAATCAAATTACAAAGTAACTTCCCTAACTCCCTATAAATAAACAAATCGCAAACGAAGTCAAATTAAATGGCAGGACACCCCTACGCTCCTAAATCATACAAACAAAGTCGAAGTAAATCATCAGTAACACATAATCATAAAGTCGAAGGGTTTGGGATCTGTCGACGGGAGGAGGAATCCGGAGCTCCTAACGCCACGAGGCCAACGCCAGAATGAGCTCCCCATCTTCAGTGAGCGCCGCCCTTTTAAATGCGGTGCATCAGTAGATCCACCAATCAGGGCACTCCAGCTGCAATCACTCCTGGACACATACACAGACAGAACACCAACAACCCACACAAAACAAATACCGAGGATCGTAACACAAGTGTGTTGTCCAAAATTATTTTGTTACTGTATTTTAAATGTGTTTAGTCTATAACATACTGTGTGCATTAATGCATTTGAAATGTATTTTCCCTCTAAACTGAAATACATTTGCTTATACAGTATACTCCAGTACAACTTATTGTAGACATTTTTATCACCAGCTCCTGCTCTATGAACTCAATTAAAAGTGTCAGTTTTCTACATAATATTTGACAATAAAATGTAATTTATGAGTTCTTAATGTAATATTAATGTATTGTACTTAACATCTGTGTACAGAATACTTTATTATCAGTATGTTGTTCTAAGTCAATTAAACATACATTTAATTGCATTAATTGCGAGCAAAGTTAAACAAAACTATAACAAAATTAATTTACATTTAAATTCAGTTTAAATACATTTAATTTAAATTAGACTAGACTATAAAAATGATTGACTTTTAGCTAGGTGAATGAGTCAAGTTTTGTGAACTCACAGAGTCTAACAACACAATGTGTTGTATATCTGCAAACAAAATCATTAATTATAAAGCGACATTGGCCCAAATTTCCCGGTAAAATTTTGAATACAAACCAGCCAATGACGTGAAGGCGCATGAGCGAATGTCACGTAATTGGTCAAGTTGAGAGTCACCATAACAACTAACTTAGTAACGAAGTCGACGAAAATTTTTGTGCATTTGCACCCTGACGCATTAAAGTAAATATTACTAAAATATTCAAATACGTTTTGATTAAACGATAAATGTAAAAGAAAAAGACGTCCGTTCTTCGATATCTGTTGAGTTGTAATTTGCACTTTATTTTACTGAAACTAAAGTTACTTTGACTTGATCAGCAACTTGTGACATTTATTGTGTGACCCTTTCAAAGGATTGACTGGAGATGATACATAATACATAATAGCCATATTTCACATACAATAGGAGTAGTTAAAGTAGATGCATTAAAATCACTCATAAGTTCAACTGATTGCAATTAATGTTAATTTAAATTGATATATTTGAATTTATTTTGCAAATATGTATTTGTGTTTGAAACATTACATTTAATTAAGAATTAAGTGTCCTGTTGATTTACATTTAAGTATATTTTAGTTCACATTAATTGCTTGTCAGTAGATTGAAGAGTGCACTTTAACTATATTTTAAAAACACTAGAAGCAATTATGAAAGTAGATATAAAGTTGTATTAAAGTCCCACTTAAGTTGTTCCAAAAAAATCACTCTTAAATGGGAACTTAATATATGATACATGTGAAAGTAATTACACCTAATGTGCATTCATTGCACCGAAACATTGCATTTAATTCACACTTAACTGTATTTTTAACTGACATTAAAGTATATTTTAAATCACATCAATTGTGTGTCATTATGTATAGTGCACTTTAACTATCTTTTAAATACACTAGAAGCAATTATGAAAGTAGATATAAAGCTGTATTAAAGTCCCACTTAAGTTGTTCCAAAAAAATCACTCTTAATGGCAACTTAGTACATTTTATTTCAACTTAATATATGATACATTTGAAATTAATTATACTTAATGTGCATTCAGTGCGCCAAAAACATTGCATTTAATTCACACTTAAGTGTATACCTTTTAAAGTATATTATTTGTGTAATAAGTACACTTTATAAAAGTACACTGAAGTGCACTTCTTTTTCACAAGGGTTTGATACCATTGACCATAACATTCTTCTTGAACAACTAGAATGTTTGGTTGGTATCCAAGGCACTGTACTACATTGGTTAGCTTCTTACCTCGAGAATAGGAATTTTTTTGTAAATTTAGAAATATTTTCCTCATCATCTGTACCTGTTTTGTGTGCCCCATGGATCAATTTTGGGACCTTTATTGTTTTTGTCACGATCCACACTCAAGGAAACAGAAGATCCAATAATGCAGTATAATTTATTAAGAAAATCCGTTACTCACACAACAGTCCAGGCAGGGGTCAAAATCCATATAAGCAATCCGAAACACAATGACAAAGAACAGACAAAACTCGAGCATGAACAGACCTCAGAACGTGGTGTGATGAAAGACAAGGACTCCGTAACAAACACTAAAACAGACAGGGTATAAATACACAGAACTAACAACCATGATGGGGAACAGCTGGGTACAATGAACAGTGATGAGTGCAGACAAGGATTGTGGGAAATGCAGTTCTGAAAGTGACTGACACCTGGTGAACAGAGGACCTCTAGTGGACACCAGGGAACATAAACCAACACTGTGACATAACCCCCCCTCTACGGAGCGGCTACCAGACGCTCCACGACAAAAAAAAAAAAAAACACAGAAAACACAACACCATACAAGAGGTTCAGGAGGGAGGTGGAACGGTGGAGGATCAGGGGGAGGGAAGGTGGGCCAGGTCCATGAAGGGAGACAGGAACAAGGGGTGAGGGTTTAACCGGGAACCAGGGCAAAACAAAAAGTCTATCGGGCATCCAGAGGGAAACAGAAAGTTCATCGGGAGGCCAGGGCGAGACGCAAAGTTCATCGGGCGGCCAGGGCGGTGAGGACCCCTCGGGCGGCCAGGGCGGTGAGGACCCCTCGGGCGGCCAGGGCGGTGAAGACCCCTCGGGCGGCCAGGGCGGTGAAGACCCCTCCGGCGGCCAGGGCGGTGAAGACCCCTCGGGCGGCCAGGGCGGTGAAGACCCCTCGGGCGGCCCCGGCTCTGTAACAGGCGACACTGGCTCCGGCTCTGTAACCGGCGACACTGTCTCCGGCTCTGTAACAGGCGACACTGGCTCCGGCTCTGTAACAGGCGACACTGGCTCCGGCTCTGTAACAGGCGACACTGGCTCCGGCTCTGTAACAGGCGACACTGGCTCCGGCTCTGTAACAGGCGACACTGGCTCCGGCTCTGTAACAGGCGACACTGGCTCCGGCTCTGTAACAGGCGACACTGGCTCCGGCTCTGTAACAGGCGACACTGGCTCCGGCTCTGTAACCGGCGACACTGGCTCCGGCTCTGTAACCGGCGACACTGGCTCCGGCTCTGTAACAGGCGACACTGGCTCCGGCTCTGTAACAGGCGACACTGGCTCCGGCTCTGTAACAGGCGACACTGGCTCCGGCTCTGTAACAGGCGACACTGGCTCCGGCTCTGTAACAGGCGACACTGGCTCCGGCTCTGTAACAGGCGACACTGGCTCCGGCTCTGTAACAGGCGACACTGGCTCCGGCTCTGTAACAGGCGACACTGGCTCCGGCTCTGTAACAGGCGACACTGGCTCCGGCTCTGTAACAGGCGACACTGGCTCCGGCTCGGGAACAGACGACACTGGCACATCGGGCTGTTCGGGCACGACCTCCGGGACGATAGTCCGGCGGAACGAGACTCTGGCCTGGCGGCCTGGGGAATTGATACCCACTGAGATCCGTGAAATTACCAGGCTATCGGCTGTTCGGACAGATGACAGCGGCTGATCGGCCAGCTTGGACACCAGTCCACTCCACCCTCGGACGTGTCCAAAGGAGGGAGCCGTGCTGGCTGATGGTGCGGTCCGCGGAGGGTCTCGCTTTGCGGCCGACGGAGACACTGGCTCGATGGTGGCCATCCTCTCCGGAGACACAGGTGCCGGGTCCGCCCTCCCGTCAGGAAACGCTGATGTGGACTCAGTCATCCTGTCAGAAAAACCAAACCGGTCTGACATAATCCTCCGGCTACGTCTCTGCAGATAATTAGTGAACCCCCAGAAGTCCAGAGTCTCCAGCCCCATCATCTCACATCGAGGTAATGGGTTATCAAGGCAATTATTAAAAAGGTCTTTTAGTGCCGCCTCATTGTAACCCATACCTCTTGAGAGAGTCCAAAAGAATTGAGCTAGTCCACCCACCGACTGTCCCTGTTGGCGTAAAGCCATTAAATTACTGAGTCGTCCCCTCCTTTCTTCCTTGGTGGTAGGGGGACGGATTCGGAAACCCGTACTGCTGGATCCTTGCATGACGGAGTCCTTCTGTCACGATCCACACTCAAGGAAACAGAAGATCCAATAATGCAGTATAATTTATTAAGAAAATCCGTTACTCACACAACAGTCCAGGCAGGGGTCAAAATCCATATAAGCAATCCGAAACACAATGACAAAGAACAGACAAAACTCGAGCATGAACAGACCTCAGAACGTGGTGTGATGAAAGACAAGGACTCCGTAACAAACACTAAAACAGACAGGGTATAAATACACAGAACTAACAACCATGATGGGGAACAGCTGGGTACAATGAACAGTGATGAGTGCAGACAAGGATTGTGGGAAATGCAGTTCTGAAAGTGACTGACACCTGGTGAACAGAGGACCTCTAGTGGACACCAGGGAACATAAACCAACACTGTGACAGTTTTCCCTTTGTATGCCTCCATTTGGCCATATTTTTCAGAAATACAATACTTTTATGCGGACGATTCTCAGTTTTACCTCACACTTACACAGTTTTAAGGTTTGACACCACTTTTTCATTCAATGTGTTATTGAAATTTGTTAATTATATTAAGAGGTGGATGACAATTTTCTGCACCTAAATGAGGATCTTTTTAATTCTAGGTTGTCCTGCAAATTTCTCCCCTGCTCTGGAAGCCCAGTTAGGTCCTCTTTCAACCAGTGTAAGCAAACAAATTAAAAACCTTGGAGTGGTCTTTGACTCTTCACTATTGATAAACAAATTAGTGCGGTTATTAGAGAAAGCTTTTTGCATTTGAGATCTATCACAAAGTTGAAGCATCTTCTTTCAGGTAAAGATTTAGAAGTTGTTATTCATGCAGTTGTAACACTTTTTTGCTGGTCTCCCTCAATCTTCATTATCACAATTGCAAGTTGTTCAAAATGCAGCCATAAGACTTTTGACTGGGTCTAAAAAGAGGGACCATATCTCCCCTATTTTACCATCCCTTCACTGGCTTCCTGTTAAATTCAAGGTTGATTTTAATATTCCTATGTTCGTATAAGGTGTTGTCCAACCGTGAACTAAGGTATATTAGTGATCTTATTGTGCAATACTGTCCTGCTAGGGCACTTACCCTACCCCTAAACCTAAAATCACAGAAAACTTTCTGCATTTTCAAAAAAACATCACTTGCTATGATTTATAAACTGATTAATAAGCTGTTTTCCTCATGGGCCCCAACCAAATGGCCCCACAATGTCAAAATGTTCACATTTTACTATCTTTGTGGGGACATTTGGTCCTCTCAATGTAGGTTAAACAAGCACACAGTCACGGTTATAGAGAGAAACAGACAGGCGAGTAGTAATATAAACAGTGTTTATTGAACAGAGGCACGGATGCAAACTGCAGTGATGATCGGTGAGTAGATATATGAAGCATTAGAACTGGATGAGGAACTTAGCTCGATGGTGAACTTGATCTCTCTGTTATAGATGCGGGCTGGATACATGCAGACGACAGATAGCGGATGAAGCAGGAGATGATGGTCGGAGATGATGGACAGGAACGGGATCTTCGTGGTAAGTATTCAGGTAAGGATGTGTGAGAGTCTGTGTGGTAACGTAAGGACGAGACCAGACAAGGAAGTAAAGGGGAAGTGTCTCTTTATAGTGAGGGTGATTGATGATGTGCAGGTGCGGTGAATCAGAAGTCCAGGGAGAGTGAAACAGAGGGCGGAGCGTGCTGATCTGGTGACTCCGTTACAGTACCCCCTCCTCCACGGGCGGCTCCTGACAACTGGATGGGACGACTACGAAGTCTACCTCGACCTCTGGGAGCTGATCGATCTGGGTGTTCAGAGTGATATTGTGTGAGGAGTGTGGGATCGAGGATTTCACGTAACACCCAGGAGCGTTCCTCAGGACCATAATCCTCCCAGTCGATGAGGTATTCCAGGCTGGGACCCCGCCGTCGTGAGTCCAGGATGGCTCGAACTCTATAGATGGGCTATTCCTCGGCGATGTTGGGAGGGGGAGGCACTTCGTCGTCACCAGATTCTGTGGGAGGAGAAAACAGAGGTTCAGAGTGATGTTTGAGGAGATATATGTGGAAGGATGGTGAAATTCGGTAGTGAGGTGGTAGGTTCAATCTGTAAGTGACTTCATTGAGCTGCCTCTGCACTGTGAATGGACCTATGTACCGGGGACTCAACTTACGGCAGGGCAGGAGACGGATGTCCTTCGTCGAGAGCCATACCTTCTGTCCCGGTTGGTAGCGAGAGGTAGGTGTTCGGTGGACGTCAGCTTGTCTCTTGTGTCTCCGCACTGCCTGTTGGAGATGCACATGAGCTGAGTTCCATACCCTCTCGCTCTGCTCGAACCAGTGGTTGACAGGTGGAACCTCTGAGGGCTCACCCGACCAGGGAAATAGAGGAGCTTGGTAACCTAGGATGCATTGAAATGGGGTGAGCCCTATGGTGGATTGACGTAGGGAATTTGGAGTATATTCTGCCCAAGGAAGGAATTGGCTCTAGCTGTCCTGGTTCTGGTGATAGTAGGACCTCAGGTATCTCCCGATCTCTTGAATCTTTCTTCCAGTCTGGCAGTTAGTTTGAGGATGGTAACCGGAGGAGAGGCTTACAGATACTCCGAGGAGTTTGAAGAATGCCTGCCAGACTCTTGAGATGAACTGGGGTCCACGGTCCGATACTATGTCTTCGGGGATGCCGAAGTGGCAGAACACGTCTTGAAATAAGGCTTCGGCCGCTTCGAAGGCTGTAGGTAATCCCTTGAGGGTAATAAGTTTACAGGCCTTCGAGAAGCGATCAACGACTACGAACATGCAAGTGTTGTGGTTGGAGATGGGTAGATCTGTCATGAAATCAATGCCTATGTGAGACCAAGGTCGTTGAGGAATGGGAAGAGGAACCAGTTTACCCTCTGGGTGTCTTCGAGGAGTGTTGGTTACGACGCAGACTGAGCAACCCTTGACGTACCGGGAGATATCCTGAGGCATGGTGAGCCACCAGTAGCGTTGACGTAAGAGCGAGAGGGTACGTCGGCTACCTGGGTGTCCAGAGCTCGGAGAAGTATGAGCTGAGTCCAGAAGGGTAGGACGGAAGGTGGGAGGAACATAGACGCACCCTTCTGGACCTCCCGGCGGAGCAGGGTTGGAGCGGTTGGCTTGGATGATCTGTTCATCAATGGCCCACTTAATGGGACTGACCATCATGGCTGGAGGGAGAATGGGTTCTGGAGTTAGGTCAACCGGAGTTGATTGATGAAGACGAGATAAGCATCGGCTCTACAGTTCTTGGTTCCTTGTCGGTATGAAACGGTAAAGTTGAATCTGGTGAAGAATAAAGCCCACCGGGCTTGACGTGTGTTCAATCTTTTGGCTTCTCGTAGGTATTCGAGATTGCGATGGTCGGTGATAACTTCAAACTTGTGATGTGCTCCTTCCAGCCAATGTCTCCACTCTTCAAGTGCTAGTTCGACCGCAAGCAACTCACAATTCCCTATATTGTAGTTCTGCTCTGGCGGGGAAAGCTTCTTAGAGTAGAAGGCACATGGATGGAGTCCAGGAGGATCCCCCTGCCGCTGTGAGAGGACCGCTCCGACCCCAGTTGATGAGGCGTCAACCTCGACGATGAATTGCAGATCAGGATTCGGGTGAACTAGGATCGGAGTGGTTTGAAAGGCTTGTTTGAGTTGAAGGAAGGCATCTGAAGCTGCTGGGGTCCAGGACATAGACTTGGGCCGGCCTTTGAGAGTTGAAGTTAGAGAACTGAGAAGACTGTAGTTATTGATAAATCGACGGTAGAAATTAGCGAATCCGAGAAAGTGTTGAATTTCCTTCATGGTTGAGGCCAGTTTTGGATGGTATCCACCTTCCTATGGTCCATCTGGATGCCTTGATGGTCGATGATGTATCCCAGGAATTGGACAGAGGTGGTGTGGAACTCGCATTTCTCAAGTTTGAGGTAAAGTTGATGTTGACGTAGCTTTACTAGGACTTGCATAACATGGTGGCGATGTTCGGCCAGGTTCCGGGAGTAAATCAAGATGTCGTCAATATAGACCATGACGAACCGATGAAAGAACTCCCAGAACACCTCATTCATATAGCCCTGGAATACTGCTGGAGAGTTGGACAGGCCATACGGCATGACCTGATATTCATAGTGACCTGAAGGGGTGATGAAGGCAGTTTTCCACTCGTCTCCTCGGCGTATACGATTTAGGTTGTATGCGCTATGCAGGACCAGTTCTATGAGCTCCCCTCAGCTGCTCCAGGGCGGCTGGGACCAGAGGAAGTGGATAACTGTACTTAACTGTGTGGGAGTTGAGATGACGGTAATCGATGCACAGCCTCAAGCCTCCGTCCTTCTTGGAGACAAATAAGAAACTGGAAGCGGCAGGGGATGTTGATGGACAGAAGAATTGCTGTTGTAGTGCCTCCTGGATGTACTCCTCCATGCCCTTCTGCTCCGGGATGGACAGTGGATATACTGCAGAGTAGCCCCAGGTAGTAGGTCTATTGCACAGTCCAATGGCCGATGTGGTGGAAGTTGAGTTGCTAGCTGTTTGCTGAAGACATCCTGGAATGCCTGGTACTCTGGAGGGATCTGTATCTGATTAACTACCTCTGGACTTTCGATGGAGTTGGAGTTGTTGGAGAATGATGATCGTTCAGGAATCGTGGAAGGAGAATGAGTGTTAGATGTCTTTGGGACTGAAGAGAGACAGGATTAAAAGCAGGCAATCGCAGGATTTCACCGGTGTTCCAGTTTATGTGAGGTTGGTGTTGTGACATCCACGGGAGTCCCAGGATGAGATCCGCAGTGGATTCTTCCAGCACCATGAATGTGATTTCCTCTATGTGGAGACATCCGATGCGGAGTGTCAGAGTGGGAGATAAATGCCTGATGCGACCACGGCCCAGCGGCTTTCCTTGGATAGTGTCAATTCTTAGGTCTTGATCACAACATCTCCGGTGGACTTAGTTTTTGGACTAGCTGGGTTGAGATGAAGTTCCCCGCCGAACCGAAGTCGATAAGGGCTTGCGCTGAGACACAAATGGATGAGGTTAGGATATGCACTGTGGTACAGGAGAGAGAATAAATTTCAGGTGGAAGATTAGTACTCACCGACAGGTGTTGTGGTCTAACAGGGCAGGCGGTGATAATATGACCTTCTCCCCCGCAGTATAGACAGTCGTTGGAGTATTCATCGCTGACGCTCCGCACGAGTCAGGTGGTAAGAATCGACTTCCATGGGTTCAGGTGCTGGAAGGACAACTGATGGTGCCGAGGGAGGAGGAGATGCAGCAGGATTCAAAAGGGAACAGGTGGTGAGGCGTTGTGAGACTCTGAGGTTAGAAAATCTCATTCAAAAAACCATCCTAGCATCATCATACACGACCATTAACTGGCGATCTTCAGCATTGAGTCCGTGACGAAAGGCTGTCACGAGTGCAGTTTCGTTCCAACCGCTAGTGGCCGCCAGGGTCCGACATTGGAGTGCATAGTCGCTGACTGAATTTTGTGCTTGACGGAGGTTGAAGAGTTGGTCATGAACTGATAGGGCTGATGCGGTTTGTCCAAATACTTCCTTGAAGTGACTGAAGAAGGCTGATAGTGAAGTGTTTATGGCAGCGTTGGACTGCCACAGTGACTGAGCCCACTGGAGGGCATGTCCGGACAACAAGGAGATGATAAATGCCACCCTGTTGAACTGATGGGACTGCATCTCAAAATAGAGTGAGCATTGAAGTAAGAATCCGCTGTATTCCTCCGCCTCACTGGTGAAGGTCGCTGGTTGGGCCATGGGACTGGCAGATGCAGCGGATGAAGTGGGTGAAGATTGGAGAAGTGATTGGCGTGCGGCGTCGATGACTTCGACGGGGATGTAGATGGATTATCCGGTGATGATGGTTGGAGAGACCGACTGACTGCAAACACCAGATCTGCAAACGGATCGACTGGGCGATCCGCTGCAGTATCCGTGGAGCTCTGCATAAGGTCTGGTCTTCTGTCAGGGTTATAGAGAGAAGCAGACAGGTGAGAGTAGTAATATAAACAGTGTTTATTGAACAGAGGCACAGATGTGAACTGCAGTGATGATCAGTGAGTAGATATATGAAGAATCAGAACTGGATGAGGAACTTAGCTCGATGGTTAACTTGATATCTCTGTTATAGATGCGGGCTGGATACAGCATGCAGACGACAGATGGTGGATGAAGAAGCAGCAGGAGATGATGAACGGGATCTTCGTGGTAAGGATGGGTGAGAGTCTGTGTGGTAACGTAAGGTCAAGACCAGACAAGGAAGTGAAGGGGAAGTGTCTCTTTATAGTGAGGGTGATTGATGATGTGCAGGTGCGGTGAATCAGAAATGCAGGTGCAGTGAATCAGAAGTCCGGGGAGAGTGAACGAGAGGGCGGAGCGTGCTGATCTGGTGACTCCGTTACACACGTTCGTGTACACAAACTATTTTGAGGAGGCTTTCTTTTTCACAGAGATGAACTTTAACTTCAGATCAATGAGGCTCAGATCAATCAGTTTCAAAAATAAATATGAAACCTGTCCTAATTGAAAGAAAACAAGAAAACAATATTTGGTAATATCATAGCAAGAGATTTCTAAGCATTTTTTTTGTGAATTTGTTCCATTTAGAACAAAATGAAAGCAGTGCACATTTTTCCATATTTTGTTGAATATTGAAAAAATTATCCACAAATAATGCATATTTTTCACTTAATGAGGCCTACATTCAATCAGGTCTAAAAATAAATACAAAACATGTCCAACTTGAAAGAAAACAAGTTGACAAAAAGATTTTGTCACGAATGTGGACTTCTATTTTGGAATTCTGTTCTGTTATTTCCTGTTTTGCCTAGACGGTTTAGTTCCGATTTCAGTGGTTACTGATTATCTCCTTGTTTGTTTCTATAGTTACAAATAATTATCACCTGTCAGTCATTATGTTCGTCTTGTATTTAAAGGTGGCCTATTATCCCCATTTTCACATGATGTAATATAAATCTTGGATGTCCTCAGAATGTGTCTGTGAAGTTTCAGCTCAAAATACCACCCAGATTTTTTATTATAGCTTGTCGAAGATGCCCCTTTTTGGGTATGAGGGAAAACTCTCGTTTTTTTTGTGTGTCCCTTTAAATGCAAATGAGCTGCTGCTTTAGTATATATAAATTTATATACTGTTGTATAGGTGGTTGTGTGAACTGTATTAGGGCCAGAAAATATATGCTGCATGGAGATAGAGCAGTATGATGGCCAGGATTTAAGCCACACAATTCTTATATATTCATATTTGCATTTGCTCAATAAAAGGACATTACTATATTGGTTTGGTTTAAGAACTTTATTTGTCATTGCACTGAGTCAGTGCACGGGCTTAGTTATTTGGGTTAAGGTTAAAACATTAAAACCTGTTAAAATTCCTCTTTGGGTAAAATGTGATTTATAAAAACATAGCTCAAATTGTTAGTTAATTTTGTAATTAAGACGACTTTAAATGTTTAGTACCTGGTGTGTTGTGGGAATGGACCAGCCTAGTGACAAAGAGATTCAAACAGGAAGTTGATCTGTTTTATCGGAATTCTAAGGAAATGAGACTGTACCAACTTTGATGTAATAGAGGGTACATAGGAAAATGTGATGTCTTGATCAATGTGATTTTTGTTTAATAGAATTCTTTTTGCATTAACTAAAATTCATCCATGGCTCTAAATTTAGTTAAATGTATTGTTCATTTCAGGGTTTGTGTTGTTATTGTTGTGAAAATTTGTATGGTTATATTTCCCCTTTTTGTTTTCATAGTGCTGGCCACCTCTTATAAATTCAGTGTATGTTTTGTCTAGAGAGAGTTGTTACTTATTGTATCCTGGGAAAGGTGGTGTTGAATTTTGTCCTCTGTCAGTTTGAGAGGCTCAAGCCCAATGGTGTCCTTTTTGAATACTGGATATTTCGTGTGATGTAATCTGAATGGAATACAATATTTGGATCTTCTTTTTTTTTAACTGTAAATTTTTGTTTGCCTTTTTACTCTCTAATGAGGCTTGATCACTTTTTTATCTTGCGTAAGCAAGATTTAATTAAACTGTCACAATTGAAGACCACTTTGCTCCGGCCTGTTTTGTGGCGATGGACTCATTTTTTAGTTGTGATTTGCTAAGGCTCATGGCAGATCCATCACAATCAGGTATCATTTTTTTACAGTTATAATGTCGGACTGCTGCTTCTCACTCAGGGCGGGATCTAGTGCAGATCGTCAGCAGTCATGGGCGGGCTTTCCCTACTCTTACGTAGGAGTAGGGGGAAATTTGAAACAGCTTTTTGTGAGAGATTGATAATGATATATGGGGATTATAAAAAAGTATTGGGTAGATTTTTACCATTATAGGCTGGTTGTTTACACACACTGTGGACACACATCTGTGTTCAAACACCTTATAACAGTGAATTTTGCATAATAGGTCCCCTTTAAACTCCTGGTTTTGTTCTGTCCCATGTCGGTTATCATTTTAGTTTATATGGTTTGTATATTCCTACGTGTTCTAGATATCTCCTGAATGTTTGTTATTCTAAATAAGGACGTTGTTTGTGAACTCTATCGTCATGCATGCGAACCATCATTACAGATTGAATCCAATATTCAGTTATAATATATAGCATAACGAGCGATTTACAAGCAATTTTTAAAAGGCCAATCATTTTTGATTGGGAACACTAAAGGTGTTACAGGGTTTTCAACACAGTGTAAGGGTTAATTTAGTGCGTAAAAATGTGTCTCCGTGTTCACAATATACCCTGTCTAAGTCTACTTATTTCTTTTAATGAAATAGATTGTATGTAAAATATAAGCTATCTATCTATTTTAAACATTGTTTCACTTAGGCCTATACGTTATGTGCTGGTGTTACATTATTAACTGTGATTGCAATGTACTTTGCAACAGTGTGTTCATAATGTAATACATTTCTCATACAATAACCTATTACATTATGTACAAATATTTGTATTGACATAATTTATATCAAAGCAAGTTTTAAAATTAAACTCTTATAAATCAAGAACATGTGTGCACTTTAATCGGAAGAGACAGTGCCATACAGTAGGACTCCACCATTACCCTCCTTATTGGAACATTTGAGGACTACTACTTCAGAGAAAAGTTTCTAATTTCTAGCTGACCTTTTTAGTGTGATTTCCTGCAATAATCATCTAATTCCAGAGATCGCTGTGCTCCTCTAATGACATGAGCATGCAACTCTTTTTCTTGGTAATGTTTTAATTATCTGGATGAGCATGGTGCAGTAATCAAAACTCACTTGCGACAATATCAGGTTGACCAGAAATGAGAAGCACAATTACTGATGAACAAGGTTACAGTTTGAAATAGAGGAACTCGCATGCTTGACTTTGCTATTACTGTATACTTTAGAAAATGTACCCCAAATTAAAATGCAGACTTCTAAATGTCTCTATTTCCATACCAAATGGTTCAGTTTGATTTTAACGTTTTTAAGCATGAAGGACACAACCCAGACATGAAGGTGTCCTTGCTCTAGTGAATGTTTTGAATTACTTTTCTGCTCACATAATTTACTTGGTCTACACTCACTGTATTGTTAATGCCTCATAAAGCAGTTGCTGCAGTTTTAAGTATAGAATAACTTGAATTTGTTGAGAGAATTTGGCTTTAAAACTACCCTCATTGTGAAATGTCTATATCTTAGGTGTGATAAACCAGAGTGTGAGAGTGGATTATACAATTTTCATGATACACTAAGCCCTATTAATTCATTTAGAGAACCTGGAGATTCATAAGAAGGAAATTCATGCAGATGAAAATGGAAACAAAGCACTTTTTTTTGGCAGAGATTTCAAGTTGCGTACAACACAAGCCCTTCGGCTTAATGCCAGTGAACCTCCACATTTCTAGCGGATTTGCCTAATAAGAATCAATCAAGTGATTCTCTGTGCAAAGTTGTTCCCCTCTCAGCTCCTCTGCATGCATCACAGACATCTTGACAGGCCACAGAGTACTGTTTAGACAGTGTCTCGTTTGTCAGAGCGCAGGGGAAAAGTCAACAACGAAGAAGCTTGACAAATTCCTTCAGATTCTCATGCTGATTATATATTCAATTAATTTTTGGGTGGCCCATGTTGCCACCCGTTTCCATCCCTGGTGGTTTTAAAAGGACAATAGCCTTCACAATATCTCATCTTCAGTCACAGCCAGTGACAGCTGGCACTGGAAAGGTTAGCTGTCCAGTAGGTTTTTTATTATTTCCTGTGGGTGTGAGATAAAGAGGGTGAGATAGAGAGGCCTTGTGTTTTGGTAAGGCTTTGCACAGCTGTCTGAACTGTTAGTGTGGAGGATGGACCGTGTGTGCATCAAAAGCTCTGTGTGCTATAGAGAAAGCTGTCTGGGAGAGAATAAAAAGCCTCTCCAGTGGTCATTTAAACAGTCTCAGCTGGGCATTCAAGCTTTCATCAGCTTGAGAGAGAAAGAGACACACAGAGACAAAAAGATATTAGGCTTCAGAATGCATATCAAAGCTCTAGATATCCACGGATGATGAAAAGACTTGCCAGACAGCTACAAGTAACTACCTGACTTTGGTCAATAGCAGTAATTAATAATAAAAAAAACCATCAAATTAGTTATTTTAATTTTTTAAGCACCAGTGTTTGTCTCTAGTTTGTTGGTATTAGCGCCACTAATGGCAACAGACAGAATTATTAAACTCTCCACTGTCTTCCAAAATGTGGGCTGCATCCGAAATTGCATACTTCCCTACTATGTAGTAGTCGAAAAACATTATGTGACAAAAACAAGCATGATCGAATTCACAGTACTCATAGTACTCACAGTACTTACAGTACTCACAGTACTCACAGTACACATACTTATAAAGTATAAAAGTAAAGTAAGTAAAGTAAAGTAAGTAAAAGAGTAAGCAAAAAGTCCTGTGAAGTGAAGGCCTGCACCAATCATCACAGCGCACTCCCTCTCCTGAGTTGTATTCACACAAACCTGCACCTCATCTACACCCTCATCACTTCAGCTACTGTATATAAGCACACACCCCGTCCCAGCTCATTGTCCGATCTCGTTTCTACATGAAGTGGACACCTACCAGTGATTCTCCTGTGACTTCCATTTCTCTGTGTCTCCGTTCCCACCTGTATTTTCCTGTGTCTCCATCGAGGTGTGTGCATCCAGGCCAACATCCATCTCTTCATCCACCATTCATCGATCCTGCAAGATTAGACATTCCATTCACCGCCAGAATCCCGCTCTTCAGACTATCCATTGCACTAGTCACTTACCTGCTCACCACCATCCGCCCAATTGTTGTCAATAAACATTCTGTTTGGTTTCATCTCCCTCGTCTCTGTCTGCTTCCCTAACAGAAGATCGGACCCAAGAAAGACTGACAACAAGATGGGTATCTTCCTCGCTCCCTTAGAGACCCAGCCGATCTGCTTCTCTCCATCTCCCAGGACCACCGCCCGATTGAGGATTATGTTGAGGAGTTCCTCGACCTTGCCCATCTGGTGCCCTGAAACGATGGGACCCTCAAGACCATATTCTGGACTGGTTTGGAGGATTCCCTATTTCGCCAGGTACCTCCAACGGCTACCACATGTTCCCTAGCCAAATACATTGACTATGTGCTGTGGCTGAGTGGTTCTTCCCTCACAGTCGGTGAGGTGAATTAAGATGCCATCACCACTCAGTCACAGTCACCCTGGTTCATGCCAGTTAATGATCCCACTATTCCAGAGTCTCGTCCCAAGATGGCCGCCGTTCCCGAATCTCGTCCCAAGATGGCCGCCACCGCGCTTGAGCTTCCAGCCAAGAAGGCCACCGCCACACTTGATCTTCCAGCCAAGATGGCCGCTGCCGCTTCTGAATCTCCAGTCCCCGTTCAGTGTCCAGAGACGACTCGAATCCCCGTCCAGTGTCCAGAGATAATTCGAGTCCCCGTCCAGTGTCCAGAGACGACTCCAGCCTCCGACCAGCGTCCAGTAAATTGACGCCTAGCTTCCCCCAAGAAAATTCGGCCATAGTGGCTCCCTCTCCTGAGTTCTAATCACACACCTGCACCTCATCTACACCCTCTTCACTTCAGCTATATAAGCACACACCTCACCCCAGCTCATTGTCCGATCTCGTTTCTACACGAAGTGGACACCTACCAGTGATTCTCCAGTGTCTTTCATTTCTCCGTGTCTCCATTCCCACCTGTATTTTCATGTGTCTCAATCGAGGTGTGTGCATCCAGGCCACCATCCATCTCCTCATCCACCGTTCATCGATCCTGCAAGATTAGACATTCCATTTACCGCCAGAATCCCGCTCTCCAGACTATCCATTGCACTATTCACATAACTGCTCAACATCATCCGCCCAGTTATTGTCAATAAACATCCTGTTTGCTTTCATCTCCCTTGTATGTGTCTGCTTCCGTAACACCTACTACTCCCAGCGAGATTTTGAAGTGCGCATATGATGGACACTTTACAATCCCATGAAGCCACGGGAAAGTATTTGTGAATGGCATTGAAGCGCAACTGATGCATTGAAGCGTAACTGATGTCTGGATTACATTTATATTACACACATTCATACTATATAGAACATTATTTTTAGCATGTGCAAAGTACTTATTCAAAATAAATACCTACTCGAAAGAATATGCGATTTCGGATGCAGCCGTGGTCAAACAAATAGCGGTGCTCCAAACCCGTGTCATTTACTCGTCCTTATGTTGTTTCAAACCTGTATGACTTTCTTTCTTCTACAGAACTCAAAAGTAGATATTTTGAATGTCAATGGGGTCCAAACAACATTAGAGCCCATTGATTTGTATGAACAAAACACCTGAGACATTCTTCAAAACGTTTTCTTTAGTGTTCTGCTTAAGTAGAAAGTCCTACAGGTTTGGAGTGTCATGAGGGTGAGTAATTAATGACAAAAAATTTAAACTATTTCTTTAAACAAAAAAAATAAACAATTGCACAAAACACCTTGAATGATATATTATCTACATGTTGAACAGGACAACAGTTAAGCACCAAAGACACAACAGCTATATTTTTGCACAGAACCATTGTTGTTGGATAACCCTATTTCCCCCTGTGAATGCGAAGCACGTGAATTTTCTGGATTTATGATGAAGAAAAATCCTCAGACCACAAGAAGTGTTACAGTAAATACCTTTCAGCTTTTAAGGAAAATTTGATTCATGGCAGCCGCACCGAGACTCCTTTGAAACCATGCAATTCTTTAGATTGGTTACTGTTGCTCGTCTCTCAGATGCCTCTCTGTACTGTCCTTAATGCCAAATAATATCCATATTAATATAATGAATGAGGGATTTAATAGACCTGGGGCAGTGGGGAAGAGTTTGGTTTAACATGATTGTCTGGGGTGAATTATAATAGCAAATAGACCTTATTCGGTCTCCACATGAGGGAAGAAAATCCCATTTACTCTTGCAATAAATATGTGAGCTCACAGGCAGCATTTGCTCCATATTGTCTCTATGCCACAGACTACTTTTTTTGTTGTGGCTGACTTACAGATTTGGTCTAAACTATATTGGTAACCAAACACTGTATGGACAATCTAGAACCCAAAGAAGCTGGTTATAATAGTCTGTGATGACAATATATATTTTAAACTAACTAAATAAAGAGTTTTAGATTAAAACAACATGGTCAAGGTCATTGTGTTAAAAATGAAAGTAAAACTTTGTCATGCTGTAGTGGACTAGATTACCAAATCAATCAGCTTAAAAGAGAGAAGAATCTTTTTTTATTTTCTTTTTTTACTAGACTTGAATAATAAAAACCCAAATCCATGCTTTGAGTGACAGCTTTTTAAAATTCAAAATGAATGTCTAAGGATGTGAGGGCCTGAACTGTGCCCAATTATAATGATGAACAAGAGCAAAGGGAGGACCACACATCAGTCAACAAGCCACTAGCACTTATTTCCAACCCGTGTAGGTTGCACCCGAGCCATGTCTATGAGCGTTCGAGTGAATCCTCAGCAATCCGTAATCATATTCAGCAACTTGGCTAACACTAAGAAGCAAATCAATCATGTTTCCGAGAAACATGCATACCCTCCCACCACCCTTGCTGTGAAGCATCTAGAGTGGATTGCAATGTCTCCTGCTTTCATTTCCCATTCTGTAGATGTCAAATGCCACAGATCCTACGTTATGCATGCAATCTCAAGCTTTTCAAAGGCGCCTGTCCCCTCTGCAATACCAGCTAATTTGTCTTCCAGCAACAATATGGATTAAATAACTCAGTTGTCTTTGATCATTCATCCACTCTGAAGACTCTGGAATCTAATTTGACCCTACTGAACTCTGGTTTGTGCGACCTGCAGTGTGACACTGTTTAGATGTGACATTAACACAATCGCTATAAGTTAATGCTATGGATTACCTGTGAGAACAATTCACCCTCTCTTTTTCTTTGTAACTTTGAATAATTGTTTTTCTCTCCTTTGACACTGGGTATTTATATAGACATTCAAACTGCAGCAGTTCACCTTTATTAAAGCTGCAGTCCGCAGTTTTTCCTCTTTGTCCCCATCTCTGTTCGAAATCTGCAATCGCAGTCATTCGCGGAATTATCAACTTTACGTGAGTTGTACTTTGACACGGCACAGCGCGGATGAACACAATGTTTGAGGAGAATGTGCAGCTGTCAGTCGCCGCGCCGGTGTGGATACTGTCATTCAGAATCACAGATTATTCTTTTTGGAAGTATGACCAACATAATAATTTAAGTAACATCCACTTTTGTTCTGGTTCTGACATTGCAGTAAATCACGCTGATTAAATCTCACAAAATCGCTTATCATATAACGTAAAACCGTGCAAATTATACTTTGTTCTCAAATTGTTAATGTTAACAACATCAGTATTGCGTGACTACATTTAATGTCCTTCCGATACATATCCTTGTTTTCGCATGGGCCGATTGCAGTCTCTTTTTTTTCTGTAGCCACTCCGAAGTCCGAACGAAGTCTTTTGCATTTTACAAAGGGTGAATCTCCAGTTGTCACTGGTGATTGCCGTGTGAACCTTTCTGGATCCGCCATCAAATTGATAAGTTTAATTATATAAAGTGCTGTGAGAAAAGGCTATAAATCTCCACCTTCAACATCCTCACACGTAATATTGCCTAATTGCCGAGACTCCTTCTTTATGTGTACAGATGTGACGTATAATGACGCAAAGACATGCTCGAATCTCCAGCGGGAATCCACCAGTACCACTGGAATTAAAAACATTATTACAAGCTTACCATTTTGAATTGAGCTAAGGCAATCAGATAGTTTTGAACACTGGCTGGTTATGTATTTTTTCAAAAATATATTTTGGATCATTTTTAACCCCAAAAAAAGCTACGGACTGCAGCTTTAAATACTTATGGATATTTTCTCTCACCCACTACACTTTCTAATTCACTATTACTTGGCAATCTCTGCCAGGGGCGGCGTTTGCGTATATGGCAGAGTATGGCCGTTGCCATACCCTAGCAGTCAGAGTTCAGATAAAACATCAGCTAATGATAATGCTCGGTAAAGATTTTAGGAGGGCTTTAACCTCCTAAATTTCCACCCAGTCCCCCAAAAAATGTGCGTTTCATTAATCGCCTGTCACCTTTAAAAGTGTATAGGCTACTCCTTCCATTATTATCTCCACAGAGTCTGCGTCAGAATAAAAGCAGATGACGACAACCAACGTGTGTGCATTTATTGATAGATCGTTGATATATATGCATCTGTGTAGTTATTTGTTTGTCATAATAAATAAAGTTTACATAATATGATGCTGGAGCAGCAAATCAACATGGTTTCCCACTGTAAAATCGAGCTTAATTTATTTATTTATGAAATTCCTTTCATCCAAACGGCATAAGACTTTGTGGCTTTTCCTACTCTTGCCAGTCCCTCCAGGATTTCACGATTTTTTTATGTGATTTTTGCAATCAAAATGACCGATTTTGTGGTGGTAATTTCCAGAAATTTGTGAAAAAATTTGCGATTTTTATATTTTATAATTAGGACATCACATTTACCATAATAGTATTATGTCAGATGCACAATAGGCACAAATGACACAAATCACAAACAAAATGCATACAGCTTGTTTATTTGGTCTAATCAAATTCTTTTTTTTAAATTGTGCTGTAGCCTATTGTTGTAGCTTGATTAACATTAACAACAGCAGGTAAATAAGGTTACTGTCACTTTAAGACCTACTACAGTAATGACAAACGTCCCAATCAGTTATTACTGATTGTTTTACGTAAATACTTGCCAAGATGAATATTTTGAAGTAATTGTAGCTATGTGTATTTGTTAAAGCGCTATAAAGAGAATTCAATATTCTAACTAGGCCGACAGGCGGTGAAACGCAGTCAGTCAGTCAGTCAGTCAGTCAGTCACACACACACACACACACACACACACACACTTGCAGTCAGAGACAGACTGTCACTCGACTGGCTGAAATTAGTTCTCTTTCACGGTATACTGCGCTTTTAATAATTCTTTTTAGTACGAGCATATCATACTTTTTGTCATGTCATTCAATCATGTTAAACGCGTTAATAAGTTTGCCGTACTGCCCAATGAAAACCTGGGCGCTTATGTGAGAAGGCAGGAGAGACACATTTTCTTTCGCCATGTTTCTGACAGACCGCTCACAGACGCGTGCTGATCACGTGTGCTCAATATCTATTCTGTACCCACGTAAAAATCGATTGAAACTTTAATTAACTAGAGATATTTCAATTGGGTGAATATAGTTAAAAGTTTTGTGAGGACTTTTTTTTAATTTTTGTGATTATTTTGCAGTTAAATTAGGAATTATGCAGGATCGCAAAAAAATGCGACATTTTGTTGATTTTGCGTTGCATTCAGCGATCGCAGAATCGCGAAAAACTGGAGGGACTGTCTTGCTATAGCCTACTTCATACTTCCGTGCAATAAAATCGCTAAAAATTTTTTTATAATATTAATTTGATAATAAATCCGAAGGCAAAACACGCCTTAGGTCTATAAGTGACGTTCAAGATGAGCGCTGCTCTTATGATCTTAACGCCGACTTCTCTGATTGGTTGCAATGCTGTTCACTGTGAGTTTTAATTAATAGTGTAATAGAGTTACATAGTATAGTACATTGTGTTTAATTTGTCGTTTAACAAATACATTAGGGGGATCTAATGTATGTTGTTAGTGGTGAGAATATTCACGTAAATAGATACATAGATCCGATTTTATCTCCATGTACTTAAATGGTCCAGTGGCAAAACTTTCGCCAAACGTGTCAGAGGTTCTGGGTTCTAATCCACACTAAACAGTATAGTTTTTTTTTCCCTCATCAAAACCGATTGTTTATTAGTGGTTGTAGGCATGCAGGGACACGTTTTTTTTTGTGCATTATGTTTTGTGATTTCAACTTAACGAATAGAGAGTCTCCACAACGGATTGAAGCGCGTCCGTGTGAAGACTGCGCGAGTCACAACAGAACACTGTATCCGCGCCACTGATGATAGCAGTGGCAAAGAACACTTTGGTGAATTGATTTAAAAAACAACACATTTCAGCACTAGATCGCCTCTTATTTAACAAACGAACGAAACGAATGCTCTATTAGAGTTAACTGGAGATGTTTTATTTATTTGTATTGGTACATGATCCGTGCCGTGAGATGTTTCAAAAGTGGTGGGGACACAATCAACCCTGGCAAAAAGTGATGGGGACATGTCCCACCCGCAAATTACGCCTATCTATGTATGCCCAGAGGGAATTCCATACTCTAGGTTTTTGTGAAATGCCGCCACTGATCTCTGCATCAGCTTAGCCTCATTTTAGGTGGTCAATGTTATGCCTGACAACAGGACTTTTCATAGCAGAATCTAATCAAAAACTGCTACTGAAGTAGCTCTGTACATAATCCTTCCAGATTGATCTGAAAATGAGCTTTCTTTGGAACAACACCTTGGGTCTTCTTCAGTATTTACCTTAAAAATAGCAATCATCATTTATAGGCTACTTGTTTGGTCATAACATTTATTTAAATTGGAGAAAATCTTCATTTATTAATTTATTTTTGGTTTATCAGAAACTCTTAATTTTCAAGGCCCAGAAAGGTAGTAAAGACATTATTAAATTAAATTAAAGTAACTCATGTGACTCCAGTGGTTTAACCAAGGGGGTAATCCATCAGCCGGAAACTGAAGCTACCCTGGGGGCCGCCATTGGTTAGCAAGCCATCACCTGCTGTTAGCCATCCATTGACTCCCATTCATTTTGGTGTCACTTTGACAGCGAATAACTTTACATCTGAGTCGTTTAAAGACTCCCTATTAGATGAAGAGAGACTTAAAAAAAAGAATGGCTTTTTGATTGTTTGGATTTATTTACAACACAACATAATCCAAAGATACACAACAAATGACAAAAAAGCACATTATTGAACAGAGACAGATCTAAAGACAGAGACTTGAACTGTCACACACCTTTGTGCCATTGAAACATAGTACTTACCTGTCATTTCCAAGGTGTTTGATTTTTCACTTTACCATGTTCATGTACAGAGACTCGTGTGAATGTTGAAGTCAGCAGGACTCATCAGTGGGGCATCTGGTCCCTGTATAAAAAAATAAAAATACAAAAACACCTGTGAACATGCTGATTTTCAGTGAAACTAGGGCTGCACGATTTTGGGAATACATTTTAGATCTTTCTGGTTAAAATTGCTTTGACAGCTATTTAATTAACACTAAGGTAGGAAATTGACCAGAAAGGTAGGAAATATATCATTAAAATAGTCCATGTGACTACAGTGGTTCAATCTTAATTCAACAATTTCTTCTCAACCGTATCAGTCTCTGACGTGCGTTCACGAGAGCACCACGACACATGCGTGTGATACATGTGTTGTCTCATCATCATGACAAATCACAATCGATGCAGCACACACGTGTGGTGATGACGCAGGAGCTGGCGTTCTGATATATGTCCAGGAAACACAGGGCTGTGTTTACAAGCAGAGGAAGATGCACGCTCAACATTAAAACAGTTCATAACTATGTCTGCAGATTTCGACACAGAGGATGAATTGCATTTTTTTGCACAACTTTACTTCGAACCAGAATATACAGAGAACGAACAAAAAGAGATAGAAGAGGCTGCAACACAACCACAGCCACAAGCTTCTGAAAGACAGAGAGCAATGGAGAGCTGGTGGTGTAGATGTCATCAGTGCCAAGCGATGCCTACTGAACAGGAGAGTATGTGCTGCATTGATTGTGATATTGTCATGCCACATCTTGAACGTTTGGAATTCAGACGATTTGAAATTTGAAAGTTTGAAATTCAGACGATACATGTATCACACGCATGCGTCGTGGTGCTCTCGTGAATGCGCGTCGGAGAATAATACGAAAGAGAAGAAATTGTTGAATAAAGTCGTTATTTTTTTTTTTTTTTTTGGCACACACAAAGTATTGTCGTCACATGGACTATTTTAACAATGTCTTTCCTACCTTTCTGGGCCTTCAAAGTGTTAATTAAATAGTGGAGCCCCGCCTGAGCCATCGGATTTCATAAAAAAATATTTTTGCGTGAACTAACCCTTTAAATTAAATGAATGTAAGTGCTGCACATTGCAATATAAAAATGGCTTTGCAAAATCTTTCTACAGGCTCGCAGTTTCGGAGCAATCAGTGAATATCGCTATACCAAGCGATTGCTGATAATGAATTATGACAATATGGTGTTTAATATCATACCTGCAAACTTGTTATCTCTTGTTCTGTCATTTAAATAGGCCATTCATGTGATTCAATATTAGTTGTTTTTGTGCAGGTCTTAAAACCTTTAAATTTGATTATAAAACCTTGGAGATAGACTGTGAAGGGTACATATCCTCTTTTTTTACTTTTTATTATCACCCAAATATTCAGAAGGTTTCACCTGACTCGTTACACTCCATCCAGTCATTGAAAGGGCTTTTTTTTTTAATCTATGTTCCTGTTTAAATGTATTCATGGCTTTTCATTTTTTCCATTTACTCCAAACAGACCATGCCGCAATAAAACTCATCGTCTGCGCACAGCCGTCCCCCGCTGTATGTGCCTGGCAACAATGAGCAGTTGTGACAAATTCCACGATTCAGTCAAGCTTTAAGAAAAATAACAAAGCCAGTTTAAACTCTATTAGGTCTATTGTCTTCACCTGCTGAAGCAAACAAAAGCTCACAGTGTCTCAATGACCTCCTTCATCTTGCCAAATTAGAGCATCACACCAAAATGTGAAACTAATCCCAAATTCATAAGATTAAAGAAGTTTGCCTGTAATGCTGGCAAAGAATAATCAAGTCCGACATTTCATCTTATTTTTTTCGTGTATGGAGATATGCAGATGAGTCAATTTGCATAATCTTTCCAGAAAATGAAAAACAGATAATCAAATACCATCACATCCTATTTATATTCAATTAGCTGTTATTTATGCAAAGTCATGCCGTCAAAGGAATTCGTAATTGCTGAAGAATAACGAGTGGACTGTTGTAAGGGCTTTCCAATGAGAGGGATCATGAAGGTGTCTTGGATCCTGTATAGCTATCATGTTTGAAAGATGAGCCTTTAAATCTCTCATTATCCATGAATTATAGGTAAGAAAGTCTCTGTGAAACAACCAGGTTTTTTTATGATACAAGATGGCAGAGCAGCTACAGAATCCAGCAAAATGTGGTGGGACGTACTGCTGCGTCCCTAATTAACCTAATTGACCAGAGCATAAAAGGGGATTCTATGCAACACTTGTGTGTTTGTGGTCACCGCCGGTGCGTCATTGCCGGGGACAGCCCCCTTTTGGTCGGTGTTAATCCCTTCCTTTTTTGAGCTTCATGGCAGATAGTTCGTTGCTGTGGGTTGTTGGCAGCGGCTATTTCCCATTCAAATGCCCCTCCTGAATTCCCATGCTCCGTTGACATGGCGATAGCCTACTCCTCTGTGTGTGTGTGCGTTAGTTGGACTTGCTATCCATTATGAAGTAAAGGAGGAATGGTGGGTGTTCTTGGCAACACCATTTGACGCTGCTGCTTTGTCGACCCTGGTTTCTCCTGGGACAACTCGCTTGTTAGCGCGTGTGCGCTCGCTTCGTGTGTTTGTGTGACACCTGCTCTCCAGCATTCATGTGATTCTGCGATTGCTGGGTTCTTTTTAACCAGTCTCTTTGTCTGTTTTGCTTGTTGTACATTTACTTTACTGGTTTTTTTGTGCATTTGTTTATAAATATTGTTTGTTTAAATTCATTTTTGTTAGTTGTATTTGGTTTGTTTTGTTAAATTTTGTTTTCAGTGTTTTTGCTTTATCGCTTTTGTTTGCTCTGTTTAATGGGATTTATTTTAGTATGAAAGTGGGGTGAATATCCACTCAGGCAGCTTTGGTGCCAATTCTGAACCTCAGCATAGTTGGTTTCATGATTTTCTAATAATTTAAACGTTTTGTCATTTTGTTTCTTTCCTTTGTAACTTTTAAGTTTCATGTGTCGTTGTTGGTGTTATTTTGTTTAGTTAATTCTGTCTTTCGTTACAGGAGCCGAGGCTTCAAGGCAGGCCACTAGTAGGCCCTCACGTGCGGTGGTGGAGGTTTTGTCACGGAGTGCTGTGCGTTCATGCTTGACCTTATTGGAGTGCGTGTGTACAGGGTGGTAAGAGTGCTTATAGGAGCCTTGTGCTCACTAAAATGGTGTACCTGCCATTGTTAAGCCTCGGCCTCCTTTTTGATTCCTTTAATAGTGTTGAATGTTGAGTGATGATTGTTGACCCAGTTGTTTAATGTTGTCTTTTAAGATTGACTAAAATAAAGCTTTTGTATTTTTATATCCACGTCTCTGGCCCTCCTTTCGAAAAATCACGCTCCTGTGTGTCCCTTGTAGGTGGTTAAATTCACTAGTATTAACATTTCCCTGGTTAACAGGGTGGCGTAGTCGTGCATATCTAGAGGTAGTTTTCTCCTCTTAAAGGGATAGTTCGGCCAAAAATTATATTTAAACCATGCATTACTCACCCTCAAGCCGTTCAAGATGCATATGTCAATCTTGTTTCAGACGAACACATTTTCAGTTATTTTAGAAAATGTCTTAGACCCTTCAGTGAAGCAATGGGGTCCACCTCCTTCAAGTCCCAAAATGTGCATATATCCTTCACAGAAGTAATCCATCCGGCTCCAGGGGGATAAACGAAGGCCTTATGAGGGTAATCCGTGCGGTTTTGTCGTAAAAATATACATATTTAAAACTTTATAAATGAAAATATCTGACTTCCGGCAACGATCGACGCACGTTCACGGGTGATGTTTTGCTCTGCTCTCTGGCTGCGCGGGCGCGTTCGTTCTACGTCACGACGCTACGTCCTACCTCGTACGCCGACTTCCATCACCCGTGGACACGCGTCGATCGTTGCCGGAAGTCAGATATTTTCATTTATAAAGTTTTAAGTATATTTTTACGACAAAACCGCACGGATTACCCTCATAAGGCCTTCGTTTATCCCCCTGGAGCCGGATGGATTACTTTTGTGAAGGATATATGCACATTTTGGGACTTGAAGGAGGTGGACCCCATTGCTTCACATTATATCCACTGAAGGGTCTAAGACATTTTCTAAAATAACTGAAAATGTGTTCGTCTGAAACAAGATTGACATATGTATCTCGAACGGCTTGAGAGTGAGTAATGCATGGTTTAAATATCATTTTTGGCCGAACTATCCCTTTAAGGTCCCGCCACAAAAAGTTACTACCAGAAAATGAATAGATCGTGTTTTTGGATCATGTTTTTGGGTCATATTTCCTCATGAATGGACCTTTTTGATTAGTTTAATGCTAAGTATTATAATTTGCCAGAGGCTGATCATTTAAATGGCTCCCATATCCTTTCTTTATCTCAGTTACATCAAGCTCTCATGTAAGGTGAATCTGCTGTGGGGAGACTCTTGAGTACACGTCTTGGGTAAATCTGACAGTTTCTGCGTGAATCAGCCCTTCTTATTGCTTGACAGTGTCATCTAGACTGACCTCTTCATGCTTCTGCTGTTGGTGCTCTCTCGGTAATTCGCCATAATGAGCTTCGGGGCTGAGATGCTAGTGACCTGGTCCAGATGTAGCTCTGACCAGGATCAGGCAGTCCAGCAGCCTGGTCTGGAGGGTGCATATTAATGTACATCTGTTACAATGCTCCCCCTCTGGAGAGGTTTCATTTAGCATAGTCTGATCATTAAAGGCATTTTCATTTTTCTCTGAAATGGATACTACTTTGAAATAAAAATAAAACTGTTCTCAGGAAGTTTTTTTTTTCTGGATTATTGTTAACATTTTAGTAAATAATGCACATACATTTGTTCTGTTGACTTTCCAGATATAGCAGGAATGCTATAGCAATAAGTTTTTTAGTTGCAGCATGAATATTTTAAAATGCTTCTGTTAAGGAGATATTCAATATTCATGTTTCACATCTGTGTATCTACAGTATGATTTACTTTGCACATTGTTCTTGGCACAGCATTATATCTAGGTTAATTAGGGTTTTGAAGTTAGCTGTAAGCCACTGATGAGGTTTGAATACATCCTGAGACCTTTAAGGCCCAAACCTGTGGGATGGTAGCTTAGGGGAACATTGTACTATAAATGTGGGAAGTAATTCTATTCCTTTTCTCACTCGACTTTCCATCAGTTTCTTTTCAAAATCCTCTTAAGAAAGGTTTTTCGAAAATAACATCAACTTCAAACAAACATTTCACTTTTAATCACTGTATTTTTCCTTTACACAATGCACTCTGGCATCGTGGGCCCTTGAAGCTGTTCTTTTTTGAGTGTCAGTTGGGAATCACTCCCTAGTGGCCTGTGAGCTTACACCAAAGCTCCTTTTTCAAACTGAGCTTTGAGAAAGAGGAAAAAGAATCCTCTCAAAGGAAAATTGGCAAGAATGAGAATTGTTAAACTGCTCACTTTGACACACACCTGACCAGAATGTAAACTTTTGTGTTGAAGCTCACTTTTTCTTTTTTTTTGCCATTATTAAAGGTACACTATGTAACTTTTGTTCATTTTGAACCAAAAAAAAAAGGAGGAGAGGAGGGCCCTAGAGGACGCCATGCCTCTAGTATAAAGAGCCCTTACGGCCAAAGGTGAAGGCAAATTGTGCACCTTGTAGGCCTACTTATGGGTTGTATAGCCGGGAGCCCCTAATAGGTGACCCAAAACACACTACAGTAGGTCCGACCTCCTCCAAGAAGAGGACCTCTCAAGGTAAATACTCGGAACTCTAACTGGCAGAGCAAGGAACCTCTCCTTTTCTGCCGACACATGAGGTGGAGGATGAAATACTTGCAGGACCATGGACCTAGCCATGTTAAATTGCACTTAAGGCACATAGCTGGGTCTCGGATGCAGGATGGCCTTAACTCCGCCGGGGGCACACCCCAAGCAAGCTGGCGATAATGCCAGGGCTTGGAGATCTCCCAGTCTCCTTAAAGAAATAGCTAAGAGAAAGGCTATCTTGAACGTGAGGTTCTAGGCGAAGCCGACTGGAGGTATTCGAAAGGAGCCAGGGATAGCCCTTCGAGAACCACCGCCAGGTCCCAGGAAGGAACCCTGGACCTGACTGTCGGTCTCATCTTCCAAATACCATGGAGAAATAGTATGACCAGTTGGTGCCTCCCCAAAGGCCCAACATTTAGTGGTGCATGGAACGCCGCAATGGCAGCCACGTACACCCTACGTGTGGATGGGGAGAGATTCGCAGAGAAACGATCTTGAAGAAACTCCAGAACTGAAGCCATTGGGCAGTTAACTGGGCCTAACTCAAGTTCTCTACACCAAGTGGAAAAACATTCCACTTGAGGCCATATAATCTCCTAGTAGACGGAGCCCTAGAGATAAGTATGGTTTGTACTGGGGTACTGAGCCCCTTCAGAGGCCAGACCCACAATTTCCATAGCTCCAGACGAGGATGGAATATAGTGCCCTCCGCCTGAGACAACAGATCCCTCCTCAGAGGAATCTGCCATGGCGGAGCTATCAGGAGTGAAATTAAGTCCGAAAACCATACTCGGGCCGGCCAAAACGGGGCTACCAGAAGAAGACTGATGCCCTCCTGACGGATCCTCTCCAGGACTCCCGGGAGCAGAGCAATCGGGGGAAACGCGTACAGGCGAAGCCTCGGCCAGGCCTGTATCATGGCATCCAACCCCAGCGGGGCTGGATGAGTGAGGGAGAACCAAAGTGGACAGTGGGACGTCCCTCGAGACGCGAACAGATCCACTTCCATTGGTCCAAACCTCTGCCATATCAACTCCACTACCTCTGGATGGAGTCTCCAAACCCCGGGCCTCAGCCCCTGCCTCGACAGGATGTCTGCTCCCTGATTCTGAACCCCCGGAAAATGTATTGCTCTTATAGATAATATTTTCCCTTAGGAACCTAAAATAATCTGATGCGCCAATATGGATAGAGGGCGCGATCTGTGTCCCCCTTGTCGGTTCAGATAAGCTACCACTGATGTATTGTCCGAACGTATCAAGACGTGGTAACCCTTGATGTCTGGGAGGAAGCTCCTCAGAGCCCTGAACACAGCCAACATCTCTAGGCAATTTATATGCCAAGAATGATGATGGTCCTGCCACAGACCCCTGGCAAAGCGGCCGTCCATGACCGCGCCCCAGCCAGTAAGGGGAGCGTCTGTCGAAACGGTTTTCCGGCGACACGACGCCCCTAACACTGGCCCTTGGGACAAGAACCAAGGTTTCTTCCATATTAATAGGGAACGAAGGCATCTGCGCGTAACCTTTACTATACGGAACGGATTCCCCTTGGGGGAAAACCCCTTGGCTTTGAGCCACAACTGAAGGGGCCTCATGTGAAGAAGGCCCAAAGGAATTATGTTGGATGCCGCTGCCATGAGGCCCAGCAGTCTTTGAAATTGCTTTACAGTGATGGCCTGGCCTAGCTTTATCCCTGACACCATGGCCAAGATGGATTCAATACGTGCGGGAAACATACGTGCCCGCATCATAACCGAATTCCATACCACGCCCAGAAGAGTAGTCTTTTGAGATGGGTCCAACACCTTTTTCTTAGTGTTAAGTCTCAACCCCCGGTTCTGAATGTGGCCAAGGACGACATCTCGATGCCGAACTGCCATTCCTCGAGACTGGGCCAATATGAGCCAGTCGTCGATGTTATTCAGTATACGGATGCCCTGAAGCCTCAGTGGAGCCAGAGCCGCATCCATACACATAGTGAACGTGCGGGGAGAGAGTGCTAGGCCGAACGGAAGAACCCGATATTGGTATGCTTCGCCCCCAAAAGCGAACCTCAGGAACCTCCTGTGACATGGAGACATGAAAATAAGCATCTTTTTAGATCTATCGTGACAAACCAGTCCTTGGATCTGATTTGGTTCACGATAATGGGAATAGTAGGCATTTTGAACCTGAATCTCTTCAAAGAACGATTCAAAAGCCTTAGATTTAAAATCGGCCTCAGATCTAAAATCGGCCTCAGTCCGCCATCCTTCTTTGGAACTATAAAGTACCGGCTGTAAAACCCGGACCCCCTGTCTGGTAGGGGAACACTTTCTATGGCCCCTTAATTCCAGTAGAGTCTGTACCTCTTGTTCCATAACCCGAGCCTGTTCTGGAACCACTGCAGTCGGTACCACCCCAGCAAACTTGGGAGGTCGGTGACCGAACTGCAATCTGTACCCATATTTTATAATATTCAGGACCCATATAGATATATTCGGAAGGCGTTGCCATTCTTCTACAAAATCTACTAAGGGAACCAACCCCTCGAGACCGGCCTCGGGTGCTTTTCGAGCACTATTCTCTTCCTGAAGCGGAGGACTGGCAGGAAAAAGTCGAGAAAGATTTTGTGACCATAGTCAGTGCCCTGTTGCAAGCTTTTGGGGCGAATGCCACGGTGTGCGTTTGCTGGAAACCAATGTAGCCCGAAGCGTCCAAGACGGCGGGCAACATCTTTTTCCCTGAGGGCTCCTGCTGCTAGAACAACCTCGATTGCTCAGAGGTACACTACAATTAGGACCTCTTTCCCGAAGTCCTCTTCACCTGAAGGACGGCCCTCAGGTCACCCTTCTGGCTGGAGGACTTCGGCAGGAGGGGCTCTAGAGGCAACGGTCTCTTTTTGCTCTTGCCGATGGGAGGAGCTGGTTGACGGCTGAGGCTGGCCACTTGGACCAGCCCTCCTAGATCCAAATTTAGAGCGGTGAGGGAGATACTTTTGGAACGCCGCTGACTGTTTTTTCCCCTTCCTGAAACCTGTCGACGACTGCAGTGACAGCGTCGGAGAACAGGCCAGAAGGTGATAGCGGAGCGTCCAACGGAAAATATTTGTCTTTCTCTTTATACCGGACAAATTTAGCCACAGATGTCTCTCCGTAGCCACCATAGTTGACATAGAGCGGCCAATGGCACGTGCCGTCTCCTTGGTGGCCCGGAGAGACACATCTGTGGCTCTTCCCAACTCCGCGAAGTCAGCAGGAGTTGGTCCTTCGTCCTCATATAGATCTTTAAGAAGATCGGCCTGGTACGCCTGCAAAATCGTCATAGAGTGCAGGATTGCACCAGCCTGACCAGCCACCATATAAGCCCGGCCAACCAGTGCAAAAGTGTCCCTGCACGGTTTGTTGGGCAGCGCCGGGGCTTTAGGCGAAGATGCCGCATCAAGAGAAAGATAGCTCGCTAAAGCTTCCTCCATCTGCGGCATCTTGCCATAACCCGCCTCTCTCGCACCCACCACATTCGAATAATCATATAATGAATGTGATGAGATACGTAAAGAGTGGGATTTTTCCCAGGATCTAGCTCTTTATGAAGATCTGGGGAAAAATGGAAAGCCCCGGCGCTGAGGTTGTGAACGGTGCTGCAGGAATCTCTTGTCTAGCTTGCTTTGACGGGGATCATCCTGCTTATTTTGTGGCCAGCTGATATATATATATATATATATATATATATATACACTCACCGGCCACTTTATTAGGTACACCTGTCCAACTGCTCGTTAACACTTAATTTCTAAGCAGCCAATCACATGGCGGCAACTCAGTGCATTTAGGCATGTAGACATGGTCAAGACAATCTCCTGCAGTTCAAACCGAGCATCAGTATGGGGAAGAAAGGTGATTTGAGTGACTTTGAACGTGGCATGATTGTTGGTGCCAGAAGGGCTGGTCTGAGTATTTCAGAAACTGCTAATCTACTGGGATTTTCACGCACAACCATCTCTAGGGTTTACAGAGAATGGTCCGAAAAAGAAAAAACATCCAGTGAGCGGCAGTTCTGTGGGCGGAAATGCCTTGTTGATGCCAGAGGTCAGAGGAGAATGCTGCCGTGCAAAGGCAAAAGACCGTAACTTCGTTTTTGGTCGAAAATGAGTTATTGATATTTTTGGCACATCCAAGACCTCCTTTATCATGTGGATAAGTATCTTGAGTCAATTCCGTTGTTTTTTCGAGAAAATGATGGTTTGTCTTAACCGTAACTTCCAAAAGCCCATGAGAAACCAAGGCAGAACACCGTAACACCAGTTACGGCTCTTTGGCTTAGTTTTGGAACGCTCATATTGAGTTACGGCACTCTGCCTTTGTTTAGCCGCGCGTCAATATGAAGTTACGGTGCTGGCGTTCTATCAAATAATGCTATCAGATTATACGGTGTTCTGCCTTTGTTTTACTCTCCATTAAAATTGAAATTATGATGTAGCCTGTGTACTTTGTACAGCTACCATCCGTCCGTGTAACTTATGATGTCCTCAGAGCTTTGTCCTGCACTAATGCGGTCAGAACATGCTCTTAACCCGCTCCATCGACAAACGTGCGATATCGATCGCGACGGATATATGCAGAGTTGACAGAAAAATGTTACACATGCCGAAGCAGGTCAATACAACAAAGAACTAAAGCCCCGCCTCACCCAGTTCAGGTACCGGACCTAGTTGAAACCATCATGCATCTAGCTGGCAGACTGCCAAAACTTCGCCGGCGCCTTCAGCTCCGCCCTGAACACGGTCGAGCCGACGCGGGACTAATATCACAGAGTGATAATAATATTGGCGCATACAGCATAATGAAGCAAGAAGTGCTGGTGCATACAACATCAGAACAGCTGTTAAAAGCATGCCTACAAAACACAGCGTCCGGAATAAATCCGCGGAACGAGCGAAGTGCACGCACTATAATAGGGCAGACAGCTGAAACCAACGCATACTGAAAAGACGCAGAACACAGAAGGTTGTGCTATAAATGCATTAGTCGTCTAAGTAGTCCAGAACGCGCTCCCTACTGAGTCCTAAGGAATAAAGCACTGCATTGGCTACTTTTCGTGAACGGATCGTGACACCTTCGAACACGAATCTCGGTAAACAATCGCCTGTGAAATATGCGTCTTTCAGATTCACCGCTATAAACCAGTCTCCGGGTCGAATGAGCGCGAGGATCTGTTTTATCGTGATCATTACATTACATTATAACGCGTGTTTAGCAAGTCTTATGCCACTCGGTAGGCTACCACTTGAAGATATTTAGTCTTTACCGATTTGGAGGTATTTTGTCATGTCTAATGTATTAATAGGGCCACCAGAACGGAACCAAAACACAATAGGCCTAACTAGAAGGCTAGGTAATTGTAAGTCATACAAAATAAATGCCTTGATCACTAGATTTTAAACAGGTTTTACTATAATGATTTTGTTAATGGTGATCAGCAACCAAATATTGATAAATGTGGAAGTTATGCCTTTTGCCTTGGCATGACTTCTCACTTTTTGCTGACAATACAAAGGCAGAGTACAGTAACTTTAAAATAGTGGTCAAAAGTCAAGTTTGAGCTCAAAATTTTGTTATGTAGATAATTTTCATTACTTAAACATCTAATTGCCAGATTTTCAGTGTCCTACCTATAATTAATTTGGCGGGACAACTAAAAATCTTTAAAGTCATTTTTCTCAGTTCCACACTCTAGCGAGTTAAGGTCTTTTGCCTTTGTAGGGCAGAATGGCCAGACTAGTTCGAGCTGATAGAAGGGCAACAGTGACTCAAATAACCACCCGTTACAACCAAGGTGGGCAGAAGAGCATCTCTGAACGCACAGTACGTCGAACTTTGAGGCAGATGGGCTACAACAGCAGAAGACCCCACCGGGTACCACTCATCTCCACTACAAATAGGAAAAAGAGGCTACAATTTGCAAGAGCTCACCAAAATTGGACAGTTGAAGACTGGAAAAATGTTGCCTGGTCTGATGAGTCTCGATTTCTGTTGAGACATTCAGATGGTAGAGTCAGAATTTGGCGTAAACAGAATGAGAACATGGATCCATCATGCCTTGTTACCACTGAGCAGGCTGGTGGTGGTGGTGTAATGGTGTGGGGGATGTTTTCTGGGTACACTTTAGGCCCCTTAGTGCCAATTGGGCATCGTTTAAATGCCACGGCCTACCTGAGCATTGTTTCTGACCATGTCCATCCCTTTATGGCCACCATGTACCCATCCTCTGATGGCTACTTCCAGCAGAATAATGCACCATGGCACAAAGCTCGAATCATTTCAAATTGGTTTTCTTGAACATGACAATGAGTTCACTGTACTAAAATGGCCTCCACAGTCACCAGATCTCAATCCAATAGAGCATCTTTGGGATGTGGTGGAACGGGAGATTCGCATCATGGATGTGCAGCCGACAAATCTGCGGCAACTGTGTGATGCCATCATGTCAATATGGACCAAACTCCCTGAGGAATGCTTCCAGCACCTTGTTGAATCTATGCCACGAAGAATTGAGGCAGTTCTGAAGGCAAAAGGGGGTCCAACCCGTTACTAGCATGGGGTACCTAATAAAGTGACCGGTGAGTGTATATATATATATATATTTATTTTGTCTGGCCACATGAGCAGAAACATGAGCCGGCGAGTGTGACTCATGTTTCTCATTCCCGATGCTGAGCACATCTACTTCCTTAAAAACAGATAGCTCGAGCACCGGGCACTCGTCATGGGCAGAAGATCGCCGCATCGCGGGCTTCTGCGTCATGAACGAGTGTCATAGAATCTGCGGATGATGAACGAAAAAGTGCCTCAGCAGTCTCGTTCTCATCCGCGAGATCCTTCTGCGATACCCACGATCTAAACCGCCGTGCTGCCTCAACGGACGCGGGACCCGAATCGCGGGGATCGCGAGCCTGGCCAACATCAGAAAATAATATAGCCAAGCGGGAGCGCAGCACTCTAATAGGAAGTGCTTCACAGTGTTCACAGGCAGCCCTCTCGAGAGCTGCCTGTGCGTGCTTTCCCCCTAAACAATACACACACAACTGATGCGTGTCCCCACCCGTGAGATATCTAGGGGTCTAACAATATCAATAGCCAGAGTGGTAGGACCTCTGAGGGCTGTCCCCCCCCCCCCTCCATTGTGAAGCAACCGAGGTTGTTTTCACAGCGGAGCCCCCTGAAACAAGATGTTGTCCCGCCGTCTCTGACGCTTCGGGCCGCATCAATTTCCAGCGAATGCACAACGTGGTGTTCGCCCCAAAAGCTTGCAAAGGAGCACCGACTATGGTCACAAAATCGAGAACAGTGCTCGAAAAACACCCGAGGCCAGTCTCGAGAGGCTGGTTCCCTTAGTAGATTTTGTGGAGGGGTGGCAACTTCTTCCAAATATATCTATATGGGTCCTGAATATTATAAAATATGGGTACAGATTGCAGTTCGGTCCCCGACCTCCCAGGTTTGCAGGGGTGGTGCCAACTACACTGGTTCCAGAACAGGCTCGGGTTATGGAACAAGAAGTACAGGCTCTACTGGTCAAAGGGGCCATAGACATTATTCCCCTACCAGACAGAGAGTCCGGATTTTACAGCCGATACTTTATAGTTCCAAAGAAGGATGGCAGGCTAAGGCCAATTTTGGATTTAAGGCAGCTGAATCGGTCTCTGAGGAGATTCAGGTTCAAGATGCTCACGATTCCCATCATCGTGAATCAAATCAGGTCCGAGGACTGGTTTGTCACAATAGATCTAAAAGACGCCTATTTTCATGTCTCCATCCTTCCATGTCACAGGAGGTTCCTGAGGTTCACTTTCGGGGGCGAAGCTTACCAATATCGGGTTCTTCCGTTCGGCCTAGCACTCTCTCCCCGCACGTTCACCAAGTGTATGGATGCAGCACTGGCTCCATTGAGACTTCAGGGCATCCGCATACTGAATTATATCGACGACTGGCTCATTCTGGCCCAGTCTCGAGAAATGGTAGTTCGGCATCGAGATGTCGTCCTTGGCCACATTCAGAACTTGGGGTTGAGTCTCAACACAAAGAAGAGTGTGTTGGAACCGGCTCAGAGCACAACGTTTCTGGGCGTGTTGTGGGATTCGGTTACGATGCGGGCACAAATGTCTCCCGCGCGTATCGAGTCCATTCTGGCGATGGTGTCCAGGATAAAGCTAGGCCAGGCCATCACTGTAAAGCGATTTCAAAGAATGTTGGGCCTCATGGCAGCGGCATCCAACATTATTCCTTTGGGCCTTCTACACATGAGGCCCCTTCAGTGGTGGCTGAAAGCCAAGGGGTTTTCCCCCAAGGGGAATCCGTTCGGTATGATCAGAGTAACGCGCAGATGCCTTCGTTCTCTAGTATTATGGAAGAAACCTTGGTTCCTGTCTCAAGGGCTAGTGTTGGGAGCGTCATGTCGCCGGAAAACCATTTCGACAGACGCCTCCCTCACTGGTTGGGGCGCGGTCATGGACGGCCGCTTTGCCAGGGGTCTGTGGCAGGACCATCATCAGTCTTGGCATATAAATTGCCTAGAGATTTTGGCTGTTATCAGGGCTCTAAGGAGCTTCCTTCCAGACATCAAAGGTTACCATGTCCTGATACGTTCGGACAATACATCAGTGGTAGCTTATCTGAATCGACAAGGGGGACTCAGATCGCGGCCTCTGTACAGACTGACGCATCAGATTATTCTTTGGTCCCAGGGGAAAATACTGTCTATCAGAGCAATGTATATTCCGGGGGTTCAGAATCAGGGAGCAGACATCCTGTCGAGGCAGGGGCTGAGGCCCGGGGTTTGGAGACTCCATCCAGATGTGGTGAAGTTGATATGGGAGACGTTTGGACCAATGGAAGTGGATCTGTTTGCCTGAACGTCCCACTGCCCACTTTGGTTCTCCCTCACACATCCAGCCCCAACTGGGGTTGGATGCCATGGTACAGGCCTGGCCGAGGCTACGCCTGTATGCTTTTCCCCCGATCGCTCTGCTCCCGGGAGTCCTGGAGAGGGTCCATCAGGAGGGCATCAGTCTTCTTCTGGTAGCCCCGTTGTGGCCGGCCCGAGTATGGTTTTCAGACATAATTTCACTCCTGATAGCTCCGCCGTGGCAGATTCCTCTGAGGAGGGATCTGTTGTCTCAGGCGGAGGGCACAATATTCCCCCCTCGCCCAGAGCTGTGGAAACTGTGGGTCTGGCCCCTGAGGGGGTTCAGTACCTAAATGCTGGTCTATCAGCCGGGGTGGTTGAAACCATACTTAGCTCTAGGGCACCGTCTACTAGGAGATTATATGGCCTCAAGTGGAATGTGTTTTCCACTTGGTGTAGAGAACATGAGTTAGATCCAGTTAACTGCCCGGTGGCTTCAGCTCTGGAGTTTCTTCAAGATCGCTTCTCTGCGGGTCTCTTCCCTTCCACACTTAAGGTGTACGTGGCTGCCATTGCGGCTTTCCATGCACCACTGAGTGATGGGCCTCTGGGGAGGCACCAGCTGGTCATTCGTTTTCTCCGTGGTACATGGAGGATGAGACCGACAACCAGGTCCAGGGTTCCTGCCTGGGACCTGGCGGTGGTTCTCGAAGGGTTATCCCTGGCCCCCTTCGAACCCCTTCAGTCGGCTTCACCCAAGGACCTGACGTTCAAGATGGCTTTTCTCTTAGCTATTACCTCTCTAAAGAGGGTGGGAGATCTTCAAGCCCTGGCAGTAACACCAGCCTGCTTGGAGTTTGTCCCTGGCGGAGTTAAGGCCATTCTGCACCCGAGACCTGGCTATGTACCTAAGGTGCCTTCTAACACGGCACGGTCTACGGTCCTGCAGGCATTTCATCCTCCACCTCATGTGTCGGCAGAAGAAGAGAGGCTCCATTTACTCTGCCCTGTCAGAGCTTTGAGTGTTTACCTCGAGAGGTCCTCTTCTTGGAGTTGGTCGGACCAACTGCTAGTGTGTTTTGGGTCACCTAAGAAGGGGCTCCCTGCATCCAAACAAGCAAAGCATTAGTAATTGGATTGTTCAGGCTATTGCCTCGGCCTACAAGGTGCGCAGTTTGCCTTCACCTTTGGCCATAAGGGCTCATTCTACTAGAGGCATGGTGTCCTCTAGGGCCCTCCTCTCGGGAGTGCCCCTCCAGGAGATCTGTGAGGCAGCCGGTTGGGCTACCCCGCACACTTTTATCAGGTTTTATAGTTTGCACCTCCCTAGTACGCCTGGCGCACGTGCTCTCGTCCTAGCTGAGTGCCTGAGTTCAGTTTCACTCTAGGGCAGGACTTTTTCGGTGCGTGGCCTAGTGGGCATTCGTTCCCCAAAGAGTCGTTTTTCAACGACGCAGTGCGAGTTCCCTCGGAAGGGAACGTCTCGGGTTATGACTATAACCCTTGTTCCCTGAGAAGGGAACGAGACACTGCGTCGTCCTGCCACACCCCTCTATGCCTGAGAGCGGCTTGCTTCATCGCTAGGCTAATGTGTGTTTGTGTGTGTGTCGGCGTCGCTTTTATGCATCCGGTTATGCCGTCACATGTTACGTCATGACGCAACACCAATCAGGATTGGAATAGTTTCATTCATACTTCAGAGGCGCACGCTAAGGGAGCGTCCCCAAAGAGTCGTTTTTCAACGACGCAGTGTCTCGTTCCCTTCTCAGGGAACAAGGGTTATAGTCATAACCCGAGACGGTTTCTTGCACCACAAACAGGTATCATTTGTTATAAGATGTTGTTACTACTTTGAATGTGAAATACGTAACAACACTTGTTTACAGGTTGTTGTTTTGCAGTTGATGCTGCCTCATCTTTTTTTATAACTTTGTAGCAAAGCCAAGCCTACACACTGTGACAGGACCCCGCACAAAGCTGTCAAGTCAGACAGAAATTATTCAGAAACATTGTAGAATTTTAAACTTTTTAAACTTAATTTACTCACCTTGACCATTGTGCCAAATTGTTAATATTATTAATCATATAGAGTGCTGCAGGGATGATGTCAAAACACGGAAGACTAATTCGCCAGTGGTTCCCTCGAGATATTCCTATGGGGTTTTGAAATGAGGATTTTAAATTTATTATGAGTAAAATAAGGTGTGTAGTAAACATAAAGTTGTAGAGCAAAATGTTAAATTATTGTCAAGTTATGATCTCCACAGACCTTATTTTACTCATAAATTGAAAATCCCCATTTCAAAACCCCATAGGAAAATCTTGAGGGAACCACTGGCGAATTTTTCTTCTGGGTTTTGACGTCATCCCTGTCGCCTTCTATAAATACAAACTGTTAATGCTCATGATTGTGATTTATCAATAAATAATCTTGGTGGATATGAAATTTGGTCCAGGTACAGGTTCAAATTCGAACAATCAAACTTTTTTTATGAACTTACCTTAAATAAGGTAACAACAAAAATAGCTCTTCAAAATCTACACACATTCTTATGCATGATCCACATTACCATGTGTATTGTATGTAGATCTTCATCTTTTAGACATCCTGATTTAGTTGCGTTGGAATGTGCAAATAAAAATAGTCTTTGGAGTAAATAGAACAATGCCAGATTCACGGTCTAGGGATAATGATGGATATTTAACCATGCAAATACAAGTTTTAAGGATTATGCAAAAACAGATTAACATTTTGAAATGTGGAAGCCTCTCTCTCTCTCTCTCTCTCTCTCTCTCTCTCTCTCTCTCTCTCTCTCTCTCTCTCTCTCTCTCTCTCTCTCTCTCTCTCTCTCTCTCTCTCTCTCTCTCTCTCTCTCTCTCTCTCTCTCTCTCTCTCTCTCTCTCTATTCCTTGCTCACTCTTTCTCTTTCCCGTTCTTGGTATGTCCACGCCTGGAAATTCAATTAACAATAGAAATGTTTTGAGAGATGGATTAAAAAAAGTATTGCCTTGAGCAAGCCGGGATAAACTTTTAACCTCAGAGACAGTTTAAATTGTGACCTAACACAAAGGTTGAAATTATGATTTATGGATTGTGAGATATTATTCTTTGTTCTTCTCACTATGGTGGAGGGGGCCGATAACGGGAATGTACAATAGCGAGATTAGCCCAGCGATTGGAGTCATTCCTAAGACGCGCACTTGTGAAATCTCTCTATGTCTGTGATGCAGCTCTCTGTTGTAACAACAGGGCCTTGATAATGCCATTGCTCACGGTTCATGACCAGAAAAAGATAAGAGAAATGAGTTTTTGTAAGCCCGCTACAGGCTTAACCTCTGACACTTATTTCATATCAGGTCCTACAAAACCTTTCCCTCCAGTATGGCCTGGTTCTCTAAACGCCACCCATACACAATCTGCAACAGGTATTTAAATGCTTTGTGCTTGCTCCATGCCACAGTTTGCAAGTTATCGAACATCTCCTTGACCTTAAAAAGGAAAATGTATGGGGATAAGCAAACCAGCTACCAGCAATAAAAAGAAACATTCCTCTTAGCGGAGGCTTTTTCAGGTACTTTAAGTGGATTAGGTCTAGCGGCTCAGGGCATTGTCTTTTACTTGCATATTGCTAATATTGTTTGTGACAAAACCCCTGTAGTTTATCTCGCTGCCTGTTTTTCCACCGATCCATCCTTTTGTCATTTCCCCTTAAGGACATGTTGTCAGGGATGTAATGGTATAGAAAATCATAGATATTAGAGAGGCATCTCCTAGAAATCCTTGACTCTGATGAAGCTAGATCCCGTATCAGATTTAACACGCCTTAGAAAGTTAATGGATAAATGCATTATTCAGATAAGTTGAGAGGGAAAAACATAACTAGATTGAATTAATTTGCAAACCATCAATTGTGGATCAAACTGAGTCTATTTTCTTTTGGTGTATGGTTTGGTCTATTTTCAAATGATACCCCCCCCCCCCCCCCACTAGGGCACTCTAGTGGCTAACCATAGTTGACGTCTGATTAGCAAACAACAGCATGCAGGCTCAATTTTTTCCACCAAACATCATTTCAGGCACATAATTTTCAAAGTAAGCTAGTTGCCATTATGTTGAGTAAATATGACCACCCAAATTGAATCTGACAAAGCAACATTATAATCCATCACAGCTTATTAGAAATTTCAAATTTTGGAATTAAGGACTAATAAGCAGACAATGAAGCTTTCACAGAGATGGATGAGGCCTCTGAATAAACAGGAAATGGCCGTAATAAAAACACAGACTATATCAATGTTCCCTTCAGCCCTAGGCCATTGAGTCAAAAACGCTATGCCATACATAGTTTTTCAAATATAATAAAATAAATTGTCATCAAATCATCATCATAAAAAAATATATAAATAAACAAACAAATAAATAAATATAAACTCTTTCTGTGGTATTGTAATGTGAACTCACAATGATAACTTGTAATAGGCTAATGCTGTGTTATCTTGGCTCAAAACAATGTAATGACATGAATGTTCATAATACTGATAGTTCTATGGATTATAATATCTTTGAAAGACATGTCATGCAACACCAGTTTCACTCAAATATGTATAGTTTAAAAATGAAGTAGAAAGAGATAGTTCACTCAGAAATTGTAGATGGAGCCATAATATATAATTTTCACGCTATATTGTGGTGGCTTGCATTTGATATTAAATAAAAACATGCAGTCATTTGTGTTTGCAGAAAACCTGAATTGTTCTATAGTGGTACATAAGTGCATTAAAACAATGACAAACACAAGTTCAAATCGACGATACAGTCTCATTATCAATGTTTTGAAGAGTTATCACAGAGAAATGTTCTACCTGTACAATCCATGTCCACATATCACATATGGCTATTTTTAAAGCTCTTTTTGTTATTAATTAACTCAGAGCCATGTTGTTTGAGATTTCCCCAGGTTGCAATAGCTCTGGCTTTCACAGCACGTATGAGTAGTAGCATATCAGAAGAGAAATGACTCACAAAGGCTTGCAGCACAGGTCCCTTGGACAACATTACATGTCTGTAAGAGGCATTTGTCAGAAGCCAACCTATTTCTTCTCACCTGCCACAGTCATTGGCTGTGTGTGTTCCAAAAAGTGATCAATGTAGCCTACATATAACAGCAAGAAGAATTTCATAGACTACAGTCTTTTGATCCCTCTATTACATACCAAGAGACCCCAGACAAGAAAAGAAGCTCATTTAGCATTTTAGATTAATGAAATTGCACAAACTCAAATTAGTACATTTGATACTGTGCCAAGAACATTATCATTGTCTGACTTCTTTGAAAGTGTTACATTCATATTTCAGTCTCTGTCTATGAGACGTTTTTTGTTCTAGTGCATATTTCTCTGGTCTTTGAGATTTACTACAAATGGATTTTTGGTGACAGATCAGGCTCTGCTCGAATGGATGGATCAGATGTATTTATCTTTTGCTATGGGCTGATGCTGGTGATAATGAGAGATGTTGGGCTGACCGCTAAGCTGGGATGTAGAGCATTATTTATCCTATTGATCCAGTAGAAAAGATAACACCTCAAATCCTCGACTGCTTGATTAAATGAATGATTAAAGTAAGGGCTCTGAGGACATGGAAAAGTAAATTATGTTTTTTAAAAAGCACAACAACAATAGCAAAACACAACCAGTCTCAGTGCCAGAGGGACATCAAGCCATCATCAATAATCATACATTTAGAGTTTGAAACTCACAAAAAAATTCAGATTAAGAGCCACTTTTGATGAGTATAAAGTTTGATCAATTCATCTCATCCTCACTGTTTTAAGCTGACAACCAGGACTTTGTGGATACTACTTTGTGGATGCTCATTTATTTTTTTCACATACTGAATTTGCTGGAGTAGTTTTTTTTTTTTTAACACTTTGCATTTGAAGTCATAAATAAGTTTTTGTTTTGGACCATCTTGGATGTTTAGGGAATTCTTGTTTATAAGGGAACCTGACAATTTATTCTAGACAGCTGCACCTCTGACAGGCTATCATTAGCTCCAAATTCTTGGGAGATGTTTTGTTCCCTAAAGACAGAGACAGATTGCTGAAAATCTAGAAATTACACGATATAATTAAGGATTATCTTTCGTAAAGAAAAGCGTCACTGTGTCAAGCTTTTTCAACTCTCCTGTTGATGCCCATCATCGTCACTGTATACGCCTTCTTTTGACATGTGTCTTTAACTAATTACAGCATTTCTTAGTTATCATCTGGTTTACTCGATTTCAAATATGAAACATTCCTAAAATATGGACCATCAAACATAAAATGTAAGTTATGTGCAGTCATTTATGTGTAGTAAATTGCTGGCATCTTAATACCATCCTTCACATAAAGGGAAAAAAATCTCCTTGTCTAAAACAGACAAAGCAGGTCTTGACTAGATACTTGGTAACTCTATGATAGTTGTGTTTGATGTAATTCCTTTCTAAACTTCTTTGCAGTGTTATGTTTGTCATTTCTGAGTTCTTAATGGATTCTGCAGATGTGTAGTTCCTAATTACGAGACACTTAATGTGATAATGATCATTCATTGATATCCGAGTCCAATTACTGTACATTCTATAAAGATGTTTTTCCCCCTTGATTCTCAGTCATTTAAGAAGAAACTTACTTAAACCATTGGGGCAGGTGGTAGACCTGACAGTCTTTGAACAAAAGAAAGCTCAATAACAAAAGAAACCGTGAGAGAGGAAAAACTGCCATGATTATCACAGATGAAGGCTTTGTAGATTTCTAACTCTGTCAGAGAGGAAGAAAGTACATCCACACATTATAAAGACAGGCGATCAGAGACAGGAAAAATACAGAATGCTTTTTTTTTTTCTTTTGACCTATTATCATCCAGTATTCTTTCCAGATTTACAGACTCATCTCTTATTTGTATTTGTTTTGTAATAATTTCTGTTGTTTCTTGGACCTCTTATTAGCATTTTAGCTGCTTTTTTAGGCCTTCCTCTTTTATAATTAGAAAGCAAAAAATATATTATTGCTGTGGAGTGATTATATACGGTACAGTATAATGCAGTTTAACTTAATGTATTTTAATGTCTCCATACAATCAAATGCATTTGTTCTGTCTGCTGAAAAAAAAAAGCCAAATATGAAGAACAAAAGCAGGTTACTGAGGGGTATAAGAGAACCGAGAAGGGGGAGAGCTAGACCTGAGCAAGGCTTTCTCCTCTTACCTTTAAATTATATTTGAAAGAAGCTCTCACAAGACTCCTGGTCTGGGGAGTACATTCGGGTGAAAAGGAGACCATTAGCACTAGTACTATGGGGATGAGAACATGTAAGAAAGTCCAGAGATCTCTGTCTGCAGGTTTGGGACCTTTAAAGCAATCTAGCAGGGGAATAATGATGAGGAATATCCCCTCGAATCTTTTTTGCCCAAAACCCCTGGGACACAGCTTTGAAAATATCTTGAAGCAGATGGCAAGAGATCTATTAACCTCATTATATTTTGAAGAATTGGTATTTAAAATCTGGTCAAGTCAATCAACCCCAGTAAATTGTTAGCATATGCCATACTGTATGCTTCCTTGCTTACAGTAAAATTCCAAGTTTGTTTCCATGTGTTATTTTATTACAGCATTATTTTCAGTGTTGTAAAAGCATTTTAGTGTGTTTTTAGACACCCCTTGCAAGGCAGCCTCAGTAATTGAGAATGACATATACAATCATCTCGTGTTCCCTGTCAATCCCCAGCAGTGATTTATTCACTGACTATATGATGGGCCTCAAAAAGACTGATCTGCTATTTTGCATCAGTGAAATCATTCTGTCATGAGAATGACAGAGTATGAGAACAGGAGAGAGAAGGGGACGGAAATGGATAGATTGCACAAATGAAGGTGAGAAGTAAATGAGAAATATATTCTAATTAATTAGAAGAGATGTAAAGTACTTGAGTAGCATTGCTTCATCAGGGGGGAGTGAGGCTAGTTGTCGCACTTTTTATCAGGAAAGATTTGTTTGTCACTTTTGTAAAGACAAACCTTAAAACATGGGTTACAAAAAAAAGCTATTTAAAATTGCTTATAAATAAATAAAAATACAGTTGCATTGTTTGATGATATGGGGTAAGTTAAACAGCAAAAATGTAAAAGGTAACACAAATATCAGACCATTGTTTTGGCCAACAAATATGAATAAATTGTAAAATATTTAAACCCCTGTGATGAACTATATTTTAAATCAGCTGCAGCTGAGTTTAAAGTTTCAGTTTAAAATCTGGACATTTTATGGTCATACACATTATCAGGGCATTAAGACAATTGTGTTTGTGACAACAAAGGCAAAAGAGCTGAAAAGCACTGTTTGTGTGGAGAAAGTAGGTATAGTTAAATCTGGGCATTTTCACTCACTTATGTTAGTGATAACTCACTAGCTACAGTGATAGCTGGATGCCTTTGTCCATACAAGGGATTTCCTGGCATAAATTATTACCTCAATTGCTGTGCCCTAATTCAGAGGCCGCATTCGAAGGTAACCGTGGCGCAACGAAGGCTGTCCCAATTCAAAGTCTCCTCCAAATGCGTCCTTCATTTCCCGTGAAATGAAAGATAATACAGATGGTTTCTTCTCTGCCTTGCCTAACCCAGAATTCATTGCACACCAGTGACAACAGCACACTTTTAAATGCAAGGATTGGGTTTCAACTTGTTCAAATATCTAATAATACAAATGTAAAAATTTTCAAATGTTCAAATGTTGACATATCTTACTAAGATGTGAATATATACAGTTTATACTTTTTATTTTATATAGAAATGGACCATGCTGAATATATTTAGACAGTTTGTGAACCCTGTTTTGATTTCAGACAGTTTAATATAACTTTCAAAAAAAGTCTTGTACAAACGTTACTGTCACTCATCAACGGCAGCTGTCACAGTTGCTAGGCGACAAGAACAATCCTCCGTAGGCTAGACCATCCCATTTAACAAAGCTCAATCTGTTCTTCGCGGTTTTCGAAGGCATGGTCTTTGAAGTCTGACCCTGCGTCCCAATGTCCATACTATTCATCCTAAATAGTATGTAATAGTATTTGAATAAGTGTGTCCCAAAGCATAGTGTGTTGAAAAGAGAATGTCAAAATTCCTTTGGATGGTCTACTACTATTTCCGGTAGATTTTCGAAGTGGGGATCCATGCACATTATAAAGGCTAATATTGCCCACAACCCATTGCGCTTTGGAGGAGGATTCGGTTCAGAACTACAAACATGAGTAAAAAGTGTTACAAAACCACAAAACATGGTGGATATGCACAACCGACAGTGAACAGTTTAGATAAAGGTTTGAGTGACTGATAATCAGAGTTTAACCTGATTAAAAATATATTTAATGTTATTTGTGTTATATGTCATCCGCAATAACAATGTGGACTTTTCTAAAGATTCGTTTGGCCATTAACTTTTAAATGCAACATTATGAATTACTGTAATATGAGGAGAGTTCTCTGCATTAAACGACTGCAGATCGACGTGCAAATGCATTTCTTTCCGATACGGTAGGAAATGAAAGTAAATTAAATGTGGAGGATTTTAACTGTGACCATATGATTGACAGGCCAGTTTACGGTAACAGGATGCGACAGAGAGCAACCATTAAAGACGCAATTGTATGACGTGATAGTATGTCCCAAAGCTTGTATACTCTTTTGCTACACACTCAAAAGTATGTACTTTTTCTTCAAAAAGAGTACATACTTTTAGGGCGTAGTATAAGTGGGTGAATTGGGAATCAGCATGAGTCCTTCGAAGGATGCAGCCTTTGAACTGGGACACAGCCTATGAATCAGTTTAGGGCTTTCTGCAAGAGAATGAATGAAACATACATTACATGAGAGTGTTAGCGCTCCATAAGGCTTACATTGCTTAATTTTGAATAAGAATAAAACGTCAGGTCATGCATGGAATATATTGTCTCTTTGAATTTAGAAAATCTAGATTTATTCACATTGGCCCATTAAAACCTCTACGTGAACACTTGCCCGAGAAATAAAAGTTTTATTAAAAATAAATTTCACGAATTCAAACTCCATTTAATTTCTCATAACACTTTACACCTCTGCTCATTAGGCTTGGTGGCGATGCCAGACACATTTACTTTTAAAAACTAAACTGACCCTCTGAGCCATTTAAATGAGACCCACCCTTTTGTTCCGAGATTGAGACTTGATTATGTGAGGTGTGTTACCAGGTGGCAGCAGGTTCATTTTTATGAAGGCAACACATTGTGTGACTCTTGAATGCCTTTTGTCACATGCCATTAGCCACTTTGAAAGACACCCAGGTAATGGAGTGTTCCCAATTTTTTTCTTTCCTTATTTTTTCGTGGCTACCCAGCTCAGGAGAATTTATCTGTGATTGATGGTGGATCACTCCAAACTGCTTGACAGAACTTTCCATTTAGACTAAGGAAATTGCTCTTTTCCTTCTGCATGCTCCATCTTGAACTGAATGCTTGGACTGTTCTCAATACTGCTGAGTCCAGCAATAAAATGATGATTGATATCGCTTTACATTAGAAGCCAATTTTACTGAGAAAAAATACAATATACTTTTATTTGAATAAAGGCAACACTTTACAATGCCACCGATTACATGGCATCATTTAATAATTTGTCAAAATGTCAGAAGTTGTAAACTTTTAATGCTTAAATATTTAGTGGTGAATCGATTTCAGTCTTGGGTCATATTCAGACTGAATTGTTGCAAAAGCAAAACTTTTCTTCTAGTTGTTACTGTTTGGTACTCTGTGGTATGTATGATAACTGTATACCTGCTACCTTACTTCGGTGTAATTTTTATGATTTTTTTCTAAATAAGAATGCTTACTGAAATGTTTCGTTTTTCAAAAAGGGCATTTGATACAGTTTCACTGTGAAGTGAGAACTTTTATAAAATAAATGAGGGATTGAAACAGTGTGAATTGCTAGTCGTTAGTGATTATAATGCAGACAAAAGAAAAGCATATTTAGAGCAATAAACTGGCTGGAGAGGTATGAATATGTGCAGGGGAGACTGAGACTGAATGGGGCTCGTTTTTGCATCACAAAACAATAGAGGCAATAGACTGAATAGGTGCTTATAAGAAAACAATAAACACCAGTCTAATCAAAATAAAGTCATATGACATGATCTTGAAAAACATTGAACTAAATACAGAGTTTTAGACTTATCATCTTCAGATTTTAAATATAACATGGTTAGACATGTGGCTTTAGCTGCAGTGCATTTCTAGATTGCTACAATGCCAACTTCAATTTTATTTTCATGAAGATGTTTCATAAAAATAAATGTATAATAACTTTACAAAACTTTGAAGCTATTTATAACTATTTTTTTTCATTATGACAATAATTAATTCTACATTTACAATAAACTTCCAGGTGTCAGCTTTCAAATGAGATCTTACTTGTGCTTTTAGTACAAAGGGTTCATGAACTGTATCTGTTTCAGTTTGGGAATGCCATATCTGGGGATTTTTCAAAAATGGGCTTGAAGCTTAACAGGTTAAGAAGTTCTTTGTAGGTTTCGAGATCAGATAATCTTAGTATTTTGTATAGGTTTAAAGTCTTTCCCTACCCAGACCATATTGATTAGTGAAGCTGTTTCACAACATATCCAGCTGCTATAATGCCATTGTTATGGCTGACTGTTTCCTATTGACTTCTGGGAGAATCCAAGCAGGCCTCTGTAGATGCAGGAGCCTGGTTATATATGAGCTATATTTCCAGCAGTCAAAAGAATCATTTTCGTACAACCCGTTTGGGATCCCCAGCCTACTGCTAACTTTTTCTCTGAGCTTCCCTGAGGCTTTGTGTGCAAACGGAGAAAAGCAGCACCATGATCAGCACCATGTCAGGATAGAATTTGCACTGCCAAAAAGAGAAAAAGAAAGAGAGGGAAGAATAATTCCTGGAAGACATTATGAGGTTAAAAACAAAGTTCTCTGATAACTCTTATCCATCCTATATGAAAGCATTGCATGGCATTTAAGTACTTCTTCATTCATCCAAGTCACTGTAGTATGCCGAGTAGAAGCTTGTTCAGAAGTGTCTTTTCCATTTATGTGACCGCTCAGATAATTATAGTGTATATTGCAATGAATTGATGATGTAAAGTATTATACAACACTGAAGTATGCTTGAAACTTTGAAGTTGAAATTGTAATAAATGCACAGAACTACTGAATTAAATGTCATTCATAAAATCAGCCTTTTTATATAGGCTGCTAGACTTATATTATTTCCCATATGCCAGTAGCCTTAAAGCATGTTTCATTCTTCAGAAGATATGTTTTTTTTTTTTTTTTGGTTAATCAGCATTTCACTCCTTCGAGGCCGGGGTAGACATGAAGACACACCAAATGACTGACCTTTGCTTTGAAGCATGTAAAGTACTTACCAGGAATATCCAATGGGTAGTGACACTTGCCTGCGGCCACCTTGAGGCTGTTTGGAACAGGTTTCATTCCAAAAGCTCTGAATTCCTCCGGAGACCAATGGGAGCTGTGACACGGGAAACAAATAGACCAAAGAGACAACGTCCTTGAGGGCCTGTGCACTTTTAACTATTTCATTTCACTTGCAGTATGTTTCTTTGTCCTCTGCCGTTTGATCCCAAACACAAATAATGGTTCAGTGGTTGCACACAATATTGCAGTGTACTCAGGTACAGGTAATTTACTTTCACAATAAGGCCAGAGGCTAACTTTGAGCTGAGATATTGTGATAAATCTTGGTTTGATTTAAATTAAGTTGTACCATATCGACTAGTAAGAGACAATAAGGGCAAACAAAAATATAGGTGTGTTTTAATTTGCCACAAAGAGTAAACAATAGCCCTGAGCATTGTATAAACAACAATTATTCTACATAGAAGGGCATAGAGGGACACTAATTAAAGGCTATTAATCATTTACCACCCAATGGATCAACCAGGGCATTGGTTGCTGCTGGGTAGAAACATTTAACCCCCTTAAACAGAATTTTAATCGCTTAGAAATATATCTCCTTGAATATCCCTTGCATTGCAAATTGTGGGTCCAAGTTGATCCAGAGTGTTTTTACTTTAAGCCCAGCTCATCTCGTTGCATCAAGCCCTCTTCTTACCGCTCGTATTATGCAAGTGTTCAATCCCTTATTAGCGTCATGCAGTGATAACCTCCATTGTCATGGTTCAAAAGCTAGTCCTGCAATTCAGCTGTTTCCCATAATCACTCCCCACTAGAGCTAATGCAGAACAAGCATTGAGCCTGATAATTATCTTATTCACCCTCCATATCTCCGGTGCCCTGAAAATGAAATGTCCTCTTGAAAAGACCTGCATCACATTTATTGGAACCCATTTGTCCTGAAATATTACAGGTGAAAGAAATAAATGGGTTAATTGTGAGCATATCTTTTCAAATATATGATTCATGTTATTTTTTAACCCATCTATTTCAGGTGGTTTGATAGTCTTGTCAGAAACACAAATTAGGCAATCACATTGTCAGGGCTCAACGACTTGGGCTTTTGGGCCAGATATACACAGTTAGCGGGCTCAGGAGGAGGGACACATTATGGTGTTTGTGGGACTTTTATCTCCATGTTTTTTTTTGTTTTTTTTTTATGAATAGCTGAAGCACTTGTTTTTTTTTTAATTGTACAATAATCAATGCAATCAATTTGTTGTGAAAGAGATTGCATGAATAGGGTTTATACAATATGATTATATTTGTTTCTAAAAACGTTTAATTTGTTATTGGTTTAATTACTTATTAGGCCTAAAAGAGTCTTATTTTTTTCTTGCTTTCCTTAATCTCAGTTCAAGTCAAGTTTTACATAAAGTCAGTTGTAAAGTAAACTGTAGCGGATCAATAGACGCACCACATAGGACATTAACTGATACTTTAAGTGTTATACCATTCATATAAATATGACACAATCGCACGTTTAAAGCAATAAAGTTTATGTACTATATTAAACATGAAGAACCATCTATTTGACAAACAACAGGGTCACCAACAGTATTACCACCATATTTCGTTCTGATTTCATAATAACTTATGTTTAATATGCTCTAAGACCTTGTTTGAATTGTCCATTAACGGAGACACATACCTCTCTTCAGAGTGCTTCCCGCAAACTGAAGAGTGCAACACGCGAGGAATATACCATTGATTGATAAAGGGGGATCATACCAACTCAGTAACACTAAAGGACACAACACATCTTTCCAAACAAACTCATGCAGTACAGGGCAGTAGTGCAATTATAATGTTTGAAAACCACAAAGACTAAATGCTGGTTGCTGTATGTTAAATTCAGTGGTGGAGGAAGTACTGAATCTCAGTACTTAAGTAAAAGTACAAATAACCAGAGACATATTTACTTTAGTAAAAGTAGAAGTACCACAATGATAACCCTACTTAAGTAAAAAGTAAAAAGTACCTGATTTTAAATGTACTTTAAGTATTAAAAGTAAAAGTACTTGCATAACAATTTGTTCTCTTAATGTCTATATTCTAATGATTAATAAAACAGTTAATTCTAACTCATTCAACCTAATACTCATATAATGATGTTCAATATGATGGAAAAGCAGTTATATTTTAAGTTTTTGTCACCATTTCTGAACAAGCTTGCAATTAGGCAATATACACATCAAGCTTACTATATACCCTATATATATATATATAAACACACATATTATGTTAAAACGCCGTATATGACGGCATTTGGCTGTAAACGCGATTCATTTATGGCGTAATTCTGAACCTCTTGGCTTGCCATACTAATCCTAACCAAACGTATAATACACACGCACCCCACATCACTACTAAACCTACCAATGCGTTTCCTATGCATGTAAAAACTAATTTTCGCGTATAAATTGCACGATAAACACACTGCGTGCTATAGAGACGCATTTAGTGTGACCGGGTTATATCTATAACCGCAGCACCTGAGACGCGCCGTGGTGAGGAGCAGAGAGTGCTTCGCCTTCAGAGAATATAGTTCCCAGTATTTATACGGTTAAAATATGTCTGTGTCTCATGTGACTTTGTTTTTTGTACACTCTGTGACTATACAAATCACAACATGTAAATAGAAAAATGTTTGCGTTATTTTGTCACTTATTTGGATTAGTATGCTAGCTGCAACCATTTACATCCAGTCTTTGTGCTAAGCTAGGCTAGCGGGGTGGGTGCGTCAAACAGACTTATAGCACGCACGGAGATGAAAAAGGTATGTATGGAGTTATCTAACTCTGGGGGATAAGGTGAATAGGCTAAAGTCCCAAAAAGTCGGAGTGTTCCTTTAACAAAGTTTGATGAATTATACATTTTTCACACCATTACAAAACCACAGGTTTAGTGCATCTGTTCTGCATCTTCTTAGCATCTGTTCTTTAAACAAACAAACAAACAAACAAATACTAAACTGTGGTAAAGAACATGGCACATGATAGATAAACTAATGTGAGGCAACTTGCAGGGTGTGTAGATGGAAGAAGTCAAGTGCATTATGTAAACAAAAAGAAAATATCAAAATAAACAAGGATCCCCAAAACTGGTTTAACTAAAAGACTTGGCATGAATGGGAACACTTTAATGTAAATATGACATGAATTTGATAAAGGCTTGACTTGACAAAATCATTAAAATGGTTGGGAAACATGCATTTAAGTTCAATATACGATGCACAAAATCAAAATCAAAAACATTACAGACATGCATGATGCAGGAGTCCAATGTTGAACAACTGATTGCCTTCCACTTATTTACAGGGTTGTCATAACCATCAGTTCATCTGCTGAATGTTCACTAAAAGCATAACTAAACAAATGGGGTAAACACAGCTTATTGGGGAGAGGATTTTTTTTTTAGATACCTTTTTAGTAATCCTAATTTCTGGAATATTTCATAGCTTTTGCCAGTCATGATTGCTGAAAGTGTTGCTGTATGCAAGAGTTCAGGTTCCGCACATAATTTGTTTCAAGTAAAAGAGAAAAGACAGGCGTTACAACAACCTTCAGCTACAAGGATTTATTACCTTCAGTATAATTTGCATAATCATATGCATTGCATGCAGAGTACGTACACACTACTTGCACAGATGATCAGACCTTATCTCAAAACCATCCCATAAAGATAAGGAAAGGGGAAAAATGTAGGTGATAACTTATGTCAGCGCTTGCTGCACAAATCAAATTATTTTAGGACCTAACAGTCTTAAAGCTATTACAAGTGGTGTTCACCAACTGTTGTAATCATATTGTGTTGTCAGTATTAGCTAAGGATTTAGACAGCTTTTTGATCTTATCGGTTGATAGTAGTGTAATATACTATATTGCAACAGAACAATACTTTTTACAACACTTTTCATTAGTGTCCATGTTTCACACATTATTTATTGATAAAATTAGTTTCAATATATATATATATATATATATATATATATATATATATATATATATTTTTTTTTTTTACTATAAGCATTCCCACAAAATAATTACATAGCTTTCTGGAATACTTCACTATGAATCAATTGCGGAACTCAGCGGTCAGACATTTCCTATTATTTACTTTCCATAGCAGCAAGTGCACACCTATGGCGCTTTTCCACTGCTGGTACGGCTCGGTTCGGCTCGGTATGGTTCGACTCGGCGCGGAACGGTTCGGCTCGCTTCGCTTTTCCACTGCGTGGTACGACTCGACTCGGTACGGCACGGTTCGGTTCGCTTTAGCTCGGTTGCTTTTCCACCGCAGTTAGTACCCCTTCAAAGTGGGTGGGACTGATCGTTATTTTGTCCCTACACTGTTTGTAGGTCCGGTGATAGCCGTGTGCGGCTAAGAGCTGAGCTACTTCTTGGAACACTTTTTCATTCCGTTTTGCCCCATCCAGCTCTCGCTGGATCCGCTCCTCGGCAACCAACGAGAGGAACGTCTGCACCTTGTCCACTGACCACGATTCAGCCATTTCTTTTTAAAGTTTAAAAAACAGATGCTACCGCGTTGGCTGTTGTCTACTGGTTATTTAAATCTAGCGGGTTTAGTGTCCAATGACGCTGGTAGTGACGATTCTGTCTGACCAATCAGTAATCTGCAGTGTTTTTACGTAACATTTTAGTACCGGTACGGTACGCTTGGAACCTCAACAGACCAGGTACCATTTAAAGCGAGCCGAAGCGAGCCGTACCGTACCGTACCATGCAGTGGAAAAGCACCACAAGTGAGCCGTACCGAACCGAACCGTACCGTACTATGCAGTGGAAAAGCGCCAAAGCGTGCCATACCGAACCGAACCGTACCGTACTATGCAGTGGAAAAGCGCCACTAGTAAGCTCCTACATCCATGTTGGGCATTCGTTATTATGACATGTCACATTCAATTCAATAATGCAGACAGGGCCGTCGCTAGTGGGGTGAAAGGTGGTGACAATTATAGGGGCCCCCGCTGCCCAGTGCATACACTGCACTTGGATGAATAAATGTATTCGCTTTATTTAATAATATTACCAGTTCCCAGAGGTGGGTAGTAACGAAGTACATTTACTTCGTTACATTTACTTGAGTATTTTTTTGGAAAATTTTTACTTTTAAGAGTAGATTTAATTGTGGTTACTTTTACTTTAACTCGAGTGCATTTCTAATGAAAAAACTGTACTTTTACTTCGTTACGTTGGGCGACGTTCCTCTCGTTACTTTATTTTAATGTTGTTAAAAGCGTAGTTTATTCTAAGCGCGCGCTCTCTCTTTTTTCTGGGCATGAGCGATGCTCAATTCACAAATGAATCACTCTTTTGAGTCGATTCTGTTCAAAGACTTTATCAAACAAGTTGGGCAGATCTGTCTAAATCGGTTCGCGAATCAGTTTGAATGATCTGTTCAGTTTCCTGCACGCACTGAATCGTCTCGGAGTCGTAACAGGAAGATTTAAAGGGATACTCCACCAGTTTTTCTTATTAAACTATGTTATTCCCTTAACTAAGACGAGTTGATACATACCTCTCTCGTCTCAGTGCGTGCACTATATCGCTCTGTATTGCCGCAAAACTATGTTAGCACTTAGCTTAGCCCATGCATTAAATATGGGCCAAGCAGAGAAGCGACCAAACACTTCCACGTTTTCCCTATGTAAACACAGTTACTCGAGTAGTGTAACTTGACCTGGGCTGGTGACACAAAATAAACCGTTGCGCTTTTCTAAGCGTTTAAAATTGATGACTATATTGTATGGCGGAATACCATAACAAGTGCTTTTGAGCACTTCGACTTGGCGCAATAATATCTTCACTCGTGAAAAGTCCCGGCTCCCGCTTCCTCTCCCCCTCCCTCTGACATTTCCGTCAATACAACCAACGTGACTTTTACTACCTGTGCTGTGCTATTAGCAAACTGCAGATCATTTGCAATGGCAGACTTTGTAGATGATTATGACTTCTTTGTAGAAGACCCAGAGCCATATCTGTTTGAACCCGAGTACACGGAGGAGGAATTAGCTCTTATGGACCGTGAGAGGCAAGAAAGATATGATCCAGAACAGACCGGAGCTGGCGAAAGACCACGGGCAAACAGCAATTGGTGGTGCAAGTGTGACTGTTGCGAACAGATGCCGACCGAAATTGAGAGCCTGTGCTGTTTAGAATGCTAACTAAGCTAACTAGCTTCCAACAACCTGTTACTTCGTCAACTCCGCTCGAACTACTACTACCGGCGCATGTCACGTTGGTTGTATTGACGGAAATGTCAGAGGGAGGGGGAGAGGAAGCGGGAGCCGGGACTTTTCACGAGTGAAGATATTATTGCGCCAAGTCGAAGTGCTCAAAAGCACTTGTTATGGTATTCCGCCATACAATATAGTCATCAATTTTAAACGCTTAGAAAAGCGCAACGGTTTATTTTGTGTCACCAGCCCAGGTCAAGTTACACTACTCGAGTAACTGTGTTTACATAGGGAAAACGTGGAAGTGTTTGGTCGCTTCTCTGCTTGGCCCATATTTAATGCATGGGCTAAGCTAAGTGCTAACATAGTTTTGCGGCAATACAGAGCGATATAGTGCACGCACTGAGACGAGAGAGGTATGTATCAACTCGTCTTAGTTAAGGGAATAACATAGTTTAATAAGAAAAACTGGTGGAGTATCCCTTTAAGAACATCAAGAGCGTTGTATGAAGTGGCGGTCCACAGTCTAGCTACAGTCTCTAGAAAGTAAATCTGCAAATGCATCATGTTTTTTTGCCAGCGATGAATATCTTTATTAGTTGAACATCTTCGTATGTTACTTCGTAAGCTGTCTGTGAATGAATTATTCCACACGACGCGATTTCATTCAGGTAATACATTTTACAACCAAACAGATTATTACGCCATATAGCACTACTACAAAGTATGACATTACCCTTTTTTTGGACATATACATAACTTTATACATTAAATAAGCTATCATCGTCCAGTTTATGAATGTGTGTGTACACACACAATGCGTGTATTGCGCAGTGGCGTGCGAACTCAACTTGAAAACGAATGCCTTTGCCTGCCTTATTAGACTCAGTTAACCAGTTTAAAGATGCTTTCATAATAGCCTACATTTAAATACATTTTGGAGAACAGACAGAAGAAGATCCTTGCATTTGATCGTTGTTTGGGTTGGGCATGACATGACTGCCATCCCTTTACATTTGAATGCAAAACTCCATAGAGTCACTTTATTCCGACATTGTCTAATAACCCAAATGTAGTTGTATAAGTTATTATACTATTATACAAACCAAAGGACAGGCAATGGTTTTCGGGCTATAGATATAATATACAGAAATAATGTTTGTCTCTTCTGTTTTTGTTGCAAAGATAGCTTATCTAATTATGATAATTTTTGTCATTTAAATGAAAAAATATCTAAATAATATCATGTTATATATAGCCTATATATATATATATATATATATATATATATATAGTTGGTGGTTATGGAAGTTATATATATATATATATATATATATATATATATAGGCCTATATGATCCAAAGTAACTAGTAACTAACTACTTTTTTTCATTGGATGCTTTTTTACTCTTACTCAAGTAACTTTTAAGATAATTACTTTTACTTTTACTTTGAGTAAATATTTCTATAAGTACTTGCACTTTTACTTGAGTACAGTTTTTGGATACTCTACCCACCTCTGCCAGTTCCATATTATCTTTATTAAAAAATAAGGCAATAAATGGTTTTATTTTTTTAATTAGACTGCATTCTTGTCAATTTCTAAATGTTTACTTTTTGATTGATGAATTATAACAGACTGATGGGGGGGGGGGGGGATATTACTTTTTAAAAATTGGTTTTATTATTATTTAACAATTTCTTGCTTTTTGTTATTTGTTATTAGTTGTCATTTTTATATAAACATTTAACTTTTAAAATAAAGGTTTTACAACAACATCACCATCTTCTGTTATGTGGGCCTCCATGTTCATCTATTGTACAGTATATGATATTGGTGGACGGTGGTGGGGGCCCACATCAATATTTTTTCAGGGGGCCCCGAATCCTCTAGCTACGGCCCTGAATGCAGATATACAAATTATTTATATATATGTGTGTGTGTGTGTGTGTGTGTTTGGAACAACTAGCATCATCTTGATTCTCGCTTATTGATTGTTGTTTGAGCTGTCACGACATTTCCACAGCATGATTATAAAATAATTCCTCTTTAACTTAGTTTATTTTGTGTTCTCTCTGTTTTGACCAATGAATGACACTCATAATACAAGTTTAGGGAGGTGGAGAGAAAGGTTTTTTATTTTTTATATTATTTTTAGGGCTGTCAAACGATTAATCGCGATTAATCGCATCCAAAATAAAAGTTTGTGTTTACATAATATATGTGTGTGTAGTGTGTATAATTATTTTGTATATATAAATACACACACATGCATGTATATATTTAAGAAAAATGTGTTATTAATATATAAAATATTTGTATTTATATATAATATTAATTATGTATAAATATATATAAAATATATACATGCAAATATTTCTTAAATATATACATGCATGTGTGTGTATTTATATATATAAAATTATTATACACACTACACACACATATATTATGTAAACACAAACTTTTATTTTGGATGCGATTAATCGCGATTAATCATTTGACAGCCCTAATTATTTTTTAATTTCTTAGATATATGAACATTAAGGATGTTATAATTTTGCGAACATTATGGGAATGTTACTTTTGAATGTTCTATGAATTAGAGCCCGACCGATATGGATTTTTGGGGGCCGATGCCGATACCGATATTAGGGAGTAAAAAAAGCCCGATACCGATATATCGGCCGATATTATTTATGTGGATATTATAATACAGTAGCAATATTATTTATGTGTATTATAGTACAGTATACCAGTCAAAAGTTTGGACACTTTCCTATTGGTGTGTACAAACTTTTGATGGGTACTTTACACAGTAGCTATAAACAGAATAAATATATTTTATAAACACGTTTTGCAATGATCACTCAAATGTGGTAATCAAACACTTGTGTGACACAGATATGTAATGGAGGCAGGGGGAATGATAGAATGAGAATTATCCAGCTGAGCTGTAACCAAACTAGTTTGCATTGCATGTTATATTATATTATATTATATTCTAAATACTGTTGCATAATCTTCACTAACGACTTTGTCTTTTAATTTAGTCATAACTATATCAATAAATATATAAAAAGTGTCACTGACAAAACCTTATTATCTTCTATTTTTACTCTTAATTCCTCTAATCTCTACCAGTGGAGGAAGAACTCAGATCTTTTTACTAAAGTAAAATTAATAATATCATAACGAAAAAGTTTTTAAATATGTACAGTACTTTTATACTATTTTAAATAATTAGTAAGCAAAATGTATACTAAACGTGAAACTAGGCTACTCTTAATGCAAAATGGCCCTATATAAAGTGTTATAATTATATACATTTTTGGAATATTGCTTGATGTTGTAACGTAGCGTTATCAGGCAGAATGAGCTTTAACACTGTGTCTACACCGGACGCGGCCGTTACTGCTCGCGTCGCAACAGTTTACCCTAGACAAAGCAGAATCAGTTTACTGTCGGAGATCGCTCGCGCCACGCATTTTAATCAATGTTTCATCAACCAATTGCCTTAATAAATAAGAAGTAGGCCTAAATATAGCAGACAATATAATCAGGACTTCTCAGCTGCGCGCTTGCAATAGTCACAAAGCTCACATACGTGACAGAGGGTTAATTCTGTGAATTACGCTGCGCAAATCACAAGTAGGCTACTACCCACCGGATGAAGAAGGGTTGGCTCTCAGTCTCCACAGGCTGCATAAAATATTCATTTTATTTTATTTTATTTTTCGTGTTCGCATTTATGAGGAAAAAACCATGTTACAGACGCGACAGTTCAGCACTACGGACGTGAGCGCTCTGAAAGCGGCACTAAAATATGCTTTGAAACTTTCACATAGACATCAAACAGAAAGCACAAAACCTTTCGTTTCAAAGTGATTTTCGTTTTGTATTAATTGTATCTTAATTTTAATCAATGTTTCATCAACCGTTTGCCTGGATTTAATTTATAAGAAGTAAATTTAGCAGACGATAGATAATCTCGACACGGAGGCGCCTGCGGGTGAACTGGAGCTCGTCTCATGAACCGAAACTCAGCGTATAGACCTGAGAATTGAAATATATCTATATTGAAATGTCTACTTTTAAACAGAACAATTCAAAACGAAAGACAGACAGACTCATGTTATTGTATGAAATGTGCATTTCTCTCTGGCACGCGTTCACTGAAGATCGCGAGTCAGCATCGTCAACTTCATCTTTGGCTGACACTGACTATTAAAATGTCTCCTTGCTATATTTGTTGTATTCATAATCATTACTTTTGCCAGTTCTTGTGACAGCTATTAGGTGCTTTATTGGCAGCGCCACCCTTACATGAATCAACCGCACCCGCATTTTTTTAAATATTCTTTTATTGGCCATTATAAATGCCGATACCGATAGTTAGGAAAATGCCTAAAATCGGCCGATAATATCGGCCCGCCGATATATCGGTCGGGCTCTACTATGAATATTCTGAAACAATTAACATAAAAAAAAAAACGCTATATGAATGTCCAACTAAAATGTTTCAGAAAAAAATGCTCCAAGAAAGATCGTTTTGAGAACATTATTACAGACCATATAACTTTTTAAACGAATGTTCTATTAACGTTACTTGAATAATGTTTGTTCATAACTTTGAGGGAACCTTGCCAGAGCATTCCCTGTTAGCTATACACAGTACACACTGTGTTGTCTTCTTCTTTCTATTTTATGATGGATGGCAACTGACGTGAATGCTATGTTGGAGTGTCAGCCTTTTTTTAAATAAAATGGTTATCGTGAATACCTATACATTAATTGTAGTGAAAATTACCTCAGAGGGCTTCAGTATAATTACTGTAATATTGTGGCAATGTTTGTGTTGTTTCTAGGCCCATTGTTTTTGTCGGCTAAAATATTTTTTTTATGTCTGCATATTTATTTATTTGGTGAATAACCATGTTGGGGTTCTGATCATGTTTATATTTGCAATAATTGTACATGATCTCTTACATAAATGTATTGAATCCTTGCATTTTATATCTGTCATGATTTTGTGTTGTCTAGCCATTCCTTAATACTGCATGAAAAGCTTGAAAGGGAGAGTGTATTGAGTGTCAGGGGCCAGGAGGGGTGTGGGGATGGAGGACACCGAGCAGGGGACCGATGTTGGTTCGTTCCGGGTGAGATGACTTCACAAAGGCTATCTGCCCTTTTATTTTCCTGGAATACTGAAGATCCAATTGAAAATGCACTGCTGTGTCTGTTTTCCTTCTGACTGTTGTGGCCTGCAGAGAGCAGAGTGGAATGAAAGCGAGAGAGAAACAGAAGAAGAGAAGGAAGGGGTGTGTCGATGGACTGAGTGGGAAAGGGAGGCAGGTAGAGCCGTAGAGGTGAGTGTAGAGTGGTGGGGATTGTGAGGGAATGAAAGCAGTGGGGGCATATGACCCCAAACAGTTGCTCCATTTGTGTTCACTGTTTGAAGTGGTTGCATCCCCCTGGTCATTTTTTTGAAATGGCAGACTTTATGTGCCTCATATATGGGCAGCTGGCCTCTCCCCTTCACGAAAGCAGTGGTGTGTCGCATGTGCATTCGGCTCCCCCGATGGCAGTGGGTAAATGTTTTGTTCTGACTTTTGCCTTACGAGTACTAAAATGACAGAAGTTGACAAATGTCTGTGTTAAATGCTAAGAAAGTCAGTGAGCTTGAGGCTGTGTATCTATTTACCTATTCATCTTGTGCCATGACAATAGACAAACTGCTGATGCACCAGCATACATATGCATACAGGCTTACATATGCATTATGAGGATCTCCGATCCCATTCCGGTGCTGCAGCACATATATATTTCCATTAAGTAGCATATTGAAACTTGTATTAAATTAAACACTTTGTTTACAAAGAAAGAGTTGATTAGAGCTATAACCCAATACAGTGCGAAATAGATTTTCTGCTTTGATAGACTTGGCTGAGCTTGCCGCTGTGTGGATGGATGTGGGTGGGAATCTGATGGTTTCCTTTCCTGCTGCTCTGGATTTCAAGCTGCTTCAGTGCAATGGGCAGCCTGGCCGTGGTTCAGCCACACAGCAAGACTTCTTGAGAGAGACTCTGGAGTCCTGAGCGCTTTCATAAATATGACTGAACCTACGTTTGAAGCAAGGGCTACTGCTTGTAAAATGAAGTTTTTATCAATTTCGAACCAAATTAACAACCTCTTTTGTTATGTGCCAGGCTAAAACGAGCATTGGATAATATAAACATCAATCTGCTGATGTAGCTCTTTGAGAAACTGCAATGATTGTGCTTCATTAGGACATGAAAAGAGATACGCACTCGAAACAAACTCCATAATTAGGTCACAGGATGAAAAATCCATTTATTTTCCCATGTCCAGAGCATGGCACTAATTGCGTTTTTTTTTTTTTTTTTTTTTTCATCTGTCTGTTTTCTCGTAATTCTTCACCCTCAGTCCAAGTGTGAACCCTCTTCAGAGACACACACCCTCTCCGGGTCCAAATCCCTTTCCAGCTCAAGGCCCCAGTGGTGTTTTATACCTTCTTTTTACAACGTCAACCTACCAAGGGTCAGAAATTCTTAGAGGCCTGTTCCCAAGACTCATCCGTTGGCCTTGCTCCCAGCCAGATGGCTCTCATCTAAGAGAAAAAAAGCTCATCCTTCTTTACTTTAACCAGCAAGGCTTCTGGCATTGTTCTTACACTAGTGAAATGGGAGCACTTCAAAACACAAAGCGCATTTATCTCAAACGATATTAAATAGTGACATCCTTTAACATTTTTTTTTAAGGGGGGTTGGGATCATGCACTATGTAATGCAGTATGTAAATGACCCATGAGCATGACGATGATGAAATATTTATTCAAATTTATGAAATAATAATAATTATTATTATTGGTAGTACTAGTAGGGGTAGTAAACTAGAACAAAATAGATAAAATGGACAAATGGAAGGTAAACGTGTAAGTATAATAAATGGGAAATCCCATACATTTTAAAATCTGAATGTACAAAATACAATACATGGCAAAAGAAAGAGAACAACTACGGCATGTTCATAAAAATTGCCCTGTTTAAGCCTCTGTAGGGAAGGTTGAAGTGGAAGACATAAAAAAGCACATTGTCCCCAATCACTCTCCCCCTAGCAGAGAAGTGCACCATCTTGCTGATTGCACCGGGTTGTTGTTTATGCAGACCAGCCTCTTGGAGCTATAGCCATTAGTGGATGCAGCACTTCCCAGACCTGCTCCCTGCTCCAGTAGATCCCTCAAGCAACAGTAAAAAAAAAAAAAAAAACCACTAGCAAGCCATCATTGGCTATGGGGATATTTGTAGTGCAGGGTCAAATTAGTGACCTCTTTCACTTAATGCTTTATTGGAAGTGTCTATAAGTAATACCCTGGGTAGACAAAAATAGCAAACAGTGGGTTCTGTTAAGGACTGACTTGCACTATAGTGAATATGGACACAGCTATATTTGCTTATAAGCTTGTACAGAAGGAATCACTTTGGTTGAATAATGTGGCCAATAGCCATTTTCATTTACAACGTATGTGGTATTATGAAAAATATGTTTAATTTATTATTAGGAACCGAATATATATATATATATATATATATATAATTTTTTTTACACTTTACTGTGAAATACTTGTCTTGGACTTGCTTATAAGAAAAGCTATATATATTTTTTTTTTCTGAATAGAAATGCATTTTACTTTTCTTAAACTTTTCAGAGCTTCATTTTCAGATTAATTTTCCATAAAAACAATATACTCACTCTTTATGAAAAGGCACCTGCATCCTCTTTGTAGCAGCTTTCAATAAGTATTATGCTTTTGGTCTTTTCTCACTTTAAGCTACAGCCGCAGACGGACTGAAGGTGGGGAATCCTTGAGTAATGTTGGGTGTGAAACTTGCATAATACCACCACTGTTTACTGCTAGCTGTCTATGAATGCCAAGATGAAAACTTTAATGTGCACACACAGCAAGTACAATGTTGTAAATTAAAATTGCAATAAATGTGAAACATTTCTCTTGGACTTTTTCCTCAGCCCATGGCTCGAGAAGGAAAGCCAAAATATTCCTGCCATGTAGCCGTATTGAACATCCTACCTACATATTCACTAGCACAGTAAGCCTAGCTATGCCAGACCATCTGCCTGGGATTTGTTGGCTCGCTGTGTATAATAATTAATCAGCCTATCAAATGCATCTGTGATGATTCTCTTCTTTTCTACGCTTAACTTTTTACATCCTAAAAATATTTTTCTCATGAAGTTCCAAAAAATCACGAGCACCTAATGGAAATGTTTTTACACTTTTTTTAGATATACACTATCATTCAAAATTTGGGGTCAATAAGATATTTATTTTTTACTTTAATGTTTTAAATAAATTAATATTATTATTAAGCAAGGACCCATTGAATTGATCAAAAGTAACAGCAAAGATATGTATTATGTTACAATTATTTATATTTGAAACAAATGCTGTTCATTTGAACTTTCTATCATGGTTTCCACAAAAACAATATCAAGGAGAACAACTGTTTTCAACAGTGTTGTTAACAGTAAGTAATGTTTCTTGAGCACCAGATCAGCATATTAAAATGATTTCTTAAGGATAATGTGACACTGAAGTCTGGAGTAATAAACGCAGCCAATTCAACTTGGCCATCATAGGAATACATTACAATTAAAATATATATATATATATTTATATAACATAAACCAATTATTTGTATTGTAATTTCACAATATTGCTGTTTTTGTACATTATTTTTGATCAAATAAATGTTGCTACCTTGAGGCTTCTTTTAAAAATATTATAAAATCGTAGCAACCCAAAACTTTTGTACGGTAGTGTAATTCCTGAAATAATCAGTTTGACCACTAAATGTAGTCATTAAAGGTCATACAGTGCTGATCTTTAGGATGGATAATAATATGTGACACTAGTAAACCATTCCTCAGCGGAAGGGCACATTTTACTGTTCAAATGCACATATTCAATTCAAAGAAGCTGTGTATATAAACAAGTTCTTTCCTCTCTAGTACTTTGTTAAAGGCACACTGTGGAATTTTTGGCCACTAGGGTGCGCTCGACCTGTAATTTTCACGTCTAGTGCCCCTAGAGGCCACAAGCGCCGCAGCATTGTCGCAAAAGTCAACAAACAGTCAACCGGTCAACCTCCAGTGTCTTTATGTGTGTGCAGACGGCATTTGATTTGTATGTTGGAGAAAGTTAATCGATTCACTACTGACCAAAATAATAATATAAATATAAGATTAATAATATAAATCCTATAAAGAAAACAAATTGAATAAAAGTAGCATACGCAGAAAACAATGTCTGATCAGGTAAGTCGCATTGACAAGGGTTGCCCAATCCTGCTCCTGCCGATCGTCTGTCCTGCACAGTTCATCTCCAACCCTAATCAAACACACCTGAAGCAAACAATTAACGTCTTCAGGATCTCTTTGCAATGGGTTGGAGATGAAATCGAGTAGTCGGGAAATCGTGTAACAAAACTGATATAACTCACTACATATTTCCGTTATTTGTAGTCTTCAGTTTGTTTTTCCTTACACAAATACAAACATATATGAGCTGAAAGGAAAAAAAAACATTTACATTTGTATACGGCAGTATGTTGTGACTTATATCAGTTTTGTTACACGAATTCGCAGTAAATATTACATTATATATACACTTTTATGCCGATGTTTATTATAAACTCTCCCTTTTTCTTTTTTTGGTCTCCTCTGATAAAATCTTTGCTTTCTTCGCTTTCTTCCGAGTAGCTGTTGATTCAGTCATGACGACAACATACAGACGCCGGCAATCAAACGCGAGTTGAGCTCTCACGTTAGAATTTGAGGAAGTTGGGGTGGTGGGGGAAGTGACGTATGCCGTAAAGCGGTCGAATTTTGTAGTTCTTTTTGTGCTCGGGTTCCTACCCGAAACCCGAAGTTACATAGTGCTAGTAAAAGCGATACAGACATCTTCAGGCTTCGGCAGACGTGTCATTCAACCTATTGTAAGTCGATGTACCATCTCAATGGGTTTTGGTAATATATTATAAAGGTTGAAAAGTTCCACAGTGTGCCTTTAAGACGTGTCTAATGATGTGGAACGTGAATGCTATAATTCTCACGAAGCCGTCATGTGCTTTGAAAAGCTTTAGATCTCCTTCCTCATGTGCAGGGTGATTATGCCTCATAGCTACAGGGCCTGGATCAGACTGCTGGGCATAAGTTAGTAGTGGAAAATGAGTGAAATGTAGAGACGGTGCCCATTATAAAAAAATAATAATAACTTTCAGAGTTTTAGTTCCATTTGTTTCCCCAATTTCCTCGTTTTTCTTCTTTTTCTTTTTCTTCTCTTTTATTAGAACTAGAGCAAAATACTTTCTTTCATATTCACCTGTGAATGGGAAGTCAATTAAGGAAGTTGAAATGCAGCCTCTAATGAATTACAGATATGCGGTGTGCAAATAAAAGAATGTGAGATTATGAATAGTTCAGTAAATTTTGCTCTCCTCTCTCACCTAGTTTTATTGCTCATATTGTTTACTACATTATTAATAAATGGTATATTATTTAGAAGTTATTTTAGTGATAACTTTAAAGCCTTGCCTATTTTTCACTTGACTGTTGTAATGAAAAAAAACAGCTTTTGAGAATGAAGAATTCTCAAGTGTACATCACAGCAAGCAATGCCTTTGAATGAAGCCCTAGTTCAGCGTAATTTGCTCAAAGCCTTTTTTAAATCGTCACTATTAGGAACAAACAAAGAAATAAAAAGATAAATACATCTGAAGTAAATATTTGATACAGACCTAACAGACAAACATGTTTGTAGCTGTAATCATAGATACAGTATGTATACGTAGATTCCACATTTGATCGCTCCAGACACATTGACACATCCGCTATCTTGAAACATCTTGACGCTGTTCATCACTCACACTAACAAATCAATGATTATGAATTTTCATTGAAAAATTCACAGCATTGTGCAGCCTATGGCTGTAAAAAACACAGAGTAATAAGTTCCAGACAGATGAGATTGTCACAGGGTGGCTTAGAAAGCGCACAACAAAGATGATGGTGAAGAAGTGCAAATGTCTTTAATCTAACAGCAAACACAGAAGAGTACAACACTGTTAACACCAACAATAACTGACAAGGACTAAGTATAAATACACATATGCTGCGTCTCAATTCGCCTACTTACTGTATTCTACGCCCTTAGAGTATGAACTCTTTTTGTGAAGAAAAAGTCCATACTTTTGAGTGTGTAGCAGAAGAGTAGACAAGCTTTGGGACATACTATCACGTCATACAATTGTGTCTTTAATGGTTGCTCTCTGACACTTAGGGCGCTTTCACACTTGGTTCGATTGCTCCCCCCTCCCCCTGGCCCCGATGGACTGTGTTCACATTATATTATTTATATACGAACCGCGGTACGCTTGCGTCAACAAGATGCAGCTGGTGCTGGCGTGTGATCGTGTTGCTTGGTAACCGCTATGAATGAAAAGGCGTCAAAATGGTTAGAATAGCTCGCTTCAAATTTGTTCTTCTTTTTTTTAAATTTTGGTTTTGTTTTCAAAGAAAAGATACAGAATCCCACTTGCCTCTGTCTGCCGCAAAAGTTATACGACCACATTATACGTCATCAACAGCGGTTCACTTCCGCGATTTGGTACGATTGCGTTCATATCAGCAGCGAACAATGCGAGTTCACATGAACCGTACCCCAGACCACCCTTTGTAAGCGGGCTCGAGTACGGTTCGTGGGTGCGCACCCGAGTTCGGAAGACAGCATTCACATCATCCAAACGAACCGAACTCTGAAGTCATTCGAACCCGGGTACGCACCAAAAGTGCTAGTGTGAAAGCGCCCTTAGTTACACACATCCTGTCACGCAAACAGACCTGTCAACCATCATTTAATTTCCTACCGTATTGGAGAGAAATGCAGTAGCACTTTGATCTGCAGTCACGGGTCTTTCATGCAGAGAACTCTCCTCATATTAATGCATAATGGTGCATTTAAAAGTTAATGGCCAAACGGATCTTTCTAAAAGTCCACATTGTTATTACAGATAATAACAATATGACATTAAATAAATATTTTTCTATCAGGTTAAACTTTGATTAGTTACCAAAACCTTCATCTAAACTTATCACCGTCGGTCGCGCATATCCGCCAGGTTTTGTAGTTTTTAACATGTTTTACTCGTGTTTGTAGTTCCTCCTCCAAAGTGCAATGGGTTGTGGGTAATATTATCCTTAAGAGTGTGCACGGATCCACTTCGAAAATCTTCCAGAAATAGTAGACCATCCGGGGACTTCTGACATACTCTTTTTAAAATACTATGCTTTGGGACACACTTATTTTAATCTCACATACTGTTTAGGATGGATAGTATATGCACATTGAGACGCAGGGATAGTAAATGAGGACACTAAACAGGAACAGCTGGACAGAGATGAACTAATCAGACACCATAGTAACTAATGAGAACTACAGACATGACAGAAAACAACTAAACAGAATATAATTGTGACAAAAAATGTGTTGATTTGTGTTTTTATTAGTGCTGTCGTGTCAATCGACTTTTGTTGTGTGATTAATCGCGAATAAACGCACAATTATCGTAAAATTAAGCATGCCATTTTCCTTTTTGAACATATTCATGTTGTCATCATTTGCTATATCCAGCAAAGTAAACAATCAGATTGAAGGGTGATTCTCACAAAACTGTATTTTTTGCAAGCTTCAAGGATCCTTGGAGTCTCCAAAAGGACACCAAATAACCAAATGATATAAGGAGTCCATATAATTATATTATATAATACATTTATGCACCAAAGCACCCATGAAAAAAACACTACAGACAAAAAACACCTTTTCCCAATTCACATTGTATAGTGTGTTTAGATAGAGCAACACCAAAGAACTTGTTTTCATTTTAGACGAGTCAAGCTGTGACACCGAACAGGACCACATGGAGACGCCAAAAAAACCTCCTAAATCAACCGCCTTGACTTGACTGCATAAACCTACGATTACTAAACACAGCAACGTACACATGACAAATAAAACAGTATCCTGAGTGTGTGTGGAAACAGCCGAAATGTACTGAAAAGTGTCTGTACATAAATGCAGCGTGCAATCAGTGATCGAGAGCACATATACACGGTTTGTTGTTTGTGCATCAATATAACACGCTTACTGTACACGACTCCTGTACATCACCAAAACTTCGATCTTCAGAAACAATCACAGAATATGACAGAGCTCATGTTTTAAAGCAAAACACAAACTGGAATGAATAATTAACTAAAAACCCAATGTGAGTCTCTTTTCTCTCTGATTTTTCTGTAATCAGCCTGGTCTTCTTTACATTAGCGCTGCTGTACTGGACTGATTGTATGAATGAATTTCTGAGTTCTAAGATAATCTAACTGCATCACGTAAATTAATGATGCAGCTTCGTGTACTTCTGTAATCTTGTTGCATTAATTGCATTAAATTATTTAAACATGTTAAGAAATTTTAAATGAATCACATGCGTTAATGCGTTAATGTTGACAGCACTAGTTTTTATGTATAACTCAATGTGCAATATCCATATGCATAATTATCACATTAATGATACAAAAACACAATGTGTGAAAATCATCAGCTAATGTCTATTACAAATATGGATATTCATACATGTGAATAACTAGGTTGCAGATGTTTCAATATGGCGGACAACTTACATACAGTATAGCAGGGTATTACAGCCATGTGGCTGTATTACCCTTACCCTCCAATTAATCTTTTTTCATTACCCTATTCATTCTTGTCCCTTTAGGATATGAAGCTAAAGGAGCTGTGGAAGAATGATGAAGGAAACCTGTTGTTGAACACATGTTTATCCTCGGACATAAAAGAAGAGCACCAAAAGAGTGAGAACAAAACCTATTACCATCTCTACTGGAGGTGGGAGAAACATGGAATCGTTCTGACAGACCTCAGGAGAACAATGCAGGTCTGAACCTAATGGCCCCATAAAGGTCCTTTTTGGAGACAATGATCTGATCATTGAGCTCCTTTAGACTTGATCAGTCATTATAAAGTTCTCTGCTATCTTGCACTTCTTATTTATGATTGTCGAAGTTCCATCCTCTCCCTTTCATTTTTGATAGCCTCAGGGAGAGCGGCCTTTTCTATTGGTGAGAACTGAATGGTGTGTCTGTGCAGTGGTTAACTGTGAGCTCTATGATTACACAGCGTCTCATTCTAACAGACAACCGTGACCGAGTCTGTAATTAAATATTCAATCACTGTAGAGCAGGTGTGGGACTGTAGCAGTTCCACAAAAGCAAAAAAATTAGTTCTTTTCCATACTGTTGTACACTAGATATACTCTTCAGCATTACTAGTGACCACTGATCTGAAGCGCTACACAATAGCTGCAAATTTATTTGATGGATCAATATGCTGCGCACTACGTGCCGCTCAGTAGAACACTGTATTCACGGGTAAATAAAACCTGGAACGTTTTTATGAAAACTGGGCTCTCTGAAAATAATACAAAGAAGCCCTGGTGTGTAAAATTGGATTTTCCATAGGAGAATCAGAGAGGAACATATGTCAATATGCATGTATGGATGATCTCACAATCTTTGCACTATGCTGTCTAAACATATATGAGATAAAGCCACTGTTGAAAATAGGGCTGGGTACCGAGTTCGGTACTTTTTAGGTACCGACCGAATTGCCTCGATACTACCGAGTATCGAAACATGTCTTGTTTTTCGGTACCACATTTCGGTACCTAAGTGGTTAATCTCGTCAACGTCAGTGAAACAATAAGCATGCAGCATGATTGGCTGTGGCGGAAAAACACTAGTTTACGCGGCTGCCCAGAGACGCGGCTCGTCGCACGTGAGGCTGCAGTGTGTGTGTGTGTGTGTGTGTAAGCGTGCGTCCCAACCCAGATAGATAGAAAATATGTGGAAATGATCCAAAGTGTACCTATGTCATGTGCCAGACTCGATGCCAGATGCACGCGATGCAATATTTTTGACAAGATCATTGCTGCCAAGATCGACCGGCAACACGGTAAATCTAGGCACTGAAGCGCACAAAATACACTTGAGAGTAATGGTGTTCACATCGAACGCGAATAGAGCGTCAAATACGCGTCTATCGCGTCTAGTTCGACGCTTGAATCTTCAGCTCGAGTTCAAATTTTTCAACTTGCGCGGAAGACGTTCGCGGCAAACGTGCGCGTCACTCGCGACGCCCGGCGCGAATGATGCGTCTATTCGCGTCTTTGCATTGACTATGTATGTAATCTACTCGCACAAATAATTAAATTCGCGTTCGGTGTGAACACACCATTAGTAAACACTTGTTCATTAATAAACAATTAAAATATCTCCTTGCTATTGTTTCCACATCCATAATCATTAGGCTACTTTTGCCAGTGCTTTGCTGCAAGCTTCACGTGCAGGTATATATCCCGCCCCCCAGTAGCCTATATTTAATTTAATTCACATTTATTTGTATAGCATTTTTCACAATACATATCGTTTCAAAGCAGCTTTACCGAAAATGCATGTGTCTAAATTACAATTTAGAGTGATCTGTTATCAGAGGTGACAGTGTAATGCATTTCAATTAATTTTCATTCAGTTTCATCGGTAATTAATGCATTAAGTTAAAGCAGAAACAATGAGCTCATTGAAGTAAAGAATACATGTTGTTAAATGATTAGGAAACATAGAAAACTTTAGCATTGGTGCTTTTTTACATACTCAAAATATGAGTGTAAAAAAGTCAACAAACTGAAATAAAAATTAGGTAATGTTATATTGTTAAACCTGGTTACATAAAATTGGTATCGAAAAAAGTATCGTTCAGGAACCGGTATCGAAGTCAAGGTATCGGTATCGGTATCGGTACCGAACATTTTGTTACGATACCCAGCCCTAGTTGAAAATGAGTGTTCAAAATCTTCATTGTGACAAGTGTTTTGTTTCTTTCCCCAAAGCTTCCACTATCACCTTTTGTGGCACTGATATTTTTTTCTGAATGCAGTGATAACTCCAAGAAAGACAAATGTGTCACCTAAGATAATCACATATACACACTCCCAGTGACGGAGTTCTCCGGCCGTCGCTACACAACGTCAGATCCCACACCGCCCTTCATCTACTATAGGTGAACAAAAAAACAACATGTCCTATGAGCCCTACTGATAACAGCTCTCCTTGACACAAAAGCAGAGACATTCACAAATGTCCTTAGAATAAGCTGGAAACCCAGTGTGCCTGTACCTTCCTCTATTTCTGTTATGAAATGTGACAGACAGACTTGGGCCTATACTCAAATAGTATGGCAAGTCTGATCTAATCTGCTTTGATACATCATTATGAGAGTGATAAGGGGCCAATTCCAAACATATAGGCCTGGTTTCACACACAGGGCTTAATGATTAGGTTTTAGTTTAATTAGGACATATAAGTAGCTTTATAAACATGCCTTAGAAAGACAAAAACACTGGTGTGCATCCTGAGACAAAGCAATGGCACTGACATATTTTAAGATATGTCAGTGCAAGTTGCTTTCAGTTACAGCTTAAACATGCAGGACTAGGCTTAAGCCTGGCCTGTGAAACTGGGGGGGGGGGATGAAATATCTAATCGTTTAAAGGTTCTCTAAGCCAGGGTTTCTCAACCTTTTGCCTACTGCGACCCACTTCTCTTTTGTATGCCAGTCATATGACCCACTAAATAAATCAAGAATAACTGAAATGCCTCTTTAGATCTATAGGCTACAACGCAGGTGTAGCGCAATGACTGAGTATTGCACTCCAAGAATGTCATGTATAAGTCATGTATAATGTGTGATGTTCAATATAAAAATAGTGATAAATGTTACAGTCTTATAGCGCACCAGTAGGTGGCGGCGATGTTGCGTGGTGTTGGTTATGGAACCGAGCTCACGTGTTAAGCCTCGCATGAGTTTTTGAGAGCGAGACTTCCCCGTGAGTGATGGTGTGTGATAACCACGAGAGCTGTAACTAAACGCGATTTATTCCTGTTTTATAAAACGGTTAGTTACAATCCTTGATTCTGATTGGTCAATAGCTGTGCTTTATTCACGATAAAACACGGCTATGACCGCTTCACCCAACGGTTCTATTTATCACTGCGCCCTTAGCAACACCCTTAGCAACCACACGTATCAACATAAACAGACAAAAAACGTAAGAATTAAAAAGGCTAAAATGTTTAAAGTAAATTTCGATTTATTAGGTGGCATGACGATGGATAAGTGGTTTGAGGAACAATTTGTAGAGACTTCTACAAATATGAACCGTCATGCTGAAGTGCTGAAATGTAACATTGATACATTCGAGAAGACTCGTAATGAAAAAAATACCGTGCAGCAAACCCAATGGGCAGTGAAATGCTTCGGTGACTGGTGTAGTGAAAAGGGTTGCAGCATTGATTTTAAACAAATCACCAAGACGGAACTCAACGCACTTCTCCGTGACTTCTACGGAACTGTCAGAAGCTCCAAAGGCGAAAAATATGGGATCAGTAGCTATGTAGCGTTACGTGCGGGTGTGAACAGATTCCTGAATGATCCACCTTTGAGTTTGTCCTGGTGTCTGATGAGAGACAGCGAATTCACCTCATCCAATAATGTTTTCGTTGGAGTCGTAAAGACAATGAGAAGAGAGGGTCGTGATAAAACGGAGCATCACACATCGATTTCTACGAAAGATTTCAGCACCATAAAACTGTCCGATGCGCTTAATCCTAACACACCTGAAGGACTCGTTAACAAAGTCTGGTTTGACGTGCAGTTACACTTCAGACGTAGAGGAAAAGAGGGGAACCGAGAACTCATTCCAGACTCATTCCGCATTTTAACAAACGAAAATGGTGTAAAGTATGTCACAATGAGCTTCAATGAAGACACAAAAAACCATAAGGACCCACATGACAGAAATAAGGAGAGCAGGCGTGGCTTCATGTTCCAACAAACTGGGAACCCGCTTTGTCCCGTTGCCTCTCTAGAGAAGTACGTTTCTCTTCTGCCATCTAACCCCCCTGCTTTTTACCTTCACCCCAAAAAGCAAAACCTCTCTAAATGTGTTTGGTACGTAGATCACGCAGCGGCACATAAATCATATTAGCTATTTATAATTTGTGTTAAATCTTGTTGTGTTAAAGTTTTTTCTCGTTTTTGACTGTTGCAGGTACACAAGAGAGCCTATGGGTGTGAACTATCTCGCAACAATGTTGCAGAGAATTTGTAAAGCAGCAGGCACCTCAAAGGTTTACACAAATCACTGCCTTAGCAGCACCATAGTGCAGAGATTGTCCGATGCTGGTCTCGAATCGAGGGAAATTATGTCTGTGAGTGGACATAAGTGTGAAAGTTCACTACAGAGCTACTGGAGGCCAAACTTAAAACAAAGAAAGCACTGGAGCGACATTCTTGCTGCAACAGAAAACACTGCTGACAGTGCTGAGCCCCAACTAAAGAGAACCGCGTTAAATATCACCACAGTGGAGCCGATTGAAATGAGACAAATATTTAATGCGTGCACAATTAACGGAGATGTTCAAATAAATTTAAATAAACAACAATAAAAAAGAATCTCTTGTTAGGCAGCATTTTAATAACTGAATTGATAACATTAATAAAATAGATTAAAGACCTAACTGTTATCTATCAAAATATGTGCCCTTGTGTTTTTATTTATAGGCTATGTAAATATTTAGTTTAGTGCAGAGAGAAAATAACGGAATAAACAAAAAAGTAAACGTTTTCTCATGCTGAGAGATAAGCTATGCCTATTTGTGTGAGGAAATTTCACAAATATTGTGTTGTAAAAAATAAAAAGAATGAGACAAGTTTGAGAACGGTTTGTTGTTTTTATTTGAGCTTTCATGCATATTACACATTGGAACGTTGTTGTTCACGGTCAGGGACTATTTTTTTTCTAGCGGAAGGAATGCTTTTAATGCTTTTATTGATTTAACTTCCATGAAATTTCCACTAATAATTTTTTTTTTCTTTAATATTGTGTGGTAACCGTTTTATAAAAGCAATAAGGTACTCGAGGCAAGTGCTGTATCGTGAATAAGTAACGGCTGAAGGGGTTGCAGGCACTCCGCTTCGCGTCGTGCCTAACAACGCCCTTCAGCCGTTACTTATTCACGATACAGCACAGCCTCTCGTACCTTATTGCTTACTTGCAGAATAAATACACTTTAAATGTGCAACCCCCTTTGTGAATTATTCCTTGCACTCTGGGAAGTGTTACATATTTTGGCGAGCCAACCAGCCAGGAGCTGCAAGTTACAACGAGTGAGCTCCTGAGACGAATCTAGACAGTGAAGCAGGGTAAAATGGCAAGCATGGATGAGCTGCGTGATCAGATCAGCCGAGCAATACTGAAGCTGAACAGCTCTGATCTTGTTCCAGTGTGTCAACGCCTAAAATGTGATGAGCCTGTCGGAGGGTTTGAAAGCAAAACACGACGTGGCCTCATCAGACTGGTGGAGAAAACGCTGGATGACATAGAAGAGATAGAGGATGATGAGGTATTTCTTCGGTGTCTGGAGGATCTGTTGCTGCAAATAGACACTCAGATACAGCCAACTAAAGCTGCATCGAAGATTACACCAGATGAGCCAAATGAGTTAGATATGCTGAAAGAGAAATATTCCAGATTGCAGATGGAACAAGCTCAAGCCCGTCAAATATTTGAAGAGGAGATTGTCGCAATGGAGCAAAGACTGAGGGAGGAAACTAGAGCTGTCACAGTGACACCACCTGCGCTGTCTGAAGTGACTCTAAGGAGAGAGTTCCGGATCTGTGGACAAATTGGGGAGGCAGGACAGCGAGAGAAACTGTCCTACACCAGCCTCATGAACCAGATTGAGTCCGCACTGAGAAAGGGTCATTTAGAGACAGAAATCATTGAAGCTGTGACACGCGCGGTGAGCCCAGGCCTCCATTTAAGAGATATGCTTGAAATAAAACGAGATCTCACTCTTCCGACCTTAAAGACAATCCTGAGAGGACATTTCAAAGTTGATCCACCATCTGATCTGTTACAAAAGTTGATGAACATGTCACAAGACCCAAAAGAATCAGTCCAGAACTTTCTGTTCAGAGGAATTGAGCTCAGAGAAAAGTTGCTGTGGAAGCTGAGTGAGGAAGATGAAGGTGAGCAGTTTAGCCCAGAATTAATTCAAAGGAAATTTCTACGCTCTATAGAGACCGGACTACTAAGTGAAGGGGTGAAGCTGCAACTTAAGCCCTACCTTAGCAACCCCAGAATCAAAGATGATGAGCTGATAGAGCGAGTGAATGAAGCTGCAAATCTAGAACAAGAGCGACAACAAAAACTGAAAAAGACGTTAATGAGCAAGTCGCCAAGACTGAGTGAAATACAAACCAACATATGTCCGTTTGAGTCCCAGCTACATTCTCAAGGTTGCATGGAACCCAAGAGAGATGACAGAGTACCTGCAGTTAAAGCTGATTCAGCCACCAACAGCAGAAGGAGTCAAGTCAAGCGGGAGGAGGCAGATTCAAACACCAGCCAACTGATTGAACAGCTCAGAGCAGAAGTCCTGGAAATGAAAAAGATGGTGAATGAGACGATGGAGACAGCTAAGCTGCGTGGCCGAACGGAACGATCAACACCTGTAAATGTCAGCAGACTGCGAGGTTGCAGAGCCTGTCAGGAAGCTCAAGTCGGTGAGCAGTGCGAACATTGCTTTCGTTGTGGACAGGAGGGCCATCTTTCCAGAGGTTGTCGGCGACCCAGAGAACAGCAGGGAAATGGAAGAGGGCTGCTGCGTCGGGACCCTCAGTAGCCCTTGAGACAAAGTCCCCCCTCGATTACTCCAAGCAGACAGTGAAGCTGAATGAATTGAAAAAAACTGTTAATAACATTCCTCTTTACCAGAATGGGAAACTGATAAACCTCATTGGCAGAAAATGTCTGGTTCAATGTTTGCTGGAGGGAGAACCCGTGGAAGTTTTGTGGGACACGGGTGCACAGGCAAGTGTTATCAATGAGGAATGGAGAAAAGAAAACGTACCTCATCGAACAGTAAGACCTCTCGATGAACTGCTTGAGTCCGGTACCCTGGTGGGGTTAGCTGCAAATCAGACTGTAATACCGTTCCTGGGCTGGATTGAAGCTGAATTCAGTTTAGGCACAGACTCAAGTGCTACTCCGCCGTTACTGGTTCCAATATTAGTATCCACTGACCCACAGGTAGCTGAACAGCCTATCATTGGGTTCAACGTAATTGAAGCAGTTCTCAGTCAAAAGAGGGGCTATAAGTCAGAAAAAGATACAATCTGCGAAGTGAGTAAAGCGTTCTGTGTGCCATTCAAAACAGCAAAGTTGGTGCTCAAGTTAATTCAGTCTACAGATTCTGGAAGTGAAGCAGGTATTGTGCAGACGGGAAGGAGACTAATTCATTTACCAGCTAACCAAGTCACAACTGCATTGGTTAAGATCAATACAGGGTCTCAGTTTAAAGGTCAAAGTCTACTATTAGTCCCAAGCAAACAGCCTGCACTGCCAGAAGGGGTTGTTATTGAAGAAGGAGTAGTTACTGTTCCCGCTGACAGATTTGCAGTTGTACCAGTGCCGATTGCTAACACAAATAACTATGCTGTTGCCTTAGATCGTGGAACAGTCCTGGGTGATCTTCAAGTAATAAAATCTGCTTTATCTGTGGCTACAGAACAAACAAACAGGGGCGAGTCCACAGCCAGCAAAGATCAGGACACCATTGATGACAGTAACAGTAAGGAAAATGTGAGTAAAGGTGATTCACAGAGACAAAAACCTAGCCAATGGGATCCTCCTTTCTCCCTGGATCATCTGAGTGGAACACAGAAGGAGATAGTGAGACGAGTGTTGAGGGAGGAGTGTCATGCTTTCGGCTTTGATGAGGATGACATCGGCTGTATTCCGTCATTGAACCTGCATATTACACTTCACGATACCTCACCGGTGAAGAAAACATACGTGTCAGTTCCAAAACCGTTACATCAGGAAGTGAAAGAGTACTTACAAGACTTACTGAATCGTGGGTGGATTGAAAAGTCCAGGTCACCCTATGCATCAAGACAAGTAGTCAAAACGGAGCCGACAGATGTGAAAATGCTTCTGAGACAGTGGCAAAAATTGTACATCAATGAGCATGGCATACTTTACAGAAAAGCCGGTGGAAGAGACCAGCTTGTTTTGCCAAAAGAATATCACCAGACTGTATTCAATGAGCTTCATAAAGAAATGGGACACTTGGGAGTAGAGAGGACAGTGAATTTGATTCGTGATCGGTTTTACTAGGTTCGTATGCATAGTGACACAGAGCATTTCATCGCCAATGTATGTGAGTGTTTAATGCGGAAGAAACCACATAAGGCCACAAGAGCTCCTCTTGTCTCAATCGTCACTACACGACCGTTTGAGTTAGTGTCTATAGACTTTTTACATCTGGAAACCTCTAAGGGAGGGTACGAGTACATTCTGGTTGTCATAGATCATTATACTCGTTTTGCACAAGCTTATGCCACTAAAAACAAATCAGCCAAGACGGTGGTGGACAAGATCTTTAATGATTTTGTTTTACGTTTCGGATTCCCAGAAAAGATTCACCATGATATGGGTAGGGAATTCGAGAACCAGTTGATGTACCAACTGCAGAAGTGCTGTGATGTGCGAGCGTCTCATACTACCTGTTATCATCCACAAGGAAATGGACAGGTAGAGCGCTTCAACAGAACATTACTGTCTATGCTGCGCACCCTTACAGATGCAGATAAAACTCAATGGAGAAAGTCACTGGAGAAGATGGTTCACGCTTATAACTGTACTCGCTGTGAGGTCACCGGGTTTTCCCCTTTCTATTTGCTTTATGGTCGTTCCCCACATCTGCCAATCGATCTGCTCTTCAACCTACGGCCAGCAGAAGGGAATGAGAATTATGCTGAGTATGTGAAGAACTGGCAAACGAGGATGCATCAAGCTTATGAGATTGCCTCCAGAACAGCTAACAGGGAAACCTCAAGGAGTAAGCAGGGGTATGACAGAAGAATTCATGGAATTGACCTTCAGCCGGGGGGACGAGTGCTGGTCCGAAATCTATCTGAGCGAGGAGGACCCGGTAAGCTCAGATCGTACTGGGAAAACAGAGTGTACGTGATTGTAAAAAGAAGGAGTGATGAGAGTCCGGTGAATGAAGTCTTACCGGAAGGAGGAGGTAAAATGAGAGTGTTACATCGGAATCTATTTCTCCCTTGTGATAGTTTGCCATTGGAGAACTCCGAAGCAACACCACAACCAGAGACAGTGAGAGAGACAAAAGTAAGCAGAAAAGACAGAAAATGCTTGGAAGAAGGTCAGAGTGATATGTCAGAGAACGAGGATTTTCAAGATGGTGAGCTAGTGCTACAGTTTCCTACTTCCTTGAGGCAGTGCCGGAAGTCTGTTCGTCTCAATCCGGATGTAGAACCGTTCACGCCAAATGTGGAACAGCACTGGGAGCAAGAGTCACAGAGAATAGAGGAGGAGATAGCAGAGGATGGGCCAGAGGAGCGGATGGAAGAGTATCTTGGAATGCCTGCGGAACAGTCGGGGGTATCGGAAGAACAAGCATCAGTTGAGAGCGAAGATGATGACTCTACACCTTTCAATTCTTATCCAAGGAGAGAACGCCGTCGTCCAAAGACTCTGACTTATGACTCATTGGGTCAGCCATCTGTGGTGGAAGTTGCAATGGATAGACTAAATGTGAGTAGAGAGGCTGCTGTCCAAGGACTGTGGCGACCATGGACAATGTTGGTTACCAGCTAAACTTACATTGATTGGCCACACTTGATCAGGACTGGTGTGGAAACGAATGTTTTCATGGACAATGATAGATGTGGAAAGGAAAAAAACTGATCTGTTTCAACTGCTGAACATAGGCAACTAAGGACATTGTTGACTTACTCTACAAAGTAAACTAAGATGGGTAGTAGACTAATGAATTGTCTGGCCGAAATGGGGAGTCTATTACAAAAGAAGGTGTATAAGTGAGAAGTGTTTACTGTTGCTGGAAATATAATATCATTGTGCGACAATGGACAATGCATCCAACGGTTAATTTGACCCATTGTAGAGGGTATTTCAAGTGTTTGAAATTTAAGTCATCACTACTATTATAAGGTGTTTGCTGCGAAAGTAATTGATTATCAATTATAGTCAAATCTTAAATGTAGTAAACATTTTAAAATTAGTAGGGGAGAGTGTAGCGCAATGACTGAGTATTGCACTCCAAGAATGTCATGTATAAGTCATGTATAATGTGTGATGTTCAATATAAAAATAGTGATAAATGTTACAGTCTATAGCGCACCAGTAGGTGGCGGCGATGTTGCGTGGTGTTGGTTATGGAACCGAGCTCACGTGTTAAGCCTCGCGTGAGTTTTTGAGAGCGAGACTTCCCCGTGAGTGATGGTGTGTGATAACCACGAGAGCTGTAACTAAACGCGATTTATTCCTGTTTTGCAGAATAAATACACTTTAAATGTGCAACCCCCTTTGTGAATTATTCCTTGCACACTGGGAAGTGTTACACAGGCCTATATGCTTATTATAATTAATGATAATCACGAAAACACACAAACATTTTCAATAATTAGGCAGACTATGAGGCAAACTGATTTTTTTACTCACGTTAAAGGAGAACTCCGGCGCAAAATGAACCTTTGGTCTAATTACACATTGTTACCTAGTCAACCGTTATCTGAGATTTGTTTTCATGATTATCGAATGTAAATAGTTGTTTCTCTACAAACAGTTTAGCCTATAAAGCTAGTATAACGCTAGTATATTGGGCATAGTGTAATGACAAATAAAAATCGCTTATTAATACCACTAACAAGGCTCAAAATAGCCCCACACTAGCACGGTAGCATAATGAGGGTCCCTACCTTCAAACCGAAGCATTGAGAACTTTGTCAGTGTCCAGACAGTTTAATAAGAAGATATTTTAAACATACAGTCAACTTCGCGTATACAGGCAGGAGCCATCTTTGAAATACAGTCTTTACCAGTCGATCTACGAACGCCGATCCAAGCCTGCTGTTCGCGCTCACCTTATCACAACTTATAGCTCGTTCACATTCTCACCAGCGCACTTGGATCGGCGTTCGTAGATCGACTGGTAAAGACTGTATTTCAAAGATGGCTTCTGCCTGTATACGCGAAGTTGACTGTATGTTTAAAATATCTTCTTATTAAACTGTCTGGACACTGACAAAGTTCTAAATGCTTCGGTTTGAAGGTAGGGACCCTCATTATGCTACCGTGTTAGTGTGGGGCTATTTTGAGCCTTGTTAGTGGTATTAACAAGCGATTTTTATTTGTCATTACACTATGCCCAATATACTAGCGTTATACTAGCTTTATAGGCTAAACTGTTTTTAGAGATAAAACTATTTACATTCGATAATCATGAAAACAAATCTCAGATAACGGTTGACTAGGTAACAATGTGTAATTAGACCAAAGGTTCATTTTGCGCCGGAGTTCTCCTTTAATGTGATAGCCTTGAGACTGCCGCTCTGATCATATCCAGACTTGGTGGAATTTGGAAAAGTGTGACTCGTAGTGTCACACAAACTGTTGTCAGCCTATTCCTGCTTTTTGTTTTCGTTGCAGTCACTGTTGAAAATCCCGACTGACAAAGATACCATAAAACTTTAAATAATAGCCCGGGCTTTTATTTTCCCAAATCGTCGAACTGCACCGGCTTGTATTTGAGACAGGCGTCTATATGAGCCTTTATAATTTAGTGTTGAGATGTTGTTCATTGAGATGTTGTTCCTAGAGTCTCTAATCTCTAAAAATCTCCAAATGCTCCACGCGAAACTGCGGTCTTCCAACCATTTACTATCGTGTCAATTGATTTTGATTAATATGCGCGAGGGATAGAGAGCAAGACAGCGCTCGTGTTGTTTGAAGACGTGAGTGCGCGCGCGCGGCCGGGGCGCTCTCTCTCTCTCTCTCTCTCTCTCTCTCTCTCTCTCTCTCTCTGCTCGTTATGCACTGTCAAGCGCAGCAAGCGGACGCTCTGACGGGTTTTAGAAGATTAAATACAACCCGAAACTAAAAAACAGACCCGGCTTCTATTTGAGACCGGCCTTTATTTACCCAAACCTGTCGCCACACCAGGCGTGTAAAAGAGACAGGCGTCTATTCGGGACTCGGCTATTATTTGAAGTTTTACAGTAGTAGTGCTAAATGGGAAGAGAAACTTCGTTGCACAATCTGCGAGTTGTGGATATTCATTTCTGGTTTGAATCTCAGCAATGAAAATAGCCTATGATTCGTCGGAGGATCGGCTACGTTTCCATGCATAACTTTTGTTTCAATCGGACTGAATTAATTCCGATTGATGAATCTGAATGTAGTGTTTACATGAACGCTAAACGTGCTGGGGTTAATGTGCGCGTTTATATGTCACAAGATTCAAATCGAATTATATGTTTTTGACATGCGCACACTGCACGAATATACAGAGTTTCCCGCTGTTTGCGCATACTAACTATTCTCTTACATTGGTTCTTTATTTGTTTTAAACAGCAGACTTAATATTTATCCATTGCTGGTCATAATTTGGAGACCATGAGCATATGAACCGTTGTGCCGTGCCCGTGCTGCTTATTTATCACGCAGTAAAAATGCCCAGCACCCAAAACCAGTCGTCTGTGAATGAGAGTCTGAAACAAGGACTGGTGGGATGTTGTCCTGCTCCACTTCACAGACGCTGAGTGAAAGGAGAATTTTAGAATGATGGTAGGCTACGCTCAATTATACGACACTTTACTCAAAAGGAAGAACAGCTTGTTCAGCGCGTCATACATCAATATGCTATGCGCAGTCCTTTAGTTTCGGTTTTCAATCCGATCAAGCGTTTATGTCCTCCCAGTTGGATTAGAAAAGGAATAAACCACCCCTTTCAATCTAATTGAAATTTTATTGGGATCGAGCTCAATCGGATCGATTAAGGTGTTTACATAAAGGCTTTTTAGTCCGATTGAACCGTCAATGCGTTTACTAACGGATTATTTGGATTTGGTTGCATGTAAATGTAGCCTGTTGCAATGAGCCTTTTGTGAAGCCCACTTATTGGCTGTGGCGGTTAACACAGAGAAAGTCTCGCGACCCCCTATAGAACGAACAACGACCCACTAGTGACCCACTGGTTGAGAAACACTGCTCTAAGCGATCCTGGGTGTTGTCACTTCTTGTTGATGTTCGAACTATTGTCAAACAAAACGGAGGCTAGCTAGACCCTCCCTCCTCCTCATCCGCACACTAACCCCCCAAACCCTTCTTGTCGGGCATTGGCTGGAACAGTTTGTTATGTTTCGTGGTGCGGGTAAGCCCAGTTTGTTTTTGTTGCTGTTTGTGGAGCCTGGACTGTCTACAGAGATCGCGTTTCTTTACAGTGTGTTCAGGGGACAGGCAGCCAGCGGATAGTGAGGAGATGTTTGCTGTATGTGACAAAAAATGTTTTGGCCTAAAAAACGCGTGACATCGCTTAGAGCACCTTTAAGAACAAATAACCTGGATTTCATGTTACTGACAGCTGCAGTGCAACAGTTCTCAGTGGATCAGACCCTCCAAACTTTGTCACATTAAAGTATTTATCATCTATAATTTATTCAGCCATGCATGGTCTTTTAGAAAATCTCCCTTTGACTTTAATTAATAGAATGTTCACAGTCAAAATGTAATGGTGCTACCTATCTATCTATCTATCTATCTATCTATCTACCATGCAAATTATTTTATTCTTAGAATATTACTACAAAACAGTACATCATCTAAAACCATTTACTGTCTTGGCACACTCCCCATATCCTTGTTTAAAATGTGTTTAACTATCTAGAAATTGATCTATTAAAAAACGTACACTATTCGGGCATTCAAAAGTCTGTAAAACTGATTTATGTATTGTCAATATAAAGCACTTGCATTTGTGTATACAATTTGTTAAACTCACCTTCCTTACACACTCAGAATAACACACATGCTTATGCAGAAAAATGTAGAAACTCTTTGTGCATGATGCAGACATTTTAGATAAAACAAGGACAGGGTTCCCATGATCCTCTACATTTTAAAAGTAATTGGATGGGCCAGGAGAGTTTAAAGAGCAAACAAACTGAACTTGTGAACCACTGGATTGCTGCTGTTAGCTTTTCTCCTTGACCTTTTCCAGCCATGTTAACTACCCTAGTGCTAATTGGGCTCAGTGTGTTCATATGACCTCTCTGAATGGAATAGTAACAGTGAACGGAACAGCAAAAAAAAATACCAGCAGTTGCTCAGATATTAATACATTTGGAAAACGTTAGTGTCATCAATATTACTGTATAGTAAATATGATTTATAATTTTTAACTTCCAGACCAGATTTTACACTAATTGTTTCTTACTTCAATCTAAGTTGTCAGACAATGTTACAAATATTTATAGATTATTGTAAAGGATCCACTTAAGGCAAGTTGTAGAGAAGAACCCAAGTGCAGTTTATTACAAACAAAACTAAACATGAAACAAAAACATGGCGTGGCATGAACTCAAAACAAAAACGTGACGCTTACCAACAATGGTTTACAGGGAAACAAAACTTGACAAAGACACATGGCAAACATGAGGGCTTAAATACACAGACTAATGACAAGACAAGGGACACCTGTGAACAATTAAATAATGAACCAATGACAACATGGCAGGATCACATGACAAACAGGGAATCACATCACAAGACACAGAAACATGACAATGACATGAAACGTGACCAAGACAAGACCAAATTGTGACAGCCTCTGGCTCGGCAGACGTGACGTGAACAGCCCCTTGCTCGGCAGACGTGACGTGAGAGACTCCGGCTTGGCAGGCGTGATGTGAAGAGACTCAGGCTTGGCAGGCGTGACGTGAAGAGACTCTTGGCGTGGGCAGACCTGGGCCATGGCATGGCGTGGGCGGATCTGGGCCATGGAACATGGGTGGCACTGGCAGTGCAGGAAGCCACGGCTGCGCCGGCAATGCAGGGAGCCAGGGCGGTGCAGAAGTGCAGGGAGCTATGGCGGCGCGGCCTCCATGGTCCCATCAAGGGATTTTCTTTTCTTGGGGGCAGCTATGGGGTAATGGGCTGGAATAGTCACCGGCTCAGGAACAGACACCGGCTCCCATGTGTGCGTAGCCCACACACACCACATGGCTGTGGCCATAATGGCCAGCGTTGCAGTCACTGAGGGCTCAGGCGGCGTGGCGACGGCCATCTTGGGACGAGACTCTGGAGTGGTGGCGGCCAACTCGACCGAAGACACAGGCACTGCAGACATGGCGTGAACAGTCTCTGGCCGGGCAGCCGAGACGTGAACAGTCTCTGGCTGGGCAGGCGGACGTTAATAGCCTCTGGCTCAGCAGACGTGACCAGCCTCTGGCTCGGCAGACGTGACGTAAACAGCCTCTGGCTCAGCAGACGTGACGTTAATAGCCTCTGGCTGGGCAGACGTGACATGAACAGTCTCTGGCTGGGCAGGCGTGACGTTAATAGCCTCTGGCTGGGCAGGCGTGACGTGAACAGCCTCTGGCTGGGCAGACGTGACATGAACAGCCTCTGGCTCGGCAGACGTGACGTGAACAGCCTCTGGCTCGGCAGACGTGACGTGAACAGCCTCTGGCTCGGCAGACGTGACGTGAACAGCCTCTGGCTCGGCAGATTTGACGTGAACAGCCTCTGGCTTGGCAGACGTGACGTGAACAGCCTCTGGCTTGGCAGGCGTGACGTGAAGAGACTCAGGCTTGGCAGACGTGACGTGAAGAGACTCAGGCTTGGCAGGCGTGACGTGAAGAGACTCAGGCTTGGCAGCCGTGACATGAAGAGACTCAGGCTTGACAGGCGTGACGTGAAGAGACTCAGGCTTGGCAGGCGTGACGTGAAGAGACTCAGGCTTGGCAGGCATGACGTGAAGAGACTCAGGCTTGGCAGGCGTGACGTGAAGAGACTCAGGCTTGGCAGCCGTGACATGAAGAGACTCAGGCTTGACAGGCGTGACGTGAAGAGACTCAGGCTTGGCAGGCGTGACGTGAAGAGACTCAGGCTTGGCAGGCATGACGTGAAAAGTTTCAGGCTTGGCGGGTACTGTGGGGTTGCGGGGCTCCTCGTCCGCAAAAGCCACAGTAAATGGAGAACCGCTCAAAAGGGCATAGTCAATGAATTGGGCCAGGGGCAAATTATTTTTTCCCACTGGCAATTTAGATAGACCGCACCGGTTCGTTTAGCCCAAAGCGGAAAATGTCCTTTAGAGCCACGTCATTAAAATCAACCAAAGTACAAAGTTCACAAAAGTTCTTAACATACGTTTCCAGGGGACGATTCCCCTGGCGTAGATTCATGAGGGCAACTGCTGGGTTCATAGTTGGTCAAGTTTTCTGTAAAGGATCCACTGAAGGCAAGTTGTAGAGAAGAACCCAAGTGCAGTTTATTGCAAACAAAACTAAACAAGAAACAAAAACATGGCGTGGCATAAACTCAAAACAAAAGCGTGATGCTTTCCAACAATGGTTTACAGGGAAACAAAACTTGACAAAGACACATGGCAAACATGAGGGCTTAAATACACAGACTAATGACAAGACAAGAGACACCTGTGAACAATAAAACAATGAACCAATGACAGCATGGCAGGATCACATGACAAACAGGGAATCACATGACAAGACACAGAATTATGAAAATTACATGAAACGTATATTCAAAATATATCTCAGCGGGTCCTGCGCACAGTGGAAAAAGGGTACAGAATTCCGTTCGAGTATCATCCACCGAAATTCAGCGGGATGGTTCACACGCTTGTCAGCCCCGAGCAGGGTCGGGTCATGGAACAAGAAGTTCAGTCCCTCTCAGCAAAGGAAGCCATAGAGCAGGTTCCTCTTCAAGAAAGGGAATCCGGGTTCTACAGCCGGTACTTCATAGTTCCCAAAAAGGATGGGGGGTTACGTCCTATAATAGATCTCAGGGCATTGAATCGGTCTCTGAGGAGGTTCAGATTCGTGATCCAGATCAGGTTTGTCACGATAGATCTAAAAGACGCGTATTTCCACATATCCATCCGTCCCCGTCACAGCAAGTTTCTGAGGTTCGCCTTTGGTGGAAAAGCGCATCAATACCGAGTTCTTCCATTCGGCCTAGCATTGTCACCTTGCACCTTCACAAAATGCATGGATGCTGCTCTAGCTCCACTGAGAATTCAGGGTATTCGTATTCTCAATTACATCAACGACTGGCTCATTCTGGCACAGTCAGAGGAGATGGCGGTTCAACATCGAGATGTTGTTCTGAGCCATCTGAGGTTCTTGGGGTTGAGACTCAATGTCAAGAAAAGTTCACCATTTCCCTTTTCAGAGAACGACATTCCTGGGGGTAGTGTGGGATTCAGTTACGATGCGGGCACAGTTGTCTCCTGCTCGTATAAACACCATCTTGACCACAGTCACGAGTATCAAGCTAGGCCAGGCCATCACTGTCAAACATTTTCATCTGTCATGGAAGGCCGCTACAATAGGAGTCCATGGAAGGACCACCATCTCTCGTGGCACATCAATTGCCTGGATATGTTGGCAGTAGTCTCTCAGACATTTCCTTCCAGACCTCAGAGGCCATCATGTTCTACACTGTTAAAAATTGCTGTAAAAATACAGCCAATTTCCAACAGTAAAATACTGTTATTTCAATAAACAGTTTAATCCTGTAAATTTACAGTCTATGTTCCATAAATTAATTGCATTTATGTGTAAACCAGTTTGTTCCAGGAAAAAAAACAGTCTTGGACTGTAAAAAATAGCACGTGTGGGCGGGGCATCTTCAACGCGGTTTATTTTCGAACAGAAAGCAGTCAAAGAACAAAATTGTATCGCAACACTCCTCTAGGCTGTCTTAAAGAAGGCCACTGTTCAAGGTAAGTTTATTTCTTTGCTGTTATTGTAACAGAAACAGGAATTTTTGTATTGACCCTTGAGGTACAACAACAACAGACAAAGGTGTATAAACTCAGTTTTATTAACAATCTTTAAATACATAAAAACACACACACTATATATAGAGGTATGCACGACTAGGCAGAGAGGTTATCAAAGTCTATATACATGGTCCAAGACCACGCTAAAGATAGCAAATGGTTAAGTATAAATGAGCAAATTAAGCAAGTCGCACTGCTGCTATAAAACCGGTGGTAAGAATATGGCGCCCTCTAGCGGGAAGTGAAGTCTCAAGGTCCCAGTTATCCCAACGCTAATAGACGTACCACTAATAATTATACACTCGTGTACAATTCACATCACACACATGATCACACTTTCATGAAAACAAGGGTTAAATAACCATAACCATATGTGACAAAAGATACAAATGATCACACAGCATAACGCAATAGACCAGCCAAAAGTAACATGCACAGACAGTTAAATGCTACAACGTTGAAGACACTGTGTACACGAGAAATACACTTTCACCACATTCACTGTTCAGGAAAGATACAGCGAGCAGCCAACCCCTATAACCTAACCATTGTTTGCCTAATACAACCCCCCCGTTGTTGTACAGGAAAATTAACAGCTCAGCAACCACTCACGGTCAGTCCACAATTCGAAATCACAGTACAAAGAAATCACCGCCGTCTCTGTCTCTTTGTTCCTTGTGACTATGCAGTGTATCTGACGCCTCCCGTTGACAGCGTTTATCCACGGAACTCCACCTGGAACTGCGAGGAGGGGAAAGTGAATCAGTCAACTTTTCACAACAATATCACAGGGTAAAGCCCACTCGTTTGCGAGACAGTCGCAAAACTAATTCCCTTTAATGCGAGGAATAGAGTGCGTTGGAACAATTCTTTCGCCGTCTCCACTGCATCCAAGTAGATAGTGACCGGCTCGCGGCTATCTGGGTAATCGGTGGCGTGTAATATTGACGTCTCCGCTCTCGTGAGTTGCGGTGCGTGAAGTCGTTTCGGGCTCCGGTTACTTCCCTGTTACCAGAATCCATCAGCTTTTATCCTCTCCAGCCACTAATCACAAAGGCTGCTGATCATTCCCCATTATCAGCCGCACCTGTGGATGAACATCTCAACCACACACACAGACATGTGTACAGCCCCGCCCCCCAGACAGTTTATTCAACATCTCAATTACGTGTAGCCCCGCTACATTATTCTATTATGTTCCTCCAGAGTCCCAACCTGTAAAATCGCCTTTTTCATGAGGTATTTTTAACTGCTTAAGTTACTGAGCGCGAACAGCGTTTTGCAGACAGAGCTCGACGGTTGAGGCATTTCGCCTAGCTGCTAATGAATGCTCTCTGAGCTCCGATTATTACACATGCGATTATTACTGCGAATTCTTTGCTTGGTTAAAGTTGTTACCATTTAGAAATTAGTTGGGCTTTCTTTTTTAGTAGCCTAACCCTTAACTCGATTTACATGAATTTGTGATTCAGTAACGTTACACGGTGCGAATCTTACCAGATGCATCAATTCGCATAATATCATGCACATAAGATGGAGAATAATTACAAAACTACTCGAAATATCCAGATCCAATGTAGTAATTAAAATGTAGTGGTCAATTTGTTTAGTTTCCATGCAAATAATGTTAAAATTCCCAAAGCAAAATAGATATGTATTTTCTTTTCGATTTAGTGACGCAAGTAGGCTACCTGCGTTTTTGTGAGATTCACATATAACTTTAGGCCTAACGTTACATAATATTAAGTCAAAGAGGTTGTTTTTGAAAGACGAGGCATAGACGGATATTCTTGGAGGCGCGAAACGCGTTTTTGCAGACAGACAGTTATCAACAGCTGAGGCATTTCACTATTCGATGTTCTCCGTGCTCTGACGTTGAATTTCTTTGCTTGGTTAAAGATTTCGAAATAATTATTTTCTTCTTTTTTCCTAGTAATCATTCACTTGATGTAAATGTTTTACTGAGACAGCTTGCCCTAATCTTTGGTGAGTTTCACGCCATGTATAACTTACTTGCAAACTTTGTGCACAATCATGCAGTACCATTTTTGCATTTGTTATTCGAGAAGTATCACAGAAGCAAGGATGACCGGCACTTCCACGAGCTTCACAAGTCACGTCACCATGTCCCTGATGAACACTCTTATGACAGTAGATCTGAAGTAATGATTTATAGTTCATTTAGTATTTATTTTATTTTTGTTATTCTCTCACAAAAATAAAATGAGTTAAAAATATTAATATTTTTATTACACACATCTATCGTTTGGCTTCAGATTCAGAAGACATTGATTCATCCATTGGGGTCTTGTGAATTAATGTTACGATCGTTGTGTTGTTTTTTAAGTGTCAAAAGAATTAGTTAACTAAGATTAGTTAAAGGATAATTCCGGTATTTAACACTTTGAGTCTATTTTTTAGTTTGTTTTGGATGAACTAGAGTGGTGGACTTAGAAATTTTGACGATGGGTCCAGTCTCGACTTTTTGACTATTTTAGAATCGCCTCTGACCGCTTCAGAGTGGATGTCTATGGGCATGCTCAAACATGTCATTAAAACAACCCTTAACGTTCGTTTTCAAAACTGTGCAACTCACCGAGGTAGTAACTAGATAAGGCAGTTTGGGGTGTGAGTGTGTGCAGTGTACGTTGTAGAACAAAACATCAATGTATCATCAAGTTATGAACTTACCCTAAAATATAATTTTAAGACAGAAATGCAAGGGAGTTGATAAGCACATTTATGAACCAGTATGAAGAAATTCGTAATGACTTTTATTAACCATTATAATAAATTTCAAATAAGCAAATCGGATCTACTAAGACACTGGACATGGTGTGTTTTCTGAGAGAAACTGAATCAATTGTATTTGCCATTATATTACCCAGCTGCTTATATTACCCAGTTTCTGATTAGCCATAACTTATTTTGTTTGTCTGCATGGAAAGCCATAAGAAAGAAAAACAATAATTTTCAAATGTGTTCACCCTGACAGACATTGTGAACCACAGTTTTCCCAATAAAGGCTGTATAAGATCCTTTACACGAATATAATGTCACCATGTCCTTTCTGTAATTTTTAATTCCTGCTAGTACTGTCTGGACTTTTAAAATGTCTCCCTTGTCCCTTCACAGAGAGTAAGAGTTTAATTGGTGTGAGACATAAATAGCTGAGAGGTGGAGTACGAAAATATAATGGGAATAAAAAAAAATCTCCTAGCAATAAATCATTATCAGAATGGCACTGTGTGATTTACCCCATGCTATTCCATTCAGCCCAGTGCCCCTCTCTGCTTTAAAACTTTGTGCAATAGCATCATTCACCAGCACACTCTGTTCTCTCATCAAGAAGAATGTCTCCAGCTCTAATTACTATCAGTCTATTTACTGAGGGGTTTTCCCCAAGTGTGGCAGGGATCTCTGTGCTCTCTTTGCGCTTCCTGTTTCAAAGGAAGATAATAAACCAATGCAAATTATGCAGATTTTTTTTTTTTTTTTTGAAGTGGAGCACTGTGAAATGTAGAAAAAGGAATGAGTCATCAATCTTCTGATGCTTCTTAAAAAATAAATGAGGTGTGAATAAAATAAAAGAATAGTGAATGCCTTGTTGGGGTGTAGGTGTAGCCGGCGCTGGATGCTGTTCGCACTGAGCTGGAGCGAGTTCAGCTACAAAACTGCATTATTGAAGCTTTTATCTATTTTGATTTAACAGACAAACAATTACACAGTTCATCTATGATTTACCAAATGGGTCAGATAATTGGGAAGATCTGATAGATAGATAGATAGATAGATAGATAGATAGATAGATAGATAGATAGATAGATAGATAGATAGATAGATAGATAGATAGATAGATAGATAGATAGATAGATAGACTGGTGTAATTAAACAAAATCTGTCTAGACTACAAATTAAATATGCATTTGGTCTGAATTGAAAATGACCTTATCCCTTTCTTGTTCCTTATCAGCAATCGTCAGTCATGGACTCGAAATGTCAGCGTGTACATAGGAATTATTGTCACAGTTGTTATAAAATGTCAGGACAACTTTATTTACTTATCTCCCTGCATGATTGGGGATATAGCCCCTCAGAACACAAGTAACGTTGAAAAAAAGGACAGAGAGAGAGAGAGAGAGAGAGAGAGAGAGAGAGAGAGAGAGAGAGAGAGAGAGAGAGAGAGAGAGAGAGAGAGAGAGAGAGAGAGAGAGAGAGAGAGAGAGAGAGAGAGAGATTTCCCTTTGGAGCTCATGATGGGCAGAAATATGTCCATTTTTCATTTTTGTATGAAGATATACAAAGATGTCACGCATGACAGATTCATTGGAACAATTTGAGTGACAGTGAAAATTCAAACCTCAATGCCAATCTATCTTAGAACCAGGTCTGTGATTTAGTTTATTTCCAGTTTTTGCAGTCCTTTTTCATATATGTGAGAGACTGACCCCCTCGCACTACACAGCAACTAAAGAGACAATAAAACATAAAACTATTGACATCTGGCTGACAGTTAATTTATATTCCAGTGCGTGAGTATAATTTGATCGTTGTGCATCAATTTTTGAGAATTCACTCTGCATATTCAATTTCATGTGGAGAAATATCTCTCCTTTATCCTTTTTAACCCTATCTGTAATTGATGATGCAATAAATGAGCAACTGTCATAGAGTATTCTATCATCCCATCAGTCAGTGTGCTAATCATTGTCTAATCTGCCTTCACTGTGCCAGGGCACAAGGTCAAACACACCCCATTAGTATGCTTCGAAGGAATTAGCATGTTCTCGCTTAAAACATTTGACCTCTCGTCTGGCATACTGCATAATTATTATCCATTCATTCCTACCAAAGTTGATCAATTAGGTTATGTTTATCAGCACATCGTGTGAGTATTTGACCATTTTCCTCCATTTTTCTGCTTTCTCACTCTCCACACCCTTGTGTTTCAGTGGGATGCATTCACATTTCGTTAGGATTTAGGCAATCTCATGGCATTCCTAAAGGTTGCTGAAGTCCCAGTGAACACGTCTGTTTATTGGTTTTTGAGTCCGTGTTGGACAGGAGTTATTGGCTGACCAATATAAATGCAGTGGAGAGCTATTTTGATTTCTCTTCCAGCCATTTGTGGTCTCTTCCCCCATTATTAAGGACACCAAGTTATTGGATTCATCTCCCTGCAAGATAACATTTGGCTAAAGGGCAACCCAATAACAAACATGACTGCTCCACCAGAATACCTGGTTTGTCAGTAGAATTGACCTCTTTTCCTGAACACCATGTTATAGTGGTGTATACAGGTAATTTAACACTTTAATGGGATGTTTTAAATGTGCACTAAACATATGCAGGCCCAAAATCTGAAGCAATTTTGTTTTGTTTATTAAGTTTGTATTTTATAAGTTTTAATATTTTAGGTATATTATGATAAAACAGTTATCTTTTAAAATGTTAAATGAAATTAACTTTCTCAACACAGTCTAGTGTTACTGCCATGTTGCATTTTTGTGTTTAATGCAGGCAGGTTGTAATAAAGCATGCATCAAAACCTAAAACTAAAAATCATTTATGGCCATTTTTATTTTGCTTTATGCCTAGTTCAGACTGCACGATTTTAGCCCCGAGTTTGGCTCGCCGACAGGTTTTGAGAAATCGCCGACAAATGCCCGAAATCACAGGCAAATCAGTGCTCGTTCACGCGAGTGACAATCACGCAGTGTGAATGAGCAAAGACGCGATCTGAGAGAATCGCCCGACGAGTCGCCGACACCCGTGAGATATTTGGCATGCTAAATATCTGGACCTGTCGGCGATTCACAATCCTGCTGTGTGAATGTGTTCTGACTGAAAACTACATCGGCGATAACCGACATCCAATGAGAGATCAAGATACAGGGAGGAGGAGGAGGAGTTATAGACCAGAATATCAGTATTTTAATAGATAGGCTTATATTTATAATTAGCCTATATCAAACAGAAACAAAGCACAAACATTTGCGTGACCAGCAGCAACAGCAATACATTAGCAAAATTATTTATTTACCCCCAACTCTCTTTGCAAAACACAGTCCTTGCTCCCCTCGTCTTCCCAACCATTTCCTGCATAAACTGTTTTTGTTTTTGTTTTGTTTTTCGCTACAAATCAGTGCACAATTTGGATCGCAATCTTCTTGTAGGCTATCATTTTTAATAACAAATTCAGTGTCGCGCGAGAACTCCGGTCTCACGCACGCGCGATTTTCCGTTATTTCCTATCACTTCTCGCGTTTGTTTGGTTGTGAAACGTAGTTTGCGGACCAGGCAGAAGTTGTCGGCGATTCTTTCTTTTGTAAAGTCATGCAGTGTGAAACCTCCTGTCGCCGATCCATCGTGCAGTGTGAACACAGCAGCAACTGAATGTTACCCCAGATAGTCATGCAGTGTGAAAACAACAGTGACCCGATTATTTTGAAAATCGTGCAGTCTGAACTCGGCATTAGTTGGTTTTGGAGTCATGAAAATGTATTTTTTGTATTGTTTTTTTTTTCAGTTATGCTAGTTTTTTTCTTCTTCCTGATAACAAAAATGTTTTCATTTAGATTTTGCTTTAGTTTTTGTTAACAACAAATAACAAGTAATTTTAATGCTCAGCATTATTCATGCATACTTATTTTGTTTAACCCTTTCACGCGTACGATCACACCGGTGTGATCAGTCTTGGCTGGTCCCTGGAGCCTACGATCACACCGGTGTGATTAGAACGGTCAGTGCATCACGTGATCAACTGCTAAATTCAAACGTGCTTTCGCGCGTTGGCTGGCGCTGAGCCAGAGACGGACGCACTCAGTGCTGTCATATATCACAACTATTGAGTGTTTTCAACCACATAATGTTTATTTTAGGTTTCAGACATTTAAATACACAAAAGTACTAGCAAAACAATGATTTTGAGTTTGTAAAATACACACTGATGTCTATGGAAGCGGTAATAATAATCCTTTCCATTATAATAAGACGACACATTTTATTCATATCAGATACACATTGTGAAAGTAGCTTTACATTTGACCCTATTCTTCTCCCAGTTCACCGGCCACTTACTTTCGTGTATTTCGTGAGAAGTGGAGGAATTGACGTGTTGTAATCCAACAGATCCGATTCTCTGTGCCCGGTTGCATAAAGCACCTTAAGTTTTTCCCTTAAGTATGATACTTAAGGGGCGATTTACCCTTACCTAAGAGAACAACTTAAGGGTGTTGCATATAATCTCTTAAACGGTTCTCTTAGGTAAGGGAAACATTTAAGTGTTTCATGACAGCGATCCTGGATTCACGTTATAAAAGTCTGTTGTTGCCATAGATACGCAAAACACTAACATGTCGGAATATCACGTGTCAGTCCAGTGACGCTATCACGCAACACCGCGTTAGCTCCGAACGTGGCGGCAGTTTGTGTTGTTCACCGTCTCATGCTTTGGCATTTGTTTAGGTTTTGTGAATGCACTTCTGGCTCTGTGTCTCGAAATACAGCTGAGTATATTTCCATAGCATACCTGTTTTCTTCTGTCATGATTCCTTTTAAAACACAGAATCAGCTCGTTCTCCTGTGCATTTTTTGTCGGCCACACACTCTCCGTGCGCGCACTGACTTAACATTGTGATAGTTTACATGCGAGTCGCGTGTAATGACAGACAGACAGCCGTCTAGTTTGATAGCGATGTCAAATATTGCGCGTCGATCAAATCGGTATTCTTGCAACAATTTTTCATGGCTAAATTGGTCCAAAGGGTTCTTCCTATTCCCTATGATCTTCAGCTGGTTTCATAAATTCAGCCATGTCGTCTTATTTTTGTCCGCGTTACTCTTAAGGTTATGATTTCCAAACCTTAAGTTATACTTAAGTAATCGTTAAGTGTTGCATAAACCCCCTTAACGGTAATTTCCCTAAGTGAAAAAACAGCATTTAAGGGAAATTCTAAGTGTTTATGACGTTTCACTTAAAAAAAACGTTAAGTAACACTTAAGGGTATTTTTCTGCAACACCCTTAGGTTTAAGGGAAACATAAGGGCGACTTTAAGGGAAAATTACACTTAAGGTGCTTTATGCAACCGGGCACTGAACTGTAAAACAAACTAAAATGGTGCCGCCCATTTTGTGCATACAGCTCAACTAACGCGATCGTTATAAAGATGTTTAAACAACAAAACCCATCCACTTGCACATATTTGACAATCGGAATATCAGTGTTTCATGCTATAGCTAATACATTTGTGAATATTTTTAATAAAAAAGGAAAAATGACATAATAGCAGATCATCACTCATTCAGCGCTGTGTTGTGGTTGTGCTGTGTCACGTGACAAGCAATGACGCGTCACCATGGAAACATTAAAGTGACAAGTTCTAAATAATGGTCGCCTTGAAAAACTCACGCTGGGGGGTCAGTTAGAATATTTTAAACATACGTGTGAAAGGGTTAAGGTCACTGCAGTGCTCTATACAGATTTTTCCCCCTTTAAGTTTCCATGCTCAACTCAAACCAAGTTTTCTGTTTCCCAGAACTGAAAGCACCAACACAGCATCTACACTTGACCACCATTGGCCTGTACTTTAAGACATTCATTGCTCAGGAACAGAGAGAGATCAGTGCATTGTGCTGAGCTTGTTGTACTTAGTTGTTTAACCTGGCATGGATTCAACTTACAGCATGAAGGGGTTATTTGTCTTGGCGAGTCATTGCCCCAGGCTATAAACAAGAGGACAATTAATAAGAAACAAGTGACACTTTTTCTAAATGATTCAACAGTCCTCAAAAACAGACAGTCCCCCATAGCTAGTGTCAGTGTCAAGAGTGACTTATGGCATTATGTCACTGTGCCCTCGAAGGGCCGTAGAATGGCTTTATATAAATTAAACATCCAAAAAAAGACTCCAAGAACTTCCAAAAAAAAAAAAAAAAAGCTTCCAACAAATCTTGCACACTTATAGCACTTATCATGTTTTTTTCCTAATGGAGAAAGACACCAAAAGCACTAATGCACATGACGAGCGGAATCACTGCCATTCGAGATGGAAGGACATAGTGAATGATATGAATATATGAATATGAATATAGACCACATCCTTTACTTTACCTCACTGCTAATGTTCTCAGGGGTAAGATACTTTGTCGTTTGTGGAACCTGACACAAGCGTGAAATCGCACACTAGCCGAGAAGCAAGTCATAGATGTTTGTCCTCTTGTGGATGCTATAAGTCATAATGAACTACACAGACTTTGTACTTTGTTTTAAAAAAGCAGCGTCACAAAAGAGAGCACAAGTTAATGCATAATTATGCATCAATTATGTTCTGTGTCATTAACATAAATTGGCAATTAAATTCTGCAGATGAAAAAAGGCAAACACCAAAAGATTGTCTGGGCCATTCCTTATTAATGACATTTTTTTTTCTTCATGCATTTTTATGGCCTCAGATATTACAATGTTAAAAAAAAATTGAGCAGCGGATATGGTAATTCAAGTCTGATGTCCACCAGGTAGGCCCTTTTTCTCATTTCTCGGGATTCATTTTGACTCCACTTTCAACAAGCAGACTTTCTAATTAAATTTCATGCCTGATTGACACAAACACTGCTTCTTGAAACTGAAAGACAGCAGTACCAGCAACAAATTCACATTAATCAATTGACCGAGTCTACAGGGGAGGTCCAGTTCCTGCTTTACCTCCGCCAACGGCATAGGGGTGTTTCTATTTGTGCCGACACTCTGTGGATAACATCCTCTGCCTCGTAAGTGTTCAAAAAAAATAAAATGCCACGTCTAATTACTTAATTATAGGAAACAGTAATCTGTGGATAGTTGGATCCCTGACTGATTTAATTAAAACAACATTTATTAATTAACTCACCTGTGCCTTTCGTGGCATTTATACTATGATCACTTGCCTGGGGAGGGGGTTTGTGCATGGCTTTGCATATCAATCGGTCTTGTATGAGAATTTTCAGTTTGTGTCAACAGAGGTTAAGGAGCTAAATGACAAGAGGGGAACAAGTACATGAAAGAAAACAAGGAAACAATCATTGTTAAGGATGCACAATATAATAATGGTAACATTAGATTATTAGATTTTTTATCACTATATCAATATTAGATATGTACGTAATAATGCATTTCCCCTTTTTTACCTTTGTCATTTTCAAAAACTCATTTAAAGGTAATATTTTAAACGCTAATATATGTAGGCAAAAGGTGGTTGATTAAAAACATTGTAAAATATTATTGCAATTTAAAATAACTGTTGTCTGTTTTAATATATTTTATTAAATGCATTTTTTTTCTGTGATGTCAAAGCTGAATTTTCAGCATCATTACTCAAGTACACCATCTATCAGAAATCATTCTAATATGCTGATTTGGTGCTCAAAAACATTTGTTATTATTTTTAAAGTTAACAATTGTTCAATGTTAAATTTTAAATGTTAAATTAAATCTTTAGGTATTTATGTTCATGCTGCACATTAGAATGATGTGATGTCTAAATTCACTTGAAGCTTTTAAAATGAAGTGAAATAGTACACAAATAATAATATTAATACACAAAAAAGTATAGAATTTTAATTATCGATTACATTAAAATAATTCTCGTCTTATCTGTGTAGGCCAGCATTTCAGTGTTGGTGCATTCCTTATCGTTGTGGTAGAATTACATTTTTCACAAGACTTTCAAATACCAATAGGTAAATTAATGTAGATGGCAGTGCATCAATAAAGACCATTAAAAGGTTAATAGTGCCACTGTCATTGATGTATATTGACCCTCTCTTGCATTGAGTTGTCTGTATGTTGTGCATTGGCGCCCCACCCTGATCAATCCATTGCCTGATAGCATACATTTGTTCTGTTTTGTTTGTCAATGCTCACGAAAGGCTTTCCCTTTAGACATAATCGTATTCTTATACACAAAAACATTCACTTGTAGCTGACTTCTGCACATCACTCATCACAATGAGCACCCTGATTTAATGGCTGGGTTCAAATGGACAAGCCACTGATTTTATAGGAAAGCAATTTCTGGACAAAAGACGTTTATGCTCTATTACAGAAAGGTAATCATGCCCATTTGTTATGATGAATTCTGTTTCAGATATTCTTTGCAAAGCCACTGTAAATAATCATATTAAATCAAGAAGCATTGGTCTTCTGTTATTTGAAACAATCGTCATAATGTTTGTGGTTTAACCATGCTGAGAACCATTTACCCAGATTAGATGTGAAACGAAAAGAGGACGAAAAGAAAAAGTGCACCTGTTTCTTACTCCTGTGTTTTTCCATCCCTCATGTCCTCCTCCTTTCTCTCATCACACTGCTGTAATCATTGATTGGGGGTTTTACACCTCGGTGGTGGCGCCTGTCTTTGATTGACACTCTCACAGGGGCTGTGATCATGGAGACCTTTGGCCAAGATGTTGTGACTTCAGTTGAAGAACGTGAGGTTGAAATCACCTAGTTGTGGCTTGTTGTATCTACACAGGAAATCGAGCTTATAAGAACAAAGGTGTTTTTTTGTTTAGGTTGGCTGTGATTCTTTTACACTCATACACACCCCCCCCCCCCCCCCCCCCCTCTCTCTCTCTCTCTCTCTCTCTCTCTCTCTCTCTCTCTCTCTCTATCTATCTATCTCTCTCTCACAGACCCACATTTATATGAAATACATCCGTACTGTTCATAAAACATGTCTGAAAGATAAAAGAGCTATATTATGCTTCCTCACTGGTTAAAACAACCCTGTGACTCTGAATAAGAAATGAGTGAATCACTGCAAACACACAATGTATCCTCGAAATGACACACTCAGAGAGCTGAATTATTTAGTGCATCTAGTGCCGCTCACAATCCCCGCAGAAGCCTTACAACTCATGCCTGCACAACCTGAACTGCTACACCTGAGGTGATTGGTCAGTTTTACTGCCTCCACAGATGCTCTGAGATGCAGTTCTTCCCTCCTCATGTCCTTGTTCGACCATTTCAACACGTGGACAGGCTGTAATGTAGTATCGTTCTACCTCTTTGTTTACTGCGCTGCTTCTCCTGCTGCCTTTCTTCACAGAGACCATCTGGGGATCTCATTCAGTTGCCGATCGGAGACAAAAGCTTTGCCACTAGGTGTAGCTCAAGGACTCAGGTACCAGCTGCTTGAGAGATTGTGCAAGAAAAATAAGTGTGAAGACAATGAAACGGGTTACTGTATGTTTGTTCATGGGGATGAACATCCACTGCTAGTTTATAAGCACAGGTGTCCTTGCCTGCCTTCATCTGTTTGTTTGGTTTGCTATAATGCACTTATTTGAATTGATGCTTCCTAAAATAAGACATTTTACTTTTATTTTATACAATTGTTTTTTTTTTTTGAAAAAGATGAAAAAAAAAATCCTTTGTGCTCTCAGAATAGTTTTAATAATAATATATTCTTAAAGTTGATGTGCTGCCATGTTTGCTGACCCGGGTCGACATTATTCTTTGGCCCCTGGTGTTCTATGGACGATGTATTATCTCAGTGTCACCATTCCAGTGCTGTAAAAGGGTGTGTGTGTGTGTCTTTACAGTGGTGTTCATGGGCACCCATTATGGAAATATTTCCAGCCAGCCCCTCGATCATTTGGCTTTCTCTCTGCTCCTGACAGTTCTGAGTAGAGGGGAGGACACTCAGCGCTTGACCTGATTTCTCATAGATCAGTGACCGTTCGTCTGGTTCCAGGATTCTCGCGGTGCACGTAACTTAAAGTGACATTTGCCTGAAGCTGCCTTGGAGCGCTAAGCCCTGTTCGTTCTCCAAAACCATATATGACAAGCAGGGCAGAGCTTGCTGGGAAGTGTCTGGTATTTCACTGAAAAAAAGAATGGTAGTTTTCTGTTGCTACGGTTTTTTGAGAGCATTACACTCTTGGTGTGGAAAAGAGAAAGGCCTCCTGGGATCCAGAAAAGAGAAGATTGTGTTCTGTCCGCTTGTGTGACTGCACCACCAGCTCAAAGGTGAAATTACCCATGGCTGGATAGTTGGAGAGAGGTGTGAAGACTAGCCTGCCTCCAATGCCCTTTTCCCACACAATGGACGAGTGGAGACAACCAACAAATCACGACAACAGGTCCAAACTATAGTCACCACTGGGCTTGGCCTCTCATTGGTGTCTGGGCTTGGCCTGTCAAGGGCAAAAAAAAAAAAAGCCTCTGCTAACATATATTACCTTTGCTTACACAAACACACACACACACACACACACAACATTGGGTTTTCATGTTTTATGCAGACTTTCCATAGACATAATGATTTTTATACTCTACAAACTGTATAATCCATCCCTAACCCTAAACTTACCCATCACAGTGAAGAAAAAACAACAACAACACTCATAGTATTTCCTTATGGGGACCAAAAAATGTCCCCACAATGACATGGATTTCAGCTATTTGCAACTTTGTGGAGATTTTAATTTATTTTAGTATTGTATTTTATATACAGGAATTGGAATTGACCCAGTTATGTGTGGACATCTGTCCTAATAGTGATACATTTTTTTTTCTTCGTGTTTTAAACTAAAATGAAAATCAAGTAATGAAAACAATTTTGGTATCTTTATATTAACATACTATTTTTTTTAAACAGTCACATCAAACTTGTCACATATTGTCAGTCCTGTGTTTCATTTAGATTTGTTTTCATGTACTTTTATTTTGTATTCATTAGTTCCTGTTTTCCTTTGTTCAGTTTCCCACCGCTTATGAGTTGTCATTTATTACCCTTGTTTGCCCTGTATTTAAGTTGCTCTGTCCTTACTTCACACTCGTCCAGTATTGTTTGTGCTGTGCACACTGTTTTGAGTAGCTTACTCGTTCTTAGATGTACCTGCCTCTGAGTTATTTAATAAACCTTGTTTTATTTTGTGCTTTATGGATTTCTTCATCATCTTCGGACTCTTAGCATGACAAAAGTCTTATTTAGTTTATTTAATTACATTTTATTTATGTATTTACTTATTTAAATTGCTTCAGAAAGAAGTACATCAATGACAATTATACAGTGGGTATAGCAGAGTAAGGCACATTTCTAAAAATGTGTATTTTTTAGTAACTGGTTTGGTTATTATTATTAATTTACTTTACCTAGCTAATTACCTTCTTTTGTGGACCATTCATCCTAGAATCCTTACACATGTGTTGATGATGATCACATGTACAAAGGTGGAGCTTTGATTTAACAAAATCCAGCTAATTTTGATTTGGGTGTGGCCAAAAATAGTAATATCAATGTCTTCCCTTATCAGTTTGACTCATTCAAGCAGATTGCGGGCATTATCGCATTGACTGGGTTATTGGAATTTATTTTTCTTTTTGTAATGTTAATTATTTTCTTATCCACATTTTTTTTCCCGAGGAGGTGCTGCTTATTTTGCCTTCTCAAAGAAAGCACCCCTGGTTTAACCTTAGTATGAGAGATATATCCTACATGTAAGTCAAGCAGAGTACCTCGCTCTTTAATCTTTAGCAAACTGGCTAAATCGAGCTGCCTTTGAAAAAGTTTTCATTAAGGCCAAAGGAGGGCTCATTAACAGTGTTGGACTGGCTCAAAATATGCACAGTGGTGAAATGGACAAGCCTGATGATTTGAGATTTCTGAATGCCCTGCTGTCACATTTTATAGAAGGACTTCTGATGTTTCCTCGCTCAGCTATTATACATCTTGACAGCAGGTTCTATGAATTTTAAAGAATATTCAAATAGAAAAGAGTCATCTTACATCATCCCAGTCTGTCTTTATGCCCACATGTCTAATAAATTTTCTTCTTTTTCAATTTAAAGCATGTCATGGCAACTAAAGTCATCAGATGTGTATTTCGTCAGCGGGACTCACAGTCTTTTCCGCTAAATTAAACAGAACCATGAAAGTATCTCAAATTCAATCAAAAGTGAGAATGTCCGTAATTAAAACATGACACAGAAATGCTTCATTCTTAAGAGCCTCATATATATCAAATGAGAATCTTTTCATCATTTCATAGATTTTGCATGATTCTTTGAAGTTGAGTTGAGTACATTTACTTTTAAATGCTCAGTCCAATAAATAAATAATTTTATGGAAGTCTGTTTCTCAAACGTATCAATCTTTTTGTGCTTCCTTGATTTGATGTCTCAGCTGGTGCTCAGAACTGTTTATAGAAAAATGTGAGGTGATATCTAAAGTTCTCAGCTGGGTCACTTTTTAGCAATCTGATCAAAATAAATGAAATATAAAAAGTGAACTGTTAAAAAAGACAGCGGTGTCCCATACGATACTTCCCTAAAAGCAGCAATGCGTTTAATTTACCTGATATTAGTTTCTCAAAGCTGGCAAATTCTTCCCCTAACAATCAACAGCTGGAAAGATTTTCAGCCACATTAATTGTGCAGTAATACGCTGATTTGTTCACATCCACAGGGTATTTCCTTGCTGAAACATCTCTGCATCACAAAGTCTGACAGATAGAACTGTCAAAATACAGAGATTTATTCTCAGCTCTCCTTCGCATTTAGGAACTTCGCTCCCATACAGAGGTATGATAGAGAGTAACTTGTGTTGAAGCAGCAGGCTTATGATGTTGTAATCATTTGTCCCCTCCTATTTGGGAATAAATATCAGTGTCAGTGAAGCTTTCCTTGGAAATGCAAATTGGATCTGGGATTTCCGTTTCCTATGCCCAAATTAACTGATGCATCAAAATGATATTGAACTTGATACATCATTGCCTCATGAGAGAAATGCCTTCCGAAAACACAGTCGAGAGAAATTTTTAAAGTTAAATTTCAAAGACTTGTTATCAAAGGTTTTAAATTAACATTGCAATCATTCAAATTCAAAGCCATTCACCTTCCAAATGTTAGATCTGAAGTATGAGGCAACTAAAGATGATGCGTTATATTATGTTTAGTGAGAGCTTGAAAAACAGTTAATGCTTAAGAATGCCATCAGTTTTTCATTAACTTCAGATGAATGCAAATGAGTCCAAGGCCTTGTAGACCAAAAAACATGAGAAGTAATCTATGATAACTTTTTTTTCTCACCACTTTTTCTGTCTGTCTTTGATGGCTTTTAAATTTACTCATCTATTAAGTAGATTGGGTGCAGGGGTAACAGATCAATCAACCAGCAGATGATAAGAATAGATGAGCAGAGATAACCTTGGGTGCAGCTGAGAGAATAAAGGCAGGCAGAAGCTATGATCACTAGGGTTCTCTTGCATAATGGGTAAAAATGGATGTCTTAGAACACAGTGAGATGTTCTCTAGCAGACTGAATAAAGATGGGTGAATAAAGTCAAACCTTTTCTTTTGAAGCACCTTTTCTGAATGTGTGACCTCCACTAACCTACCTGAAGTGTTGATTTCTATGTGCAGTTAGACTTACGATTTTCTAAATGTGTATGCAATCTAATGGGAAAGGGAAATTACGGCTCAGTCTAAATTGTATTTATACTTAAGGCAGAGTGAAAAACACTTATTGACAATGCATACTGGTGTACAGTATTGTATGAATACATTTTTGAGCTCAATGATTTATGCCAGTATTAAAACCTCTCAATTTGGTGATAAAGAATATGCAGGCCTTGAATAAACATATTGTTCTGTTTGCATGATGTCCTTGTCTAGATATCAGCAGAACATGCGCTCTACTTATCTACACCGAGCTGCCGCATTGGTCATAAATGACACACATAATGACACATAGGGCCAAATTTACTAAATGGCAAATTAGCGTAAGAGCAGGTTTGGAGTTAGTTCGAGTTCTGCGCGTGACTTACAGACGGCGCGCAAATTAAAGAACACAGCCGGAACATTTCCATAATGACCAAAGCAATCTATCAAGAGCAGCGCAAAATTAGCGTCTGGTTGAAGACATGCTTTTTTCGGGCGGTAAATAATGGCGCAAATACCAGTAAACCTACTAAGCGCAAACCTTAGTAAATCACCTTGCATGATTCATTTAAATACTCTCCTCCCATAAATTTTGTGTCTGAAAGGGAAACTTCAACAAATGCATGTGATATGGTCATCCGCAAAAATAACCCTGTCCATGCCTTTTCAGTGCTATTTTTCTCACTGTTTCTTTAGTAAATCCTGACAGTAGTTTTTTTTAAATGCCAAAAGAGGGTTTTGCACGGGCTCAAGCTGTTAGTAAAATCTGGCTCATAATGTCTGCTGTGATGGAAAGTAAAACTGAGCCATAAATTGCATTTACTTACTAGCCACGGATTGCTTATATAACAGTGTTTTGCTTGTGCAAAATAACTTTATCATTTGGTTTGTAGGTAAGTATGAAAACACATTTCTTCATTCGGTGAAGTGAAATAAAGGGGGGTATTGTTTAAACAAGCAAAACAATGTGAGGGATTCCACTTGTAACTGCAATGAAATTGTCAGCAGCACACCTCAGAAATTGCAAGCTACCTGTGTATGGTAATTCTAGTCTGTTTTTCGATATTTATTCATTTTGGTAACAAAACAAAACAAAAAGAATCTCTACTCAATAACTGCTGTTATAGAATATGATATGAACCAATTTGTGCCAGTATTGCCTACTTAGACTGCTGAAAAGCCCCTTGGTAGAAGGCTAAACATTTTATTTCATGTCAGTGGTTTAGTTCCTTTTTTAGTGGATTTGCTATAAGGCTTCATAAACTCACAATCTCCGTGATTTGATCCATTATCTTTTAAGGACAAGTCATTTAAAACATTAGCAGCAAATGTTATAAAATAGAAAGGCTTCAGCACCCCCAATATAGTGCAATAGCAGGATTGGAAAATCTGATGCAAGCGCAAAATTGAATGAACTCAGTAAAAACCTTTTGTCTGCCTCAACATTGTAAATCAATGTGCATAACAGCTTCTTTGATCCAGGTCCATTTCACAACACATCATAAATATTATTATGAAGGAGGGGGTGATTAATTAATAACAGACTCAATTCTTAACTCAGTACCAATTGCAAGAAATGCTCATTGGAACAAACATGCATCTTTCCAAAGACATGCCTATACACACACTTCACTGCTGTTTCCATCTGAAATGAACAACAACACCAACAACTATACTGTTTATTGTAGGGTTTAGTGTATGTGGTACGTTTAAAAAAAAAACCAACAAAAAAACAATAGAGCATTAACCTTTTAACTCCACTCATTGGACAATTCATTTTCACGATACAGTACATAAAACAACCAACGTAACATCTTTTCCAAATTCATTAATAAAACCGAATGCGCTTAATTAGCACCACTGATTCGATATTTCACTTTGAAAGTGTAACAAAACAAGCAAGAATCAACATAAAATAATTTTGCAGACACATTTGTACAATGATCCTGGGTTGACCAATAGTCAAGAAAGAAGATAAATGCATGCTTTCACTGAAGGATTCATTGCTCTGTAAATGGTTGGCTTTCAATATGTCAATATCAATGTCACTGGCTCTTCAAATATGTCAAGGACTAAGAATCAAGATAAAGTAAATGAGAAATAATGCACATGGTTGATCAACGCATATTTCCCTTCAAATGTATGGTTTTCGGCTGGCGTAGAACTAATCCTGGTAATTTCAGGACCAGTGTTCTTTGGCTGTCAGGTACATCAGGCCACATCAGAGACACACTAAAATAGTGAGGAGTCTGTGGGCCGTTCGCCGATAATTAGAATGCCATGTGTTCATCCCTACAAGCTAAAACAGCACTTGTTAAATGAAAAGCTGTCACACTTTAATTGTCTCCACTGAGACACATTGAGGGGGAAGGGGGAGAGAAGTAATCCTGCAAACACAGATCATGAGGAAGCAAGGTCTGAAAAATTGCTACACCCTTAGAGATGCATCAGCATATAATTTCATAGTTGGAAGACATCATGGCTCATGGCAGCTTGGATTAAATGGAGTGTTGATTGTTTGTAAGTCATTCTTCTCATGTCACTCTGGGACACTGTTGGAGAGAGAAAAAAAAAATCAATTTCTATTTACCCAAGTTGCATTTAGTTACCTTGATTTCAGGCTGTGTTGCTTTAATAAGGACTTGAGGTCAATATGGTTATAAGGAATGCCATTGTATTGAAGATGCAAACTCGATTCGTAAGCTTGAAACACAGATGTGTGTGTGTGTGTGTGTGTGTGTGTGTGTGTGGTCCTGGTAAACCCATTTACGGGGACAAAATGTCCCCACAAGGATGGTAATACCAGAAATCTTTGACCTTGTGGGTCCCCATGAGGAAAACAGCTTATAAATGATACAAAATGATTGTGTTGTGTTTAGGGTTAGGGGACAGAATATACAGTTATGTAGTAGTGTAATGTAGACATACACTATATCACAACTAAATGAGTTTTGAGTTTTTCTTTGTTCAATTTGCACACTGAATATGGGTTGGAGCTCTTTATTTTGAACTCTCAAAGTGCACCAGATTGATGAATTTAACATTAAAAAGCACAAAATTTTCTTACGGGGGAGCATGCCCCCAAACCCTCCTAGAGGGACAGAGGTGCACTCACCACAGATTTCCCAAAATCCTGTGGGAAAGGTATTGCTATCCCAATGCAGCTTATATAGATTGTTTTAGGATTCATCACTGTGGAGTATAGTTCAACTAGTTATTTCATCTGTTAAATCTTACTCACTCCTATTCACTTATGGCACTAGTGGTTTTAATAGGAGTTAGTATACATATTCAAGGGCGTGCAAAGTTCGGTTGTGCTTATGATTATATTTAGTGGGCCAGTCTGGGCCAAAATGCCCGGGCCGATTTGTTGTCCCAGTCCAGCCCTGATTGTGTGCCACTGTGCTTGATCACATAGGCCTGACACCTTGAACCTGCTGAACCACACAAAAGCTGACGAGAAAAGGTTTGAACTCAACATCTTTTTTCCCAAGAGAAATATACACACACACACACACACACACACACACACACACACACAAACACACACAGTTGGGTTTTCATGTTTTATTGGGACTTTTCATAGACATAATGGTTTTTGTGCTGTAGAAATAATAGTTATAATATTAATCCCATGGCAGTAATAGCCATATATTGTAAAACAAATGCACTGAAAAATAAAAGCAACTTCATAATTAGTTTACTACTAATTTCTATAGTTGAAAGAGATAAGCACATGATCTTTTATTTTGACGGAAACGGCATCGAGCTTTTATTTTGTCGAAAAACATGGTTTACAAACTCGTCTCATTATAATTCTAATAAAATGCGTAATCAGCAAATATGCAGATGTGGAAATAATGGGAAACTGGGTAGTGGGTTCCTACACAGCCCAAGTGTTCTGAAAGTAGCCTAGTTCTGCTTACCACAGTTCTCTGCACTCACTTATTTCTCTACTTATCCTCCTCACTATCCTCATCAGCCACTTGAAGGGCCTTTTTTTTCACGCTATTTCTCTGCACATTCCTTGCGTTTCTTCTCCATCGCTTCTCCATATTTTGACAGATACACACTGACACTGCTCGCTCACTCAGAGCTCAAAGGGGGAGGTGTTTAAAGATGTGATTGGACCAGCCCAGTGTCAATCAAGAAAACAACCAATGGGCCGCTGATCTGCGCGTTTCATGTTCCGGTCTGTGAGAAACAAAACACAGGACCTACGCTGACTTTTTTGTCCAGTGCATTACACCGGCACAAAGATCCCAGCGCCGCCAATTAAGCAAAACTAAACGCAATGGGCCGCCGATGTACGAGTTTTATGGGCCGTTCAGAAAAAAAAAAAAAAAAGAGTATGAGATGTATCGGCCCACAAAGCACGCCGGCCCACTGGGAAAATGCCCGGTATGCCCGATGGCCAGTCCAGCCCTGCACAAAATAGCAATGTCTTCACTTCATAAAATTACATGAGGCTTTTGCCTGGCTGCCACTTGAGTCTGCATACTGTCCGCACTGAAGTGATTTCCTGTTTAAAGTGCTATGCTTAGGTAAGAACAATCAAAGAATCCACTAAAATGCACTTTAAAAAAAAATCTAAATCATCCTTTCTGTCATAATAATTTTTATCCAACTATAAATGAAAACTCCAGAGAAAACCTCTAAATTGATTATAATGAATTTGATAATAATCCATGAGATATATTAAACGCTTCAGAGCAAATTAGTTGTAGAGCATTTTTTTTTAAAGAATGACTTTCAAATAAACGCCTTTACTATTACTGTAACGAAGGTTTACCAGGGTTCACCATAAAATATACCAATGCTCCTCTTACTGTTGAAATGTAACTCTTAACTTGATAAAAAAAAAAGCTGCTATTTTATTACCTTGAATGTTAGAAAGTGAACTGTTGAGCGTTTCAATATTGCTGAGTGATTAGATTTAGGAAATTTACCATACTTTTAATGCATCACTCAGAATTTAATTAAGAATTCCTGAGTTTGAATCAGATTTGAGTTGTGGCATAGCAAACAGGTAGCCTGGTAATACCAGACTCTGCTACTTCACTTTGCTTCGTACACAGAGTCTGGGATAGCATAATAGAGAAGTGTTTTCTCTCTCGCTAGGGGGCGCGTACTGAAGTTTAAAATCATTGGTTACCCGTAAGCCAATCAGATAAGTTTGTTTATGACGTATGTTATGCGCCGACACAGCCATCGAACCACAGACATCATGCATCGAACTCAAATCTATGATCGAACTTCCACTGTAAACACTTGATGATGCGAGCGAAATACCCGAGTGAACATGGCTGTAAACGACTTTTTTGATCTGTGAGTGATGTAATAGAATGACTGCTGCGCTTGACAGGGCACAAACGAGCAGAGAGAGAGAGAGAGAGAGAGAGAGAGAGAGAGAGAGAGAGAGAGAGAGAGAGAGAGAGAGAGAGAGAGAGAGAGAGAGAGAGAGAGAGAGAGAGAGAGAGAGAGAGAGAGAGAGAGAGAGAGAGAGAGAGAGAGAGAGAGAGAGAGAGAGAGAGAGAGAGAGAGAGAGAGAGAGAGAGAGAGAGAGAGAGAGAGCCCCGGCCGCGCGCGCGCACTCCCACGTCTACAAACAACACGAGCGCTGTCTTGCTCTCTCTCCCTCGCGCATATTCATAAAAATCAATCGACAAGATAGTAAGAGGTCGGAAGACCGCGGTTTCACGTGGAGCATTTGGAGATTTTTAGAGATTATAGACTCTAGGAACAACATCTCAATGAACAACATCTCAACTATAAAGGCCTGTCTCATATAAGTTAGACGCCTATCTCAAGTACAAGCCGGTGCAGTTCGACGATTTGGGCAAATAAAAGCCCGGGCTATTATTTGAAGTTTTACGGTATTTAAGACCTGGAAAAGAAAAGAGACACTGACCTGTCAAAAGGCTCCCCAGTTTCTCGCTGACGATCGGTAATAGTTGATAAATTAAACTTTTCCCAAAGGGAGTAGGGCCACAACATCACCTCCATTCAAAATGTTTAATACACACTCTTCGTGTTCGGGCTTCAGTTTGCTAATGCCGGGAATATTCTCCACAACAGAGCGAATTGCATCCGCGTCTCCATATCAGCTGTCGTTTTCGATTTCCCTGACCTAATCTTAAACACGGCGCTTACCGACTACATCACGGCTTTTAGCCCGCCCTCTGTTCGTTGATTGGCCAGGCTGTTTTCAGGCCGGTGGAAAACAGAAAGATAGGCTGCTATCTCAGACTGACTACAGGAGCGAAATGAAATTAGCGGAAGCAGGAAGTCTGACGTAGTCAGGCTAGCAAACAGGATGCAGAATTACAATTTTAATGTAATGAAGTAGAAAATAAACTGATATATATACATATATATACATATATA